>NC_067140.1:29388565-29718546 GCF_903995435.1 Acomys russatus
GAGGAATAATTTACTGTCATAATTCAATATACTTCAACCACAAGGTCTAAAGAAATTTTAATTCCAGAGGAATTAAAAAACATATACCCTTCTGCCTCCATTGTTTCACAAAATACAGTTGAGTATGTCTTTCCTCCTGGAAAACCTCATTTGAACAATTATTTTAAAAATTACAATATTGTTCAAACATGGAACTGGTGTCAAACAAAGCCAAAAGCCGAAATAAAGCCGCTCGATGAGCTAGCAGGAACTACATTTATCAGCTTCGGGCAACTCAAGGCAAGAGACTGAATGATTCTAGAGTCAGCAGACCAAGGTGCTGCAGGGAATGGATTTCATAAGACGGAACAGAGACCCTGCTGCTAACAAAGCTGCTGCAGGCCTTTCCGCTGCAGCGAGCACGGAGCAAGAGGGATGCTGCCCAGGAAATGAAAGCCCTCAATCGTTCCTCTTCAGTGAGCGGAGCCCAGGAGGAGAGTTCCAGGGCGCTCTCTCAAACACTCTTTAATAATCCCATCCAGAGCCTTTGATTCAAGGAACATGCTGAAGAATAAACAGCCTATTAATCTGAGTTTGCTGCTGTGCCTGAGTATTCAAAGCGTGATGAACTAACCCCCTGGCTCTTTCAGGCATCCCGACTGCACACCATTGCTGCTCCACTGCACAGCGTGGCTCCTCCTTCCATTTCTGCATGCAATTTGTCCTTGGAAAAGCTTCAAGGTTTGGGGGTCCCAATGGTTTCATCTAAGGATGGCCAGGCCAAACCCAGGGTGCAAAGAATGGAAACAGCGTATCCTTGTTTGGCCACCAGAAGGCACGGCCATGTGACCAGGCTCAAATGAGAACTGTGTGGTAGTGTGACTGGGTAGGGAGACAAAGTCATCAGTCTGCCTCTTTCTGAGCCAAGTTGACAGCCACAGGCCTGGGAAAGGAAGGCAGCTTCAGTTGCTTCCTAGACTTGGTTACCTTGGTGGCAGGAAGGGTTCCTGTATGGGTGTGCTCCGGGTGCCATTCTATGGCAACAGTTTTGGAAGTCGACGGCCCTAGGTTTTGGAGACATTAGCAAGCAAGGGCCCTAGGTTTTGGAGTAGTAAGGCAGAAGACAGAGTGACCTTTTCTTTTGCTTTTTGTCCTTCCACTATGAGTTCCTCTTTTAAAATATCCAAGTGATGAAGCATCAGGCTCTTTTTCCTGCTCTGAGGGGAATCACGAAGAGGCTGACAGTATAAATCTGAAGTAATAAAGTGGGCTTTTGGCTGCTGAAGTGTTATAATTGAGGCTACAGGTATAGGCTAAGAACAGCCACTGGCTTGGCCAAATAGGCGGGATCTGTTTCACTGCCATTGACTTCATGAAAGGTACATGCCTAGTCAAAAAGGAACTGCTGTGACAAAGTGGATAAATCAGTATCGCTGCTACCCAACACACACACACACACACACACACACACACACACACACACACACACACACGTACACTCTTTTAAATGCAGATCCTTCCGACTCCAAATTTAAATTACCAAGAGAACACATTTAGCTGGGCATGGTGGTGCACACTTTTAATCCCAGCACTCGGGAGGCAGAGGCAGGCGGATCTCTGTGAGTTCAAGGCCAGCCTGGTCTACAAAGTGAGTCTAGGACATTCAAGGCTACACAGAGAAACCCTGTCTTGAAAACAAACAAACAAAAAAAGAAAACACATTTAATAAAAAGCTTCCTCTTATAAAAAAAAAAAAAAAAAAACAATTTCAGCCAGGCTGTGTTGGTGGTGCACTCCTTTAATCCAAGTACCTGGGAGGCAGAGGCAGGTAGATCTGTGAGTTCAAGGTCAGCCTGGTCTACATAGTGAGTTCTGGGACAGATAAGTCTGTACAGACAAAGCTTGTCTCGAAAAACAAAACAAAAACAAAAATTCCAGAGATGTACTTCTAAAGCAGTGGTTCTCAACCTTCCTAATGCTGGGATCCTTTAATATAAGTTCTTTATGTTGTGATGACCCCCCCAACCCTAAAATTATGTTCATTGCTCCTCTATAGCTCTAATTTGGCTACTGTTATGAATTGTAATGTAAATATTTTTGAAGATAGAGATTTCCCAAAGGGGTCATGACCCACAGGTTGAGAACTGCCGCTCTAACGCCTTCTGACTCCATGGCTGGTCTCTTATACAGAGGGAGCATGCATCTCACGGAAGAGAAGGAGATGTGTAAAAGCTACCACTCTTCTGTGACTGACTCCAAGATGCCTCAGAAGATAGTGACTGATGGGAGGTCACACAGATATATAGGTCTGGGTTCTTCTTATGCCATTTGTCATATGTGTAGTCTTGGACCCTTGAAATCAGAGAGCTTCAAGCTCCTCCTTTGCAAAAATGAGAACATCTTCATGGGGTTATTGTGAGGAGTGTATATATACATATACCCAAGCCATCCAGTATAGTGCCTGGGACACGGTACATATCCACGGACCATCACTGGGCTGACATTCTGACTTCTAATTACAGGCAACCAAACATGGCTCTGTGGGAGAATCCAAGTAGTGGCTGGCACATAAACTGTATGACATGGGAATGTCTTCATTGAGCTGAGGTTACCAGGTTCCTAGGTGTCCCTGTAGTACTTTAGAAGCAAAGTTCTATGAGCTACTGGTTAAAGGATAATTTGGATTCAATGGCTGGAATTCCTGAGACCTCATTTTTTTGACTTGGAATATTCCCACCCCAGATTCTGGCCTTGTAGGCACAGCCTTTCCCCTCTTGGCTCCCACCTGTTGAGACAAACAGATGTAATCTGAATGTGTGGGGTGGGGTGGGGGGCCTTGTAAGCATAGCTCTGGTATCAGACAGCCCTTCCTCTGCAGCATTCCTGGGGTCATGAAATGACAAACATTCCAAACAGGCTGTCTCTAACCCTTCTAGCCCTGCAATTGGGCCTTTATGAAACTGCTTCTTGTGACTGCCCTCAGTACCTCTTGAGTCTGTGAGGTGGACTTCATTAATATTGATGTGCTGTAGCTCGTTAACCTCATTTGATGTTTATTTACAACCATTCTTCTCATATGCTAATGAGTGACACTGGGCTCTTCAGATAGAAAGTGGGGAAGGGGACTCCCTCTGCCAGCATCTCCTTGGCAAACTCCTGTCCCTTGAAACTGAAGTTTGCACAGAGGGAATGAGGCCAAGTGGAGAGAATGTGGCAGAGAGGACAAAATGATGTGAAAAGAATGTCTGCAATGTAATGGAGAGAGGAGCCCAGCTGCTGGCCGCGGTGTGATGAGGTCGGGTTACACCTACCCATGGGTGACAGAAGCTGCTAGGGTCTGAGATGGCTGCAAGGGACAATCTATCAGATTTGGGAATCGGGGAGAGGAGTAAAGGTGAGTGGTCTATATGGGTGTCAAGGAACGGAGGCCTCTCTAGAATCTGTCCTGTTCTCTAAAATGATCCAAGAGATCAATCAGCAAGGGGGCAATTGGGAGAAGCTCTGCGCAGCGGCCCCAAGCATCCCTGGGAAACGGGCGGGTACAGGAAGCCACTGCGGTTTCTCTTCCTTTGACTTACACAGGTACACCAGGGAACAGCTGACTAAACTGGCAAGGAAGACTTCTGAGGGCAGCCAAACTATCTACTTTTAATATCCTGTTGTTGCAGGGCTGCTAAGCCCAGCAGGCTACAGGCCTCTTCCAAGTTTTACAGCGCTAAATGAGTGGACTCTGAGTTGCCTCACTTAGCCATTCTGTTTGAAACTATAAAAGACAAATGATAGGGACAGGAGGAAACCTACTTCTGATACGTAAATGTGTGCAACAGTAACAGCAGCAGCAACATTCCTTAAGTGTCCACTTCTACACTCTCCTCATGCTGCCCACGTCCCGTCACTGTTTAGACCATCATGCCTGTCCTGCCTTTGGGGACCACACCCTTTTCTTTCTCCAGATCTGGCTTCTTCTTTGAAGCACTTTGAAGATCATCTCTCCCTTGATATGCCTTCCTATAAGGCTGAAGAGGGAAGAGAAGAAAGAAACATCCTACATTAAAGAGTTAACCACACTTTATTTAAGCATGAAGCATTGGTTCTAAAGGGTAGGTTTTATGTTTGAGTTGTTTGTCTGAAATCATCACCCCTTAGGGGACAAGTTTCATCTCCTTTTAAGTTCTCTCTGAAGTCAGTTCCTTTTAGAAGGATATAATAATCAATAGCAATTTGCACTAGACCTGATGATTGTAGCCTGCCTAGGCAAAGGGAAACTACCTTGAAAGGAGAGACTGACATCTGCTTAGCGAAGCTCTTCAACTTTTCCACATCATCTTCACTCTCAACCCTATGAGACATGTGTTTCCTGGCTACACACACACATCAAGTTTTAATGGCCTTGACTTATATGGCCAAACTATAGCATTTCTCTCTAATCACTAAAGAAACATTTTTTTTTTTTTTTGTCCTGCTGGGGGTAATATTGCGCCTGTTGAGAATGCATGTTCTAGCTGGGTGTGATGGCATGGCCTGCCATCCCAGTGCTTGGGAACCGAGTGTGACGGCATGGCCTGCCATCCCAGTGCTTGGGAACCGAGTGTGACGGCATGGCCTGTAATCCCAGTGCTTGGGAACCGAGTGTGACGGCATGGCCTGCCATCCCAGTGCTTGGGAACTGGGTGTGACGGCATGGCCTGCCATCCCAGTGCTTGGGAACCGAGTGTGACGGCATGGCCTGCCATCCCAGTGCTTGGGAACTGGGTGTGATGGCATGGCCTGCCATCCCAGTGCTTGGGAACCGAGTGTGACGGCATGGCCTGTAATCCCAGTGCTTGGGAACTGGGTGTGATGGCATGGCCTGCCATCCCAGTGCTTGGGAACTGGGTGTGATGGCATGGCCTGCCATCCCAGTGCTTGGGAACTAGGAGCATGAGAATCAGGAGTTTGAGGCCGTCCTTAGCAACATAGCTAGTCTGAGGCCAGCCCAAGTTGCATGAGATCCTATGTCAAAAAACTAAGAGAAGTCGGGGGTTGCGGGGGGGGGGAGGAGTTGAGAGTAGAGCAGGGAAAAGAGAAGAGGAAGGAAGACAAGAGAAGAGAAGATGTTGTAGGTGGTGGCTCATTTCTAGAGCCTAAGGCAGAGTGGCTGGAGAGATGGTTCAGTGGTTAAGAGCACTGGCTTCTCTTCCAGAGGACCCCAATTCAATTCCCAGCACCCACAAGGCAGCTAATAACTGTCTCTAACTCCAGTTTCAGGGGATCTGACATCCTTACACAGATATATACGTGCAGGCAAAACACCAATGCAATTTAAAAAAATTAATTAATTAAATCAACAAAAATAGCCGGGTGTGGTAGCCCATGCCTTTAATCCTAGCACTCGGGAGGCAGAGGCAGGTGGATCCTGTGAGTTCGAGGCCAGCCTGGTCTACAAAGCAAGAATAGGACAGCTAAGGCTAACACAGAGAAACTCTGTCTTGAAAAACAAACAAACAAACAAAACAAAACAAAAGAATAACACTCAAAAAGAAACCCAAAACAACAACAACAACAAAAGCAAACAAGACCGCAAGAGCCTAGGGCAGGAAGACTGCTGTGAGCTGCTGTGAATTCAATGCCAGTCTGGACTAAAGAGTAAGGCCCTACTGTCTTTAAAAAAGGGCAGCATCTGACTTACTAGGTACTAGGATTGAACCTAATATTCTCTCAAAGTGAACATCAAACAATCACACTCTGTTCTGATTTGAGAGAGAGAGAGAGAGAGAGAGAGAGAGAGAGAGAGAGAGAGAGAAAGAGAGAGAGAGAGAGAGAGAGAGAGAGAGAGAGAGAGAGAGAGAGAGAGAGAGAGAGAGAGAGAGAGAGAGAGAGAGAGAGAGAGGAGAGAGAAAGAGAGAGAGAGAGAGAGAGAGAGAGAGAGAGAGAGAGAGAAAGAGAGAGAGAAAGAGAGAAAGAGAGAGAGAGAGAAGATATCTTTGTGTCTATCTAGTAAATGTTCTTCCAAGGGAGAGTTCAAAATTCTTTCCCCCTCCCCACATTGGGCCTGATCTAGTCACAGAATAAATGGCTTACTTCTTGGCAGTGGGTTAGCTTTTTACAATAGTCCTATTTGCACACTGAACGAGGTAATAGATTGCCAGGCCCCTCAAAGACCCTCACATACTTTATTCTCCTCAAAGTCAACAATATGCTCCCTTGTAAGAGAATTAAGTAGAATGGAGTTCATTATCTCGTTATGTTTCTCCCAAGCTTCTGAGGAAGGCCGTGATTGCTATGGCTATCCCCTTCCCACAGGCAGAGGCAGGGTGGCACGGGCATAGGCAGCTTAATGTAGGTCACAGGGCGATGTTGCTTCAAGCAAACATCTTTTCTATACTATGAGGTTGTTCTGGGGTTTTCTAAGCCTATGACTTCTGGTTCTTACTTTAGTATAGGATGACCACACTGCCAGAAATGTGTTCTCATTTTAAGAGTTGCTCTGCCTCTACCAACACCTTTCCCTCTCTATCTGCCAAGAGAAAGAAAAAAAAAAAAAAAAAAAAAGTGGAGGGTGGTGAAGTGGGCTTCTAAGAATAGACATCATGCTGAGTAATACAATACTCAGGCAGAGGCAGGTGGATCTCTGTGACTTCAAGGCCAGCCTGGACTACAGACCAAGCAAGGCTACACAGAGACCCTGTCTCAAAAAACTAAAATAAATAAATAAATGAAATAATATTTAAAATGCCATCTAAAAGGGTCTTCTCTGTAAACTAGGTTTAGGATCCTTTAGTTCCCCCAAGCAAATCAATGTGAAGATTCCCTAAGAATAAAGCACTATATATTTCTTCTAAAGAGTGACTACAAGAGATAATGTGTCACCTCATGCCATCAAATAGATCTGCACCTAATCCACTCTCATACTGAGTATCTACTAGAGATGAGAAGGGACTGCATCGGGCAATGGTGTAATGCTGTTTATGTGGCCAGTGTTGAGTAATAGCATCTCTAACAAGCGTGTGTATCCTTGTGTGGTTTAACCCACATCGTGGCACCAGGCCTTCTTATCTGAAGAGATAGAGACGAGCCGGTGCTGCACTAAAGGTTTTAACGTTATGCCAAGATGCAAAAGGTACATCCTAGATCCATCCAAAGACAAAAGTGGAATGCCAGGGCATATACCTTTAGCCAGTGGGTTTAGTTGTTTGTAAATAGTAAATAAATCTTAAGGCAAAAAGAGCAAGAGCTCCAAACTTTGCCTTAAAGAAAATAAATTGGGAAATGTGAGGCCGCTCAGTGGGGAAAACACTTGCTGCCAAGACTAATGAGCAAAGTTCAATCCCCAGGACCCACGGCAGGAGAAAACCCATTCTCAAAAGTTGTCCTCTGGCTGGACGGGGGTGGCACATGCCTGTAATCCCAGCACTTGGGAGGCAGAGGCAGGTGGATTGCTGTGAGTTTGAGGCCAGCCTGGTCTACAAAGAGAGTCCAGGACAATCAAGGCTACACAGAGAGACCCTGCCTCCGGAGGAAAAAAAAGTTGTCCTCTGAATTCCTCATGTGACACTCACACCCATACATACACAAACAAATAAATGTATAGAAATTTGTAAAAGGGAACGTTTTAAAGGAAAAATATCTCCTGGCTGCTACAATAGGAACACATCCTTTGAAATCCTAGCTATGTGAGGAGGGACTAGACTGAAACAAGGAGAGAAGAGCGCTTGCTGAAACCCAGGACTGCAGCCCTGCCAGGGAGCCGGGGAGTGCAGTAGAGAAAAGGAATGGTGCCACGCGCCCTCCTCCCTCTTAAGAGAAGGCCTCACTAGGGAGCCCTGGCTGGCCTGGAACTTGCAATGTCCCTCTTGCCACTTGCTCTCAGGGTTGAGATTACGGCTATGTGCTTCCTGCACTGCCCATGCCTTCTACTGATTTATAAATGCCAGCAGCTCTTGTTCACCTTGTTCTGCGTGCAACTATGTAGAGAGCGATGCTGGCCGTTCCTGCTGGCAGAGGCCTGGTATTCTAGCTACTTGGGAGGCTGAGGCGGGAGAATTTAAAGTTCAAAGTTAGCCTGGGCTACAGAATGTGTTCAAGGATAGTCAAGTAAATGTAGTAAGACCCTGTTTCAAAACAAAAAGTAAAGAGGGCTGAGGGTGCACTAAGCGCCAGTGTGCTTGTCTAGAGTTTTTGTTGAACCCCAGTACTGCCAAAGGGGAAAACTTTCAGTTCAGGAAAAAAACTAATCTTCTCTGTGGGCACTAGCCAAAGGAAACACCTTTCCTACAAGCAGCGGAAGACAGTAAGAAGCAAGACTGTACTACAGAGCATTTTTATCTGAAGCACTCAAAACATTTGGCAATATTAACACCCAGGTCCCACTTCTGCTTCCTCACAGATTTGTGAGGAAGAGTAAACTTGGGGTAGGATGGATAGCTTTACTGTACCTCAGTGTCTCTCTGATCACAACTTGAGAACAGCTCCCCAGAGAGGCCCCAGCTCCTCCAAACTGGCTGGCAAAGGCCCCATCCTGTCACTTCAAAGGGAGCTCAGTAAAGTTCGTCTGTGACAGATGCTTGGATGCTAAAGTTTCTTTACTGGGCCAGGGGAGATATGCAGAAGAGTAGAAAGGCTTTCCCTTTTCAGACACAAGGAGAGACAGACTTGTAAGGCCACAGGCGCTCTTGTCTTGGTTCTGTGCTCACTTGACAGATGTGTGGGACGTTAAGTACTAACATAAATGACACAGTGGCTATTCAATAAAGTTGGTCATAGAATGCAGGGCTCTACTGCAAACGGGGAGGGACTCGGGTAGTCAGAGTATTGGGAGAGGTTTCAGAAGTAGGAACCATTTTTCTTGCTATTTTTCAGGACTGGGGATTGCGCTCAGGGCCTTGCATATGTTAGTTAGGCCAGTCATCTACCACTGGACCACCATTGCTGAAGTAGGAGAAAAGGAGAGCTGAGAAAGGGAGGGCTGGAAGCTCAATTGGTAGAGTCCTCACTTGCCTGGTATACACAAAGGATTAGATTCCCAGCATCGGGCAAACCGGTGTGATGAGGCACACCTGTAATTCTAGCGCTCAGGAGGTGGAGGCAGGGGGATAAGGAAGTTCTAGGTAATTATCCACTACTTAGTGAGGCCAAAGACAATCAGGCCATCTGAAACTGTGTCAGGGAAGTGGTAAGTGGGTAGAAAAAGACCCCTTAGTCCAATGGCTCATCACAATACTATGGTCTAACCTCAGAAGCATACACACACACACACACACACACACACACACACACACGCACGCACGCACGCACGCACGCACGCACGCACGCATGCACGCACGCACGCACTATAACACTTACATAGAAAACAACTTTACAATTAGAAGCTTAAGGAACAAGTGGTAATTTTTGCTCTCCTGTTGTTTTTGTTTTTTGTTTTTTGTTTTTCCAAGACAAAGTTTCTCTGTGTGTCCCTGGCTATTCTGGACTCACCTTGTAGACCAGGATGGCCTTGAACTCACAAGAGATCCACCTGCCTCTGCTTCCGAGTGTTGGGATTAAAGGTGTGGTTCTTTTTGTTTTACTGTTTCACAAACATAATTCGGTGCTGCCATGTTGTATTACCGATGGAGCAGATGTACACAGTCAGACAGTGAAGCATGCCATAGCTTTAAAAGCTTAAGGAATATTGTTCAAAATAAACAAAATAAGGCTTAGTTAAGAGTGCTTGCTGTGTAATCATGAAGACCAGAGTTCAGATCCCACAAATGCTATACTTCCAGTTCTGAGAGATCCACCATCCTCTTCTGGCCTCTGTATGTGTGCAGTGGCACAAACAAGCACATGCTCATCTGGAACCCACCCCCCCCAAAATAAATAAATAATTTAAAAAGTAAACAAAACAGACAATTCCTTTGCTCTTTACAGGGCCTCTCCAAGATCAAAACCAAGGAGTAGTAAGCTGGGCCCTGTAGATCACCTACCCAAAACAAGACCTTTATAACAAGGCCAGGCATGGTAGTTCATGCCTTTTAGCACTCTGGAGGCAGAGGCAGGCAGATCTCTGTGAGTTCCAGGCCAGCCTGGTCTACACAGTGAGAGCCTGTCTTCCTATGAAGAGCTACAGGCAATTAACGACTGCTGAGAAAGTCTTCCCAGTTAGCCAATATCAAGCAGTCAGCTCTAAAAACATATACATACAAACAACACTAAGAGGACTCAGCATGCTGTATTTATATATGTGTAATAATAAGAAAGAGAAAAAACAATAGAGTTAATGAATCAAAGGAGGCTTGGAGGTAGAGAAAGAGGGTATCATGATAAAATAAGGAATGATCAAGGTATATTATACACATGTACAAAATGCCATATAATGAAACCCATTATTTTGTACAATTAATAAATGTTAATAAATGAAAAATATAATAAAGGAACATTTATGACTCTGTAGAATCAAAATTTATGAACAATGACATTTTCTGTGGCTTGAGATAAATCTGGTCACAGTGATCATGAATTTGACTTCTCATGGCATCTCACCCTTGCTTGCTTTCCTTCGCTTAGACTTATGCCTCCCTCCGGAAAACAGACTTTCCTTAAAATCAATTACTGTTCACTTATGTGAGTTATCTAGAAAAGGCAAACTCAGATTCGAGTAGGATAGATGCTCCCTGGGCACGGGCTGGAGGGAAGGGAGAAAGGAGCCTTGATTTAGTGAGTGTAGAGTTTCAGTTTCGGACTGATGCACAGATTCTGGGAATGAGTAACCACTCATGGTGATCCCAAATGCACCTCATACCATTGAATTTTATACATATATTTGTATGTATAAATGTGTTTAAACAATTCAGAAAAGAGGTTCCTTCATTACTCATTGACAAACACCACAGCCAAGGCAGGTCTATAAACCTGCCCCTCATCAGCATCACTGGGTGTGCATTTAAGTTACAGAGTCTTTGGCGGAAGCCCAGACAGTCTCTTTGTTTTCTTCTTAGCCCCTTGGAAGTAACAAAAGGAGGGCATTAAGCAGTTGTTGCTTAAGGAACAGCTAATGTAAAGGAAAGTAACAAGAGTTGCAAACACTAGGCTGAAAAGGCACCTCTGGGTTAAGAGCATCTTCTTAACAAAGCAAACAGCAAACAGCAAACAAAAAGCCCCAAACAAAACAAAGAATCTTCATGCTCCACAGGGAATTTGTCCTACTGTGGGTGACATCAGTATCCCACTCCCTTTCTGGCTCCAGGAAGATACTGGAGGCCTGTGAATGGCAGAGAGAAGAGATGCTAGGGTACCCAAGAACATTAAAATTACAAAAGAAAATTCTACAAGGCTCAGAGATTAGTTCTCTCTCCTCCCCTCCTCTCCCCTCCCTCCCTTCCCCTCCCCTCCTCTCCTCTCCCCTCCTGTCCTCTCCCCTCCCCTCCTCTTCTCTTCTCTCCTCTCCTCTCCCGTCCTCTCCTGTCCTCTCCCCTCCCCTCCCCCCCCCCTCTTTTTGGATACGGTTTCTCTGTGTAGCCCTAGCTGACCTGGAACTCACTCCATAGACCAGGCTAGCCTCAAACTTGGAGACCCACCTGCCTCTACTTCCCAAGTGCTGGAATTAAAGGCCACCACATCTGGTGATATTTCTTTCAATTGGGAGCCAAATACACATCACCTGGCAGGACTTGTTGTTGTTGTTGTTGTTTTTTTTTCCAAGACAGGGTTTCTGTGTAGCCTTGGCTATCCTAAAACTTGATTTGTAGACCAGGTTGGCCTTAAACTCAAAAGGATCTGCCTGCCTCTACCTTCCCAGTACTGGAAAGGACTGCTTTTAATGATCTGTAAGCTTCAATGAAGCAAGCATCACATAAGGCTTGAAGGGAGGAAAGGGTGTTTCAAGTCCTTCAAACCCGTAACTGCTCCAGTAAATCAAACGAGTTGGGCATGGGAGCGAAGTCTGTAGCTGAGTCCCTTCCAACACTGCAGCTGAGCTAGAGTCAGCTCTCATGGCCTTTAAACAATCTGTCCAGCTCAGCCTATTTCCCCTTCAGAGATTTTAAAGCCTCACCAAAGGCTCTTCAGGCGGAACTAAACAAATCATGGGAAAGTTTGAAAAGGGGATGCAATGACTAACACAGTCTTGGCCATGTCTCCTCAGAAATGTCTCTAGTTTGAATGGTGAGCTAAGGAAAAGCAATTTTAAAGCCATATCAATAAAACAAAGATATCACCAAATAACATGGTAGTGTTATTTCTTTGAGAATTGCCCTTCTTTTATTCCACAGTGAAACTATCTCCCTGTTACTACTAGTTGTTTAAAAAAAAATGTGCTCTTTGGGACTGAAGAGATGGCTCAGGGGTTAAGAGGACTGGTTGCTCATCCAGAGACCCTGGAACCCAGCACCCACAAGGTGTTCACAACTGTGAAACTCCAGCTCCAGAGGATCTAATGCCCTTTTTTAGCCTCCTTGAGCACAAAAACATGTAAGCAGACAAAACATGTAAACACATAAAATAAAATAAAAAAATATAAACTTCAAGAATCCACACAACTCAGGTTTAAAATCAGCATTAAAAGCTTCCTTGTGAGTTTGAATCTTTCCTCATCCTATTCCTGGATTTCTTCCTTTTTTTGAAAAAAAAAAAAAATACTTTATTCGCACACCTTTAATCCCAGCACTCAGGAGGCAGAGGCAGGTGGATTGCTGTGAGTTTCAGGCCAGCCTGGTCTACAAAGTGAGTCCAGGACAGCCAAGGCTACACAGAGAAACCCTGTTTCAAAAAACCAAAAAAAAAAAAAAAAAAAAAAAAAACAAAAAAAAAACAAAAAACCATCCCATTTAATTATTTTCATTTTACATACATTGGTACTTTGACTGTATGTATGTCTGTGTGAGGGTGCTGGAGCCCCTGGAACTGGAGTTACAGACAGTTGTGAGCTGCCATGTGGGTGCTAGGAATTGAACCCTGATTCTTTGGAAGAGCAGGAATGTTCTTAATCACGGAGCCATCTCTTCCTTCTTAACAGTGTTATTCAGTACCATCTAGAAAAACACTGTCCAATAAAATTTTCTGTACTGCCTAATATGGTGAAGCCACTGGCCATACAGAGTTTGTGAGTGCTTGAAATGGGACTAAAATCACTAAGAAATCTTAATCATATTTAATTAAGAAGTCAATCCTTTTGAGGTACAGTTGACATACAAAAATCCACACACATGAATATGTATAATCTGATGTTCCTGGACACTTGCACAGATCTGTGAAACTCCCAAGGCCACCATCAAGATAAAACACACCCATCCCTTCCTTGGTAGTGTGTGGTAAGAGTGTCTGATATGATTAGGAGATCCAGCCTCCTGAAAAACATGGCATGCACGTCTGTGGATGACAGGCACTACACTGGAGAACCAGCTCCTCAGGCTGAACTGCCGACTTTACGCTAACTGACCAATAACTCCCCACACCCCGTCCTCTAGTGCTGCCCTTCTATCACCTGGCTTCATACCTGGCTTCATACCTTTATTCTATTCAGATTACATTTAAATGCTTCCATGAAGTTACTGAGCATACATCTTGTATGTTCTTTGTTGTTTATGTTGCTTTGTGGTGGTACTGTTTGTCTGTGACAGGGCTCACTACGTAGCTCAGGCTGGCCTGGAACTTACTAGGTGACCTGCCTCAACTTCTGCAAGCTGGGATTGCAGGCAATGTGCCACCTAGCTGCTTTGTTACTTTGAAAGATGGGAAAGTCATTGCTTTCCAAGTAACTGTTTTCATTATGGACAAGATGAATCCAGCCATGCCACCATCCACAGAGGACAAAATAAATCCATTTGTTAAGAAAATATCCTACAGCTGGGCATAGAGGCACATGCCTTTAATTGTAACACTCGGGGAGGCAGAGGCAAGCAAATCTCTGTGAATTTGTAGCCTGGTCTACACAGTGAGTTCCAGGACAGCCATAGCCATGTACTGAATCCCTGTTACAAACCAAACAAAACCATATGCTGTGAAATTACTTTTCCTGGTAACTTCCATTTTCTGGATCCAATTCTATGTTCCAAAACCACATGAACAAGTGAGCCCTGGCCACAGCCGCATCATTGTATTGAAATCAGTGATTAGACCCCTATCTTCTCCTTGTTTTTTGAGTTTAACATTCCAGTTCCTATAAATGGTCCTCAAGTCACATCACCAGCAGGGCATGCTTCAGGCAGCCAATGGTAACAGTGTGGAAACAGCAGACATTTATCAAAACTAGTAAGTGCAAGGCACCATATGAGGCAGCTCTCACCTTCACCTCACTTCAGTCTCTTCCCACCCTAAACTGATTTGCTTTGATCTTACTGACGAGGACACAGGCTTCAAGAGCTTAAGGGGCATGCCCAAGACCACTCATCAAAAATTCATACAGCCAGAACTAAAGCTATGTGATGTTTCCAAACTACTGCTCTTTATCATCATTACCTTGCCATCCTTTAAAAACATAGTGCTCAAGCTGGGGCGATGGCTCAAAGATTAAGAGCACTGGCTGCTCTCCCAGAGGTCCTGAGTTCAATTCCCAGCAGCCACATGGTGGCTCACAACCATCTATAATGAGACCTGGTGCCCTCTTGTGGAGTGTAGTTGTACATGCAGACAGAACTCTGTGTACAAATATTTTTTTAAAATTTATATATTAAATCAAACACTTACTGCCCAGGGCTGTTTGCATAATGTGCTAGGGCTTTGTTAAGTTCTCAATATCCAGCACCAAGAAAGTGTTTGGCATAAGTAAGCACTTGGTAAGATTTGGGGAACGAAGAATGAATAAATTTAGCAATGACTTTTTTTCTCTATTCCCTCTATTTTTGTATTAGATCTAAAGTTAATTCAGCTTCTTACTGAATACTAATACTCAGTTTATGTCTCTTGGCATTATGCTATGAAGGTGTATGCTCCCATACCTTCTTCTTTTATTAATTGTGTGTGTGTGTATGCATGTTCCTTTGTGTGTGTGTAGCCCTGAGATCAACCTTAAATGCCTTTCTCAATTACTCTCGGCTTTATTATATATATTTAGACAATTGAAAATACTTTGTGTGTATGTGTGGTGTGTATACATGTGTGCACATGTTTGTGGGGGGGTGTGAATGCCATGATGTGCACATGGAGGTCAGAGGAAAACTTTGGCTGGTATTTTTTTTTATTGTAATTAATTAATTTACTCTACATCCCGACTGCAATTTCCCTCGCCTCCTCTCCTCTTGCTTATTCCCTCCTTCCCCACTCCTCCTTCCTTTCTCTTCAGTAAAGGCAGGCCTCCCACTGATATCAAGACCAGTAGTTCTTATTTTCCATCTTGCTTGAGATTTGTTTACTGCTGCGCATGCCAGGCTAGCAGGCCTGTGATCTGTTAGCGATTTTATCTCCACATCTCATTTTGCTGTAGAGGTACTGGAATAATAGATGATGTCTGTTGTATGCAGCTTTATGTGGGTGCTGGAGATTTGAACTCAGGTCCTCATGCTTGCATGGCAAGCACCTTACCCACTGAGCCAACTCTCGAGCCTCAAGACAAGATCTTTCATTGAACTTGGAACTTACCTACTCAGCTTGACTAGCAGGCCGGGAAGCCCCAGGGATCCTCCTGTCTCTGCCTTTCCAGTGCTGGGATTATGTTTATTGTTATATGTAGTTTTTACATGAGTGCTGAGGATCAAACCCAGGCCCCACCTGCTTATGCCATCCCCCTGCCAGTCCCATTAATTCTTTTTTTTTTTTTTTTTTGAGACAGGCCTTCTCTGTGTAGCCTTGACTGTCCTAGACTCACTTTGTAGACCAGGCTGGCCTCAAACTCACAACAATCCACCTGCCTCTGCCTCCCAAGTACTGGGATTAAAGGCATGTGCCACCACCACCCAGCTTAATTCTTTTTCTTGACTAACTTTTTTAGTAGGATAGTTTTTCAACTCTATCTATCTCTATCTATCTATCTATCTATCCAGCATTTGCCATGGACAAGATGCCAGGACCTGTTCAAAGTATTGACTATGTTTGTATGTTTAGAAGTTTGATTGCTCTGTTGCTGAGATACTACGGAGAGTTCAACATGTCAGGCACTAGCCTGGGGGTCTGCCCAGTGTGTAACGCAAATCAAGACACTAGTAAGTTAACCAGTTTAAGGGGCAATGATATGTTTAATTCAGTGATCTTATCAAAGTGGCCCAGGAAATTACTGTCCACCTGGAGTGGGAAAAGTCTTATGTGTTTATAACAAAGCATTAGTCAGAGCAGCCAGGCAGTGGTGGCACATAGCTTTAATTCCACTTAGGAGACAGAGGCAGGTAGACATCTGAGTTGAAGGCCAGCCTGGCCTACAGAGTGAGGACAGCCAACACTACACAGAGAAACCATGTCTCAAAAAACAACAAGCAAACAACAAACCACCCTCAAAACAAAGCAATAGAAAGCCCTTGTGGTTAATGAAGGGCTTGATATGCACATGAATACAAATGTAACATAAATAAAAGAAATTTAAATTACACAGGGATTTAGCTACATTGCTTCTTGTTTCTAAATTCTAAATGTTTACTGTCAATGTTAGCTTTTCTACTTAGCTGGGTCTTCTGTTGATACAATACTTCTTTGTTTGTTCATTTGCTTCCCCCTAAAATTCCTCTTTGTCCTCAGGGAAGGTGTATGAGATAGTAAGTCTTAGTTGTGGCACCTTAAAAATCTTTGAACAACTTTAATTATGTGTAAGTGTGTACAACTTTGTGTATGTGTACTTGAGTGCAGTGCCCACAGAGAGAGTCTATGAGTAGGTGCCCCTGAGGTTGGTGTTACAAGCAGCTGTGAACTGTCTGACCTGGGCACTGGGAGCTGAACTTAGGTCCTTTGCAAGAGCAAAGTGCAGCCTTAATTGCTGATCTATCTCTTCAGCTCTTCTGTGGCTTTTTTTTTTTTTTTTAACTGAACAAGAAAGAAGGACACTGAGAAAGACAAGTCCGGGGCCATCAAGACGGATGAGCAGGCAAAGGCACCTGCTGCCAAGCTTCAGCATCTGAGTTTGGTCCTGGATTCCACATGGTAGAAGGAGAAAACCTACACCTGCAAGTTATTCTATCATCACCACACACGTACGTACCCACAGACACAAATATATATCCTTTTAAAAAATTAGTGCTGGGATCAATCATTTCAACCTATGAAACCGGAATGAGAACCACTCACTGAAGCTGTTCCCCTGACCCTCAGAGACTAGGAACTCTTAATAATAGTCACTGCTTTGCTCTCCAGGTTATGGAGTAACTTATAAAACAGCAAGAGGTAACTAATACACATTCTAAGATGGGAGTGGTACATGCCTTTAATCCCAGCACTTGGGAAGCAGAGGCAGGCCTATGAGTTTGAGGTCAGCCTGATCTACAAAGCAAGTCTAGGACAGCCAAGGCTACACAGAGAAACCCTGTCTCAAAAAACCAAACCAACCAACCAAACAAACAAACAAAAAAACAAAACAACAAACTAATACACATTCTGTATCATAAATGCTTCCACCTCTTTGCCAAGGATGAAACAAAGGCTCACGTGGTTAAGCAAGTTATTTCAGCCATGTTGCTAACAGTAATAGAGCCATGGCACAAGGACCACATTGTTTGCTTTATATTATGCTATTTCTATTCTGTTGTCAGTTACTTTATTAGCTATTGACCCCAAATTTAATTAACCCGATCCTAATACTGTTACCGTGCAAATAACGAGTTAAGAAACAAAAGGTTTGACTAAAGGCATAGTCCAGACTTACATTTCTAGGCCTTCAGCATGCAAGGAGCCATCAATCTGCACACATTGAGGACAGCTGTTCAATCTGGATGAATGACATTTAGTCAGCCCATGTTCCTTCTGCTTGTCCAACAGGATATGATGAAGATACAGCCATAATTGTTGAAATCCAATTAACTGGAAAAATGTACCAATCACTGCTACACTGTAGAAGATTCCTCCAGTTTACTCTAGCTGTTCCTTCAGGAGAAGGAAGTCTGGAGTGGGGAGATATCCCAGTCAGTGAAGTGCTTCCTGAGCAAGCATGAGGACCTGGGTGTGGGGACAAAGGAGGCAGACAGATCCTGGAGCTCACTGACCAGACAGCCTAGCCTAATGGTGTGCTCCAGGCCAGGGAGAGACCCTGTTGCAAAAAACAAGGTGGACAGCTCTTGAAGAATAACTCCCAAGGCTCTGACCTCCACTTTCATGTGTGCATGCGCACATACACCCACACAAAGACAGACATATAGATAGAAAAAACAGACGTAATATACATACATAAAGACAGATAGACACACACACACACACACACACACACACACACACACACACACACACAGATCTGAGCAATCAAGTCAAGGCTGATCTACATAGTGAGTTCCAGGCCAGCTAGGGCTACATAGTAAGGCCTACTTTTTATCATTATCATCCACTTATCACTGATTAATTTGCTTAAATAACACATTTAAAAGTTTACTTTTATTTTTAAACTATATGTATGTGTGTATGTCTGCATGTGGGCATATGTATGTGAGTGCAAGTGCTGGAAGAAAGCATTGGGTCTCCTTGAGCTAGAGTCACAGGCAGTGGGTGGCCTGATAAGCACCCTTGACAGCAGAGTCACCTCTCTCGGCCCAGTCACCACTCATCTGATAAACAGCTATACATTACTTGATGTTATGCTGAGGACTACCCTATGAAGTAGGCTCTTGCTATTTCTACTTCACAAATCAGGACACTTGCCTTCCAGTGTGATTTGACTAAGAAATCAAAGCTGGAATTGCACAATCTTTACCTACTTCTGATTTCCTTTTTCTCCTCCTCTGTACACCCCTGACAAGCTGGTAGTGATCCCCACATCCTCTTCTATGTATTTACAATTTGCTGCTGCTGCTGAGTTCAAGAAAGTCAGCTAAGATGGATGTCAGCATTTCTGCCTGCAGTCTCTGGAGTGACTAAGTTTTAGCTCCTTAGCTCCAATCTTCTGAAAGGTCTCAGTCCACACCCTGCCCCACCCCCACCACAGAACCTCAGATGTCTTCCTCACACTGGATTTTCTCAAAGCTGATCCCCAAGTCCTCAGTGCCTTGGAATGTAAATCAAGTGAAAGAACTTGAGCACACTGGAAGGAGAGAGGTGACCTCTTACAACTGCAGCTACGTTGATTTGGGTCCCTGGACACAGTGTTTATTTTACCTTCCAGTCTAAAGAGCATTCTTTTTGATGGGGGGGAGGGGGGAAACTAGGCTGTAATAGGAGTGATTGTTCTATTTCCTTCCTTTATTTGGTTAATATTACACTACCCACCTAGGCGTCATCTTTTTTTTTCTTTATTTGGTTAATATTACACTACCCACCTAGGCGTCATCTTTTTTTTTCTTTATTTGGTTAATATTACACTACCCACCTAGGCGTCATCTTTTTTTTTCTTTATTTGGTTAATATTACACTACCCACCTAGGCGTCATCTTTTTTCTTTTGAGACAAGGCCTTGCTATGTTGACTAGGCTCACCTGCAACTAGTAATCCTTCTATAGTGCTGGGACTACAATTGTGTGCTACTGTGTCTAGCTTACTCACTTATCTTAATAAATCAATAATTATCTTAATAAAATATTTAAAAATATTGATTATACAAAGAAACTTGTAGAACAATAAGAATAAAGACAATTATGTTTCTGCTTTCTTTTTGAGGCAGGATCTCACAGTATAAACCAGGCTAGCCTCAAAATTGCTAAGTAATCCAGGTTACCATCAAACTCATGATCCTTCTGTCTCAGCCTCCCAAGTACTAAAATCACAGGTGTGGGTTACAGTAGCTGGGTTTATTTCTGCGCTCTTCAAATGATAAGTTGGTGAAATAATTAGAAGAACAACAATACCATGAGACAGAAGGCCATGGCGCATGCCTGTTGTCGCAGCACTTGGGCGAGGTGGAGGCAGGAAGACCAAGAGTTCGATGTCTCTGAAGCCAGCCTGGGCTACAGATGAGATTCTGTCTCAAAGAACTAAAAAGACAACAATAAAAAACAGAAAACTATACTATTTAGAACAGCAGTAGCAAACATGAAACATCTAGAAATAAACTTGATAAAACCACTTCCTATCTGTGCAGGAAACACTGAGAGGGATTAAAGCTGACGCACCGTGTTCCCTGACTAGAAGAGTCAATGCTGTGTCTTCATCACTTCAATACAATGTTTGTCAGCCTTATGGAAATTCGCAAGTCTGTTCTAATAAATTCTTTTACTTTTCTCTCTTTCTCTTTCTTTCTTTCTTTCTTCCTTCCTTCCTTCCTTCCTTTCTAAGACTGTCTCACTTTATAGCCTAGGCTGGTCTAGAGCTTGTGGTAAATGTCCTGCTTCAGTCTCCTGCGTTCTGGGACTTTAGACATGTACCACCATGGCCAGATACAAAACAATACTGAAAGTAATCCAGGACACACTCTTGATGAGCTTTTGTTTTCTCCTGGCAGTGAGCCTAAGGTCTAACCCAGGGTCCACAGTAGCCAACGACGCCAACACTTAGCTCCATTTCTAGCTCTCTGATTCTTAAACAAATTTATTTTTGTTTTTATTTTATGCTTATGCATGTTTTGGCTGCATATATGTCTGTGTACCACATGCATACTTGGTACCAATGTAGGCCGAAAGTTCTTTGTCTAGAACTAGAGTTTCAGACAGCTATAAACTGTCCTGTGGGTGCTGAGATGCGTACCTGGGTCATCTGCAAGAGCAGCCATTCCCCTAAGTGCTGAGCCATCCATCCTCCAGCCCCACAAAATGTACTTTTTTGGTATTATGAATAAAGCATTTAGAAGCATTTATCTTGAAGTCTTTTGCAAATATGCTTTTATTTCTCTTTGGTAAATTCCTAAAGTAGAATTGTTGCCTGTTTTCCAAGGTAATGGTGACGCTCTCTTCCCATCAGCAGTGAATGACAAGTGCAGCTGCCCCACATCTGGGCTGCATCTGGCGCTGTCAGTCTTCACTCCTGCATTTCAGCGGGTATGAAGTGAAGCTCAGGGGGTTTGAGTTTGTACCTTGTACCTCATAGACTAGGTACTTCTAAGTTGTGTATTGACCTTTTACATAGATTGCTCTGTGAAGTGACTCATAAAGTCTTTTGCCCAGCTTTTAATAGGTGGCTTTTGTTTTGATATTATTGGCTGGTAGATGCTGATGTCTTAGGTGTGTGTGTGTGTGTGTGTGTGTGTGTGTGTTTGTGTTTTCTTCTGCCAGGTGTGGTTGAGCACACCTTTAATTCCAACACTCAGGAGACAGAGGCATAAGCAGCCAGGGCGATTACACAGAGAAATCCTGTGTTACAAGAAAAACAGAAAGAAAGTAATGGCTTTTCCCACTTATCATTTCTTGATTTCTTTATTCCTCCATTTTCTCTGCCCCTTTTCTTTCCTTCAACAAAATCACATGTATGCCAGATTGGCCTGAAACTTGCTATGCATTTGAAAACTAAACTGTCAATTCTCCTGCCTCTATTTCTGGGGTGCGGGGGTTGGACCACCAGGCCTGGTTTTTGTATTGCTGAGTATCAAACCCATTACTTTACGTGCACAAGGCAAGTACTGTACCAGCTGAGCCATGTCTCCAGCCTTTGTATTTTAGTTAATGATCTAATTAATAGGAACCATTTTTCAGATATAAAACTTTACTATGATGCTCTCTTCACATGTGTAGCTAATGGGAGTGTAAAATAATACAGCCACAGTCCAGCAGCTCTGTGAAACATAACATTTTCATATGACCCAGCATTCCAATCCTACATATATACCAAAGAAAAATAAAAACATACTTTCACATGAAAATCTGTTTGCCAATGTGCATAATTGCATTATTAATGATGACCAAAAAGTGGAAAACAACCTAGTACCTAAATGAATGAGTAAATAAGGTATGGTGTAATCATTCAATGGACTATTATTTGGTCATAAAAAGGAACAAAGTATTGATCTGTGTTATGGCACAGATAAACTTTAAAATATTAAATCAAGGAACTCAGACACAGAAGTCTCTGCATTATATGGTTCCATTTATAGGAAGTATCCATACAGGCATTCTCTATATGGGCAGTACCTCAATGCATAGTTACACAGAGGCTGGGAGTCGGGCGGTAAAGAGAATATATGACTGAAATGTACATCAGTTTTGTTCCCTAAAGGGGGCAGTCTAAAAAAAAAAAACCACTAAACTGAGAGCGGAGGAGATGGTTGAGTTGGCAAATGCTTGCTGTGTAAATATGAAGACCCGAATGGACCCCTACCATCCAGGTAAAAAGCCAGCATAGCTTTGTCCTATTATCCCTGCAGTGAGGAGGCAGAGATGGGAGGATCCCTGGGGCTCACTGTCAGCCACCACAGCTGGATCAGTGAGCTCAGGTTCAGTGAGGGACTATGTATGAAAACGCAAGGATGATGGAGAAAGACAACTGATGTCAATCTCTGGCTTTCTCACACACACACACACACACACACACACACACACGCATGTGCACCCACATGGACAAGCACTGAATTGAACACTTTGAACAGTAAATTATGAGGGCTGGAGGTTCACCTCAAGGTAGTGCAGTTAGCTGCATGGGTGAGACCCTAGCACACAGGCACTCCCCCACCTGCTACCCCACCCCACCCACTCTCACACATAAATGTGCTGAAGAGCCTCTGAGTTCAAATTCAAACTCCACTTACTAGCAATGTGAGCTTGAGAAAGTTAATACAAGTGTTATATAGTGTTGTGAGGACTGAGTGATTAAATAAATGTACTTAGAATGGTGGTTTGGGGCTAGCAATGACTAAGTACAATTATTATGGCCTTAAAATAGATCTTAATTCCTGTGTATCTGAAAGTATTTCTAGTTATTCTAGTTTTGTTTGGCTTTCTAGTATATTCTTTGTCTCAGCAAAATAAGCAAACAAATCAAATAAAAAAAATCTTGAGGCCGGGCGTGGTGGCGCACACCTTTAATCTCAGCACTCGGGAGGCAGAGGCAGGCGGATCTCTGAGTTCGAGGCCAGCCTGGTCTACAAAGAGAGTTCCAGGACAGCCAAGGCTACACAGAGAAACCCTGTCTCGAAAAAAAAAAAGTTTATAATTCATTCGAGCCGGGCGTGGTAGCACACGCCTTTAATCCCAGCACTCGGGAGGCAGAGGCAGGCGGATCGCTGTGAGTTCGAGGCCAGCCTGGTCTACAAAGTGAGTCCAGGACAGCCAAGGCCACACAGAGAAACCCTGTCTCAAAAAAACAAAGAACAAAAAATCTTGGTATTTCCAGTTTCCAAGTGTTAACTTACAGTTTGAATGAAGGAGCTCTGATGACATTATGAAGCTACCCTCTCTAGGATCACAGCATCCCTCCCATGTGAGCAGGCTGTCTTCAGATTCCTTAGGAGAGTTTGGACTCTCTTCACTCTGTTTTTGGAGGTTCTTGATAGATTTATTGCTAGCTATTTTGTCCTCTTACTTCTTTTGAAGTCACCTAGGCCAGCCTTTCCCTTGGGAGTTCCCTGTGCCAGCCTTGCCAAGAGCTGGGATTAGAGGCACCTGCTGCTGTGCTTGCTGTTTTATTCACTTTTGCTACTGCAAACAAAGTCGTCTTTTGTTTGCTGATAAACACTATTTTAAAAGTGTTGGGCCGGGTGGTGGCGGCAGTGGCGGCGGTGGATGCCTTTAATCCCAACAGAGGCAGGTGGATCGCTGTGAGTTTGAGGCCAGCCTGGTCTACCGAGTGAGTCCAGGACAGCCAGGGCTACACAGAGAAACCCTGTCTCAAAAAACAAAAAACAAACAAAAAATTTTGGTTTTAGTATTCTCTGGCCACCTACCTTGTTGAACTTTAATATTTATAACAGATTTTGGGTTGATTCTCTTGGATATTCCAAGTAATTTATCAATCACATCACCTTCACTTATATTTTCCTTTCATATTTTTTTATGCCTCATTTACTTCTCCTGCCTAATCATTATTACCTTCAGAAAAATGCAAATAACAGCAGCAAACAGGAAGCACTGCAATTGTTTTTAATAAGCATATCAAGATATCCATTTCATTTCTTCCATCTGAAAGATGAAAATTACATGAAGGCTAAAGACTTATATTTTAGGATGATCCTAAGATATACATTAATTATTATTATTATTATTATTGCTATCATTATTATTATTATTAATTTATTATTTTTTTTGTTTTTCAAGAACCCAGAACCCGTATAAAGTTGGGTGAGGTGCCTCGTGCATCTGTAACTCTAGTGCAGCAATAGAGAGAAACAGGAGGCAGAGACAGGAGGATCCCCAGAAGCTCACAGCTGGGATGCACAGCAATGAACCACAGACCCTGGATTAAACATGATGGAAGGTGACCACCGCCTGAGATTGTCCTCTGACCTTCACATACGTGTATGATTCATGCACACACACACACACACACACACACACACACACACACACACACACACGCACACACCCCTCAGCATAATCTCTAGCATACAAAGAGTGTAACATGTGGAAACACTAGCCACAGAGGGCGGCTCTTGGGCGGCAGCAGCAGGCAGCAGGTGTGTGGGTGCTGGCTCTGTTTCACTACATTCTCTGTAGTGTTCCTTTTCTACAGTGAGCAGATGTTACTTTGATGACCGTAAAAGTATAAACAAATAGGGGGAAAGGAATGAATGAGTGATATGGTGCTAAAGTTGGGTCCTGATGCTGGAAGTCCCTACGGCCACACGTCACCGACTCAAGCTGGCTTTGTGACCCGCTTCAGAGATGCTTTATCTGTGTCTTACATCTGGCTGCACAGACTCCAATGTAATCCTGGATGACATCACTTCTCTTCTACTCTTCTTTTCTGTGAATCCAGATGTTCCCTAACATGTTCCCACCCCCAGATCTGTGTCTAGATAGCCAGGCAGCCATAGGTCTTCTTGATCCCAAACTGCCTTGCTTCTCTCAAATCTCTTAAGTATATGTCTTTTTCCTGGCCCAGGATTCTCCCACAAGTCCTGGGAATGGCCTGGACTACAGTGCATCATGAGAAGAATTGTTTCCTAGTACTTCCAAGGACTAACTTTGCTTGAGCAAACACTTCCTAAAGTTTGTGGCTGCTGGAGTATCTCTCAAGGATCTTCACGGAAATGCTGTCTCTGCCAGGACATAAGTGTGCACTCTGGAGACACAGCATTCAGTCCTGAAGCAAATCTTAAAATCACACTGACCATCTTGATCACACCTGGGTGTGATCACCTCCTAATCTCAGCTGGAGATTCTGGGCTACTGGGTAGCCAGGCCATTCTCTCACCCCATCCAGACTTTGTGCCAGGATCCTTATGGTAGATGCTCAGCCACTTTCTATTCTCAGATCTCCACACTAATCCCATGCTCTATACCAACAGACACTCTGACTTTATGGGAAGATTAAAGCCATCTCTCTAATCCCCCTGCCTCGTTTGTTGATACAGGGTAGCCCTGGCTGTCCTAGAATTCAATCTATAAATCAGGCTGGCCTTGAACTTAGATATCCTCCTGCCTCTGCATCCCAAGTACTGGGATTAAAGGGATGCACCACCACAGTGCTAGGCTCTTTTTGTTGTTGTTGTTGTTTGTTTTTTAAATGAGTTTTAAAAAAATGTGTATGTGTAAGCCAGGCATGGTGGCACACATTTTTAATCACAGCACTCAGGAGGCAGAGGCAGGTGGATTGCTATGAGTTTGAGGGCAGCCTGCTCTACAGAGTGAGTCCAGGACAGCCAAAGCTACACAGAGAAACCCCGTCTCAAACCCTGTCTCAAAAAAAAAAAAAAGTGTGTGTGTGTGTGTGTGTGTGTGTGTGTGTGTGTGTGTGTGTGTGTGTGTAGGTGCCTTTGGAGTCCAGAAGATGGAGCTGGATTCCCTGGAGCTGTAAGCTGCCCAGTGTTGGTGCTGGGAACTGAAGCCCAGCCCTCTGCAGGAGCAGCAAGCATCCTTAACCGCTGAGCCTTCTCTCCAGCCACCTTCTGATTTCTTACGTCGCCTCCGAGTCCCTCACCATCTGTCCCCGCCTTATACAACCCAGTTAACATCCTTTCCTCTCTCACTCTCTTTTCCTTTTGGCTTTATATTCATTTTCCTCCTTAGTAATAATTCTATTGTGGTCTACAGGAAGAACAAGCAAGCACGTGTTTTTACTAGTGGTCTGGAATTAGTTACACAGCGCTTTCTTTTCAACTAGACTGAACTCTCTGTAAAGAGAATTATATTCTCTGTAGCCTTTTTTCACATCAGCGCCTAGAGTCAGATCTGGCCCAGAGGATGCACTCTGTAGCATCACTGGTGAACAAACAGATGCATAAATGGGCTCTTTACATGCCTTTCATTCAACACAGTGCTTTGAACATTAAAGAACTTAATAAGCACACAAACTCAAAACCAAAAGCTTCATGACTTTCAAACATACAGTTCTCCAAAGGACTTGTTGGCCCAACAGTTCACTTGAGTGTAGGGTATGTACTGTAAATGAACGAGGAAAAGTGAAAACTGAGTCTGTTGCTTGAAAAGTCTCAATTTTAATGTATGTTTTAGTATCATTTAGTTTTGAGACAGGGCCTTGCTATATAGCCCTAGCTGGCCTTGAACTCATAATGTAGATGGGGCTTGCCTCAAACTCAGTGATCCATCTAAACACTGGGACTGAAGGCCTGTGTCATCACACCCAGCCTTAATACATTTTTCTTAAATAAAAATTGTGCCCCTCCTTGCTCCTCTGCTCTGCTTTTGATTGTTCTAATGGGCATGAAGACATTAACCACAAGTCAAGAAACTATCTTAAAAACTACTAGTTGACTTGAGATGGCACATATAACAGCTCCCATAGACGAAGGCGTCTATCCTCAATATACTAAAATGATGAAATGTAGTAACAGACAGTTTTTTTATATCACTTCAAAGTTGATATGAAGAAAAACTTAATTTTCTGAAGCATATCAAATAAAGATATGAATCAACCTCATAATAGAGCACAAACCACATTTGCTTATCATTGTAAATGAGCATATTTCCTCTCTGCGTTAAACACAATTACAACTTCATTGTCCATGCTGCCGCATGTAGCTTCTCTCTGGGATAAGCCCTGCCCAACTCCCATGGTCTAATCTGAGCTTCCTTCCTTGTTATTAGTACATATTAATAATGCAAAATAATGGGCTTCACTGAGTTCTTTTCATGCATTATAAATCACATTTTGATTGCGGCCACCCCCATTACTTCTTTCTTACCTTAATTTCCTTCCCCTTCTCAAACAGTCCCCCTTTCTTTCTTCATGTCTTTTGTAAAAATCTAGATTCCTATATGAAAGAAAAGACCTAACACTTGTCATCCTGATTCTAGCTTATTTCACTTAACCAGTGGGCTGTAGTTCTATCATTTTCCTGCAAATGAAGTAACTTCATCCTGTAAGTGAGTAGTACTCCATTGTGAATGTACACCAGTTTTCTTTACTGATTTATAAACTTGCACACCTATGCTGGTCCCTTCCCTTAGCCCCTGTGAGCAAGCATGGTGTGCGAGCATAGTTGATGTGCTGTGTTCCCTTCATGTGTGTTACACATGCGCTACAGCTGGATCACACAGCAGTTTTTCTTTCAGGGCTTGTTTTGTTTTGATATTGAGCCTTATGTAGCCGAGGCTAGACTCAAACTCTTTAGAGAGAGTCCACACAGGATCTTTCCTCTTCCTGGTGTCTTCTTGCACCTCTCAATCACACAGCATGGCTTAGACTGTGCCATGCAATGGCTGTAAGGGTCTTGGATACTAGGCCATAGGCTTTTCTTTTTCTTTCTCCCTTTATTTTATGGTCTCTTGATGCAGGGTCTCATAAGCCAAGTTAGGCTGGCACTCACTCTGTAGCCCAGGCTATCCTTGAGCTTGTGATCCTCTTGCCTCTACTTCCTAAGTTCTGGGATTATAGACACGGACCACTGTGTGCAGTTTATGTTGTCTTCTTTTCCTATACTTTACAATTGATTGTATCACACAGTGTGGAGAGCAGGTACTCAAACTTTTTTTTTTTTGAACTGAGGATATAACTCAATTGGTAGAGTGTTTGCCTAGAAAGCATTAAGTCCTGGGTTCAATCCCCAGCACCACATAAATAGGGCACGGTGGTCACACTTATGATTCTAGCACTAAGGAAGCACAAACAAAAGAGTCAAGCGTTCAGGTCAGGCTGGGATATATGAGGTCCTGTCTCAAAAAATTTTTTTCTTGAGCTGGGCATGGTGGTGCACATCTTTAATCCCAGCACTCGGGAGGCAGAGGCAGGGGGAATCTCTATGAGTTAAGGCCAGCCTGGTCTACAAAGTGAGTCTAGGACAGTCAAGGCTACACAGAGAAACCCTGTCTTGAAAAACCAAAAAAAAAAAAAAAAAAAAGGACCTCTCCCAAAAAGCCCAAAAATTCTTGCTCTCAGAATAAATACAGCTTTATTTTATACTGATTGTCAAATGTACAAACAGCAAAGATGCCTAATGTCTGTCAACTGAAGTCATTAAACCATTGATAACATTTTATAAATCTTGTTACAAATACTTTTGTATGTATATAAACCTATCAGGCACAAAGATATATATGATTTTATAAACGGCATTTTAGCACTATACTGTTTTGCAATTCAAACAATAAATACAGATGTTGCAGTGCTACCTATAAAGTTGTCATGTCTTTGCCCTAAACTTGGGCTTATTTAACAGCAGAGCCAGGCGTGCTGGTGCCTGTCCGTAATCCTAGTACTTGGGAGGCTGGTCTGTGTCTAAGCTTGGACTGCACAGGGAGGGAAGGCAGGCAAGGCTGCATGGGGAGGCTGTCTTCATGGAGATGATGAGGGTGTCAGGAAAGGGAGCAGAGGGAGGGGAGGAGGAGAACAGGAAGAAGAAAGGAAGGGAAGGAAGAAAACAGTCAAGATGCGTTCTGAGGAATCGTTAATCAATTAGCCTGACAAATGAGGTTGTAAAGATTGGAATAATTTCTTTTCTAGACTACTAGTTCTGTAACCACCAAACCCATTGTAATTATAAAATGGTTAAGTGCATTTGTTCATCCATCCATTTGAAAAGATGTTAGTCACATGGTGATGTTTTTGTTTGTTTTTCAGGTGCTGGGGATCAACCCTGGGGTCTTGCCTAGACTAGGTATGTGCTCTACCCCTGAGCTGTCTTTCCCCAGCCAGTTACCAGGCAAACCCTAACCTACCCAGCAACCCTGCACAACCTGCACATTTTCCTGAGCGTTCCGTCTACTAACCCACTCTTAGTTTCTCCTGCTAGAGACAAAGCAAGTCCAAACTTCCAGGGTCTGGCCAACTCACGCACACAGTCTCTTAAGTGTCAGTGGTAATGGCAGAGCCTACGTCCTGTGATTTATGATGACATAAAAGTCATCATATCAGGTTTTGAGAAATGGTGATCTGAAGCCTTGAAGCGCCTGTAAATAGAAAATAGAAAAGCAGCTTCCAACCCACCAACCTCCTTCTCTTCCATCTCTACCACACATGAGAGTGTGTTTAAAATCAGGGCGGGGTGGGTGGGTGGGGGGCGGGGGGTGGGGGCTTCAACATCTGACTTCAAAGAATTCAGTGTGCTGGGAACAGCAGCCAACTGGGTGCGACTAGCTGCACCCTTGCACCAAAGCCAAGAGAACAAAGATGAAGGAGGCAAGGAAAGGACGGAGATTCTTCAAGTGGCTTCCCAGGAGGAATCTCAGACCAGCCACACCCAGTCCCTTCATCTTGGTAAATAACTCAGCAAAACTCCAAATGGGCTTAGCCGAGCCCCTGTGAGAACCTCTCCCAAGAAGCAGGGGATTTCTCCCTGGCTGCTGCTACATGCAGCTCTCCAACCCAAGCCTGTCTGCAGGGGAAGCCTGTGCTTTCCCCAACTCTCGGCATGTTTATCACAGGAACAAACAAACAGCAAACAGCTCACGAGGCTCTGGCCCATTTCCTGGTAGGAGAGGAGAAGCTGTCTTCTGGTTAGACTGGAGATTTGGCCACTTAAAGATGATAGTAAATGTCTCTGGTAAAACCCCCCATTTTCTGTCTATATTTGATGGTTAAATTAAAACTTGAACTAATTGGAAATGGAATATTAGTAAACTCGGCACATCAGGCATCCATTTATTTATGCACCCAGCATTTATCGAGCACATGCTGTAAACAATGCACAGAATGGAGGAGTCAGGCATCAAATACGCAGTTTCAGAGCTTGAGGAACTGACAATGGTGACTAGCGCAATGACAAAAGCACAGATCTGATGGAGCAGTATTATGAACTGGGATTATTACACACTTTAGTCTATTATCCCAATAACTTTTCCCAATGCTGAAGTATTCTATTCTCTCTTTTACAGATGGGAAGGAAAACTAAGGTTTGGCCACAGTCAAATTGCTCTGTATAATAAAAAGACACTTGAACAGAGGGCCAACTTGATTCTCAAGGCCTCATTAGTGCCTCCCACAGGTCCAAGTTAGTGGGGCCTCTTATTACAAAGTCACAGTCTAGGGGCCAGTGAGAGGGCTAAGTGGGTAAAGGTACTTGCTACCAACCGTGAGGACCTGAGTTCGATTCCTGAGATCCACATGGCAGAAGGAGAGAACTCACTTCTCCAAGTGGTTCTTTGGCCTCCACATGCATGCTGTACACGGCCCCCATACCCCCTACCCAAAATTACTTATTTATTTGGTTTTTCGAGACAGGGTTTCTCTGTGTAGCCTTGGCTGTCCTGGACTCACTTTGTAGACCAGGCTGGCCTTGAACTCACAGAGATCCACCTGCCTCTGCCTCCCAAGTGCTGGGATTAAAGGTGTGTGCCCCACCACCACCCAGCTTCCCAATTTTTTAAAAATGTAATAAAAACAGTTTGTAAAACAAACATAAAAAAACAAAATTATAGTCTAGATGGAGATGTAGGAAAGATACCAAAACTCTTACTTTTTAACCCTACATTTCGGGACAGTCACTGAGTGATGCATGATCGAACAGGTGTCAGGAGAGGCTGTTTCATTGGGCTGGGCTGAGGCCATGAAGGGAAGACTTTTTTAAAGGCAGTCTTGAGCTGAGACGACTTGAACATGAGCAGGAGCATTTTCAAAGGCATGCGGGGGCCAAGCACAGAAGTGTGTGAGGACCGTCAATGAGCTCATGTGGCTGAAAAGACTGGTGGGACCTGGAAGGCAACGGGGTAGTTACAGGATTCCTGTTCCGTTAGCAGGCAGTATATAACTACTGATGCTCTGGAGTGGCGAGGCTGAGCTGTGCTAGAGAGAACCACACTTAGAAGAGGTCTTGTGGAGCTGGGGGCAATGGTGCATATCAACAGTCCCCTCATACAAGCACAGAGGCCAGGAGATGCCAGCCCAAAGCTAGTCTAAACTAAAAAGCATAACCCTGTCTAAAAACTGAAAAATAAGGCCAGGCAAAGAGGTGCACATCTTTAATCCCACCACTGTGGTGTGGTGGCATAGGTCTATAACCCCAGTGTTCAGGAGATGGAAGCAAGTGGATTTTGAGATGGAGACCCGTCTGGGATATAGAGTGATACCCTGTCTCTAAAAACAGCGGCAATAATAAAAGTTAAAATTAACTGAAACCAGAGACTCAGTAGTTTTCAAGCTCTTTACATTTTTAAAAGTTTGTTTATTTATTATGCAGATGAGCATTTTTGCCTGTACCACGTCTGTACCTTGTGCCTGAAGAGGTCATGAAAGGTCTTGGATCCCCTGGAACTATACCACTGTGTGGGTGCTAGAAACCAAACCTGAGTCCTCTGCAAAGGCAACAAGCTGAGCCATCTCTCCAGGCCAGTCCTCAAACTTTAATGAGCATCACAGTTGCCCACAGAGTGCTGAAAAATGCCTGGGCCCTGACTCAAAAGACGCTGACTAATTTGATGCAGGGCAGGGCCTGGGTGTTTTAAAACTCAGTATTAAAAACTCTCCCTAAGTGATCTGAATACAGAGTATTTTAAAACTCTCTCTAAGTGATCTGAATACATAACCAAGGTTGAAAACACTTCTTGGTGTTAGGACTGGAGCAAAGAAAACAAGGTGAAAGACACTCCATGTCCCAAACTTCAGTGATCCTAAACACCACCTGAAACACTTGTTAAATAGTGAGATCCCAGGCCCGCTGCCTGCTGGCTTATGACAGAGGAGGTTTGAGACCAGATCAAGGAATCTGTCTTTTTAACAACCTAAGCTGTGTAATTAGAGTTCTGAAGAAGGTCTGTAAATTAGGGTCAGGTGGTGGCAGTGGGCATGAAGAACATGTTTTAATGCCAAGTAAAATAAAACTGGAAAAGATTAAATTTTCAACACTATTTATATTTGCTTTTATATACTTCCAGCTTAAAACCCACCAAAACAATCAAATTTGAGTATGGTTTATTAAATTGACAACTTTAACCTAAGTTGATTTTATTTTGATTCATAGTGGATAAACTCAATTTAGTCATTTATTTTCTTTCTAACAGAACCATGAGAGAGAGAGAGAGAGAGAGAGAGAGAGAGAGAGAGAGAGAGAGAGAGAGAGAGAGAGAGAGAGAGAGAGAGAGAGGTGTAACAGATTTTAGAGGCCTACAGGGACCACTCAACTTCTGGCAAATCTACTGTAGAGGTGGGTTTAAATAGCACTGCATGTTAAAATTGTCACTTTACGCCAATATTTTAAAAACTTTAGGTTGTGTTTTCTTTAACTCCTAAAAACTGCTTCCCACACACTCAACAGGAAATGTGCAGGAAAGCAGCTACTATACTTCCTTCTGCACTGAGAGTCCAGGTTCAAAAGTAAAGAGTTTTCTTCTCTTGGAGATAGGAAAACAGAAGTCAAAAGTAAAGACCCAAGTCAGAGGCAGAAGGGCCGGGCGGTCAAGGCTAGCCTCAGCTACACAGAAAGTCTGAGTCTAGCCCAGGATGCCTAAGACTCTGTCTTTAAAAGCAAACAACAGATCCGGAAGTGGTGGTGCACATCTGTAATCCCAGCACTCAGGAGGCAGAGGCAGGAGGATTGCTGTGAGTTCGAGGCCAACCTGGTCTGCAAAGCGAATCCAGGCCAGCCAGGGCTACACAGAGAGACCCTGTCTCGAGAAAGATAAAAAAAAAAAAAGCAAACAACAGTAAACTCTATAGTGGTCTACAGTAGCTGTACACAGCTCTCCCTTTATCTGTGCAGCAGCGGCAGACAGACCATCACAAGCAGTTGAAATGCATTCTTTTGTCTTAATTCATGTGATTACATGTTGGACTTGAAAAATGATGCAGTCATCTCAGAGACTCAAGGACACAGACTGTATTGAGGTTCCTTTAGCATCAAGCATGACACTGATCAGGGCACTGGGCTGAGAGTCAGAAGACCAGATCTACACTTGATCTAACTGGGAACGTGGCCTCAGTCTTTAATATCCGTACTCACGGCTGAAGTAGACTAGTTCTATCCACAGAAGCACGCAGTCTAGCAGAGGCTCCTTTAAATTCTCTGAAGGTTTGATTCCAATTCTTAACAAAACATACCTTTCTTGCCAGGTGGTGGTACACACTTTTAATCCTAGCATTTGGGAGGCAGAGGCAGGTAAATACCTGAGTTCAAGGCCAGCCTGGTCTACAGAGTGAGTTCCAGAACAGCCAGGGCCACACAGAGAAACCCTGTCTTTTGTTTTGTTTTTTGTTTTTTTGAGACAGGGTTTCTCTATGTAGCCCTGGATGTCCTAGACTCACTTTGTAGACCAAGCTAGCCTTGAATTCATAGCAATCTACCTGCCTCTGCCTCTCGAATACTGAGATTAAAGGCATGTGCCACCATACCTGGCAAGAAACACTGTCTAAGAAAACAAAACAAGCTGGGCGTGGTGGTGCACGCCTGCAATCCCAGCACTCTGGAGGTAGAGGCAGGCAGATCTCTGTGAGTTCAAGGCCAGCCTGGTCTTCAAAAAGAGTCCAGAATAGCGAGGGCTACACAGAGAAATCCTGCCTTGAAAAACCAGCAACAACGAAAATAACAAAACAAAACAAAAAACAAACCAACAAACCAAACAAAAACCAAAGATACTGGCTTCCTAGCCCAGTTTGGTGGTGTACGCCTTTCATCTTAGCACTTATGATGGTGAAGCAGAGGCAGGGGGATCTCTGTGAGTTTGGAGCCAACCAGGTCTACACAGTTCCAGGACAGCCAGAGCTACGGAGAGAGACCCTGTCTCAAACAAACAAACCACAACTTTCTTTAAAACCTATAATTTCTACACAGCTGGAATATGGCTCAGTGGGAGAGCACTTGCCTAAGTGTGTGTGGCACCAATAAATAAATAAGTCTTATTTTAGCTTGGCAAAATGTGGTAGCAACTATAGCCCCAGTTATTCAAGAAGCTGAGGTGGGAATTTGAGGGCAGCCTGAGCAAGATCATATCACAAAACAGAACAAAACAACAGTGAAGAGTGCAAATGCACACTAAGTAGACTGCATAATAAATGTTAATCTCTTGAAACCACCAACCAGTGCACCCTGGGCAACCAGTTATGGGGCTTCTCCTCAGCTACAAGTAGACATATTTGAAATTGTAAATGTGTCTCAGATTAGGAAGCTTTTAACTGCCTCTGTTTCATTTGTTTGTTCTGCTCTATGTTTGTGATGCTAGGATCAAATCCAGGACCTCCCAAACCTAGGCAAGTGCTCCATCACTGAGTCACATCCCAAGCTCTCTTCTTTTTAATCCAGGGCTATAATGGCATAAAGGATAGGATTACACAAAATCTTTGTATCTAGCTATATCCTGTTTCTGTATGATCCGGTTAAGAAAGCAAACACAAAGGAGACACTTGGAAATTACAAAATAGAACTGTCAAGATACTAACAACTGAAGGACTAAAGATGCAATGACATTTGTGACTGGAAATGCAATGGTTAGAAAAAGCTAAATAGAGGATTATATTAAACACAAAACTTATGAAGTCAAGTAGACCAGTTGACACTGCACAAGGATTTCTCAAATACTGTCAGACGGTGTCACCCTAATTGATAGACACTGTCCGCTCCATTAGGCTAAGGCCTTCCAGGGTTAGGTGCAGCAGATGTATGCCAGTAATTGCAATGGAGCTTCCTTCTCTCTTCTCTCTTCTCTCTTCTCTCTCTCTCTCTCTCTCTCTCTCTCTCTCTCTCTCTCTCTCTCTCTCTCTCTCTCTCTCTGTTGTTTTTTGAGCAGGGTTTCTCTGTGTAGCCTTGACTGTCCTAGGCTTGCTTTGTAACTCACAGAGATCCTCCTGCCTCTGCCTCCCAAGTGCTGAGATCAAAGGCGTGCACCACCTCCACCCATCCCTCCTTCCTTTTTCTTAATGAGACAAGATCCCATTATTTAGCCTTTGTTGGCCTGAATACGTAGCCCACACTGACCTTGAATGTGCAGTAGATCCTCTTGCCTCTGCCTCCTAAGAACTAAGAGAGCATAAGTCACCGTGAGCATCCAGAATTTATCTTTGTAAGTAGTTCTGGTTTGGTTGGTCCCCTGTCCCCACCAATCAAGGTCCTTTCACAGCTGGGCACGCTCCACGCTGTAAGACACTGAGCTGTTTGTAGTTCCCAGAACTCACTCTGTTTTCACTTGAGTTTCCTGACTGATATAAGGCAGGAGTGAGAACAAGAATGAAAATCAAGTAGGAAGTTTCTGGTATTTCTGCCTTTCTTCTTTCCTTCTTCTCCTCCTCTTTTACTTTTATTTTTTAATTTTTAAGACAGAGTCTCACTCTGCAGCCCCAAGTGAGCCAGAAGTTGCTATGCAGACCAGGCTGGCTGTGAACTCTGGGTTTTCTTCCTCTGTTTCTCATGTGCTGGGATTATAGGCATGTGTCACCAGCCTGCTATATTACTATCTTCAAGTAAACCCATAAAACACAGGCTTACCAAGTACAATTTGATAAGGCAGGGACACATGTCACCATAGTAACAACCTTGGTTAAAATGCTGGTGATGTATCAAAACAGGGTTTGGACTCTACATGAAAAACAAAATTACTTTCTGAAACTGTGAGGAAAAACATGTGCCATGCTAATTAGTGGGTGCAGCTCACTACGTCAGTCCTAGAGACTGGAGGCTTAAAACTGGCAACACATTTTCCTCCATTTCTATGTGAACCAGAAATCTAAGATCCAAGTGCCAACAGAGCTGGTGTCTGGCAAAGGGTCTCTCCCTGGCTTGTAGATTTTTCTGTCCTCACAGCAAAGAGAGGGAGAAGAGAGGGAGGTGGGGGGGGGGGCAGTGGCGGTGGTGGGTGGGGAGTGGAGAAAGACTCTGGTCCATCTGACCAGGTCTACAAGCATGAACTCATATAACTGTACTGTTGCTAACTCTAAATATGAACAGATCAGGACTTCAAATTAGTAGGTTTAAACAAGACTCAACTCAACTCATAACAGCCTTTGGGGCATAATCTTTTTTAAAAAGTAACACTGTTCAGCAACTTATATGTAATTCTGTATGATACAATATTCAGCAACTCATATGTAATCTTGTATGATACAGTGTTCATCAGCTCATACATAAACCTGTATGATACAGTGTTCATCAGCTCATACCTGGTCCTGGATGGCTCTGACTGTTTGGCTGACGGTGTGTGTAGTTCAAGGTTAAATCATTTACCTAGCATAATGATGGCAAAGAAGGAGGAGGTGGGAAAGACAGACATAGACACCTTTATTTTTCTATGTATGTGCAAGTATGTACAGATCCATGTACACGTGTGTGTGCATGTGTATAGAGACCAGAGGTCAACCACTTTGATTTTTGAGGCAGGGTCTCTCCCTGATTTGGCTAGGCTGGCTGGCCAGTGGACCCCAGGGAGCCACTGTCTCTGCCTCCTCAGAACAGGGATTACACATGTGCACCACCACTCCCAGCCTTTTACATTGGCTGAGGGTTGAATCCAGGCCCCCATCCTGACACAGCAGGCATTTTACAGAACGAGCCATCTCCCCAGTCCCCAAACAACAAAACTTTTTAGCTAGCTGAAAAAAAAATCATTTATTGTTTTCTCCAAAGTGATCATTCTTCACTGAGGAATGTGAACAATCCAGCTTTGACACAAAAATAAATGTATTACCAAGTTTTGAACCAAGTAATGAATGCATTACCATATTTTTGAACATGTGAATTATCAAGTAATTAAACAAAAATATTAGACTGGAAACCAGAATGTTAAAGACATATCTATTAGTGCTTGTAGCTGTTGTATGCATGAGCTTTTATAGTAAAAGCAGATCCTGACTAGCTTTTCCTCTAACGCTGGGGATGGGGATAAGGCAGAATGATGGCCTCTGCTACTTTCTTTCTTTTGCTCCCCCCCCCCCAAGACAGGGTTTCTTTGTATAGTCCTGGCGTCCTAGAACTCACTTTTATAGACCAGGCTAGCCTGGAACTTGAACTCAGAGATTTGCCTGCCTCTGCCTCCTGAGTGCGGGGATTAAAGGAATGCACCACCACGCCCTGCCAGAGTTAATTTCTTTTTTTTTTTTTAAGATTTATTTATTATTATGTATACAGTGTTGTCCGCATGTACACCTGCAGGCCAAAAGAGGGCATCAGGTTACATTATAGATGGTTGTGAGCCACCACGTTGTTGCTGGGAATTGAACTCATGACCTTTGGAAGAGCAGGCGGTGCTCTTAACCACTGAGCCATCTCTCCAGCCCCAGAGTTAATTTCTTAAGAAATATAATTTGAGGTTGGGGTATAGCTGCCTTATATTTAGCATAGTAGATGGCATTTCAAGCAGATTAGTGAAGAACACACACACATGCAAGTAAGACACTGACCCACATGGATAAAATAAATACAGCATGGAGAACCCTGTGCACATATCACACTTACCCAAAGACAGAAAATAAGCATTAGCGGAGATCTTAGCAAACTGGAGCCTCTTGCACTGCTGGTGAGAATGCGAAATGGTGCAGCCTTTACAGAAACCAGTACAGCAGCTACTAAAAATAACTACCATTTCCAAAATTAAGCAGTAATTTAGTGTCTAGTTAGATGCCCAAAAGAACTGAAAGCAAAGGTTTAAACAAAATATTTGTGTACCTGTGTGTTTAGTAGTATTGTCCACATTAGTAAAAATGCAAAAGCAATCTGTCTATTAACAAGTAGCTGTAGATAAACAAAATGTGGTTTTTATCCACTGAATTTTGAAACACATTACAACATAAGTGAATTTTGAAACCATAAGGCTAAATAGAAAAAGAAAACAGCCACAAAAAGGCAATTATTGTATAATAACACTTAGGTGACACACCTAGGACAGTCAAATAGGTTAGGCCTGAAGTACAAAGGGGGTCCCAGCACTGGGAACGGGGAAATGAAGTCATTATTTAAGGAGTGTAGTTTCAGTTTTTAGGTGGAAAGAGTTCTCGAGTTGGATGGTGGTAACAACAATGCAAATATTCTCAATGTCACAGACCCAGACATAGGTGATAGTTAACTGATAAATATTATACCTACTTTGTCACAGTGAAAATAAAAACATGGTCTGGAAAGATGGCTCAGTGGTTAAGAGCACTTTGCTGCTCTTCCAGAGGACCCCAATTTAGCTCCCAGAACACATTAGGTGGCTCACAACCTGCTGAACTCTAGCTCTAGACAATCTGGTGTCCTCTTCAGGACTGCACAGGCACTCACGCACATGCAAATCTTGAAAAGTAAATCTTGAGAAGAGGAAAAATAGGGAAAATAGGGGCTGGGATGATGGCTCCATGGGTAAAGCACTTGCCTTGCACATGAGTGCCTCAGTCTGAATCCCCAGAACCCACATTTGAAAAAGGAGCCAGGCATGTGGCATGCCCTTGTCATCTCAGCAATGCTGGAGCTCGCTGGCCAGCTTCCAGGCCAATGCAAGACTCTGTCTGAAACAAAAAGTGCCTAAAGCAACAATTCATAAGGTTGTCCTGTGACTTCCACACGCACATGTACACACATGCATGTACACACCTCCTCACACACATGCACACCCTCCTCCAATGTTTAAAAATTACCAGCCACAGTTTCAAGATGTAATTATTTCTAAGATCTCTCTTAATGATAATGTTTTATAAAACACCATAATAACAAGGAGAAAAGGAAATGAGAATCTAATTGAAAAATGAGCTCATGGCTCCCTATTTTCTGAATTAAGAGTGTAACTCTGCCTCTCAGTGATTCTACAGGAACCAAAACGCTCTAGCAACAGCAGCAAACTCAGAGAGGCCAGGCAGGAAGCATGAGCAGGTGAAAGTGGGCATCTGGGGGTGTGGTAAATCTGAGGCCACACACCCTGCCTAACTGGAGCAGCTGCGGCTCCACCCTGATGATCTGTCTCCCTGCAGGAATGTGGGCGTGGGGTTGGGAGGAGTTTCCATTCTTCAAGGGAAGTTGTACTTGAGATTTTTATGTGTAATGTTGGCACCTAATTTTTTAAAAAAAAGCATTTTTAGTACTGCAAGTCAAAAAAAGCCATCTATCTGCAGGCCAAGGCAGACAGTTTGTGATGTCTTTCATAAATGTCTAGATACGAAAGAAGGAGAAAGATGTGATGGTGCACGCCTGTAATTCTAGCATTTGGAAGGCAGAGGCAGGAGCATCTCTGCAAGTTGAAGGCTGTCCTGGTCTACACAGATAAAATCCAGGGACAGCCAGGGCCACTATGAGAGATCCTTTTAAAAATCAGTTACTTCTCACTAATTTTTAAGGTTTGCATACAGTTAAAAAACTAAATAATCACTTGGAAGTATCAATAGGCACTGAAAATTACCTTACTTTAGCAGCACTGGCCTGCTCTGACAGTGTCATTCAATAGTACTTACGTACAGTACTGGTTGTTGGCGAAGCTCTTAGAACGTGGGCGTCAATGCCTTCATACGGTTGCTACGTAACTAGCAGCCATGATTACAGTTTTTTAGTCTAAGACAGGGTCTCACTATTTGCCTTGAACTCCTGGGCTCAAATGATCCTCTTACCTCAGCCTCCCAAGAATGTGGGATTATAGTTGCCCAGCACTCTGCCAGTCAAGGATACATACTAAGACCTTGTCTTAAAAAAATAAAAAAGCAAAAAGCTCCTATTAGATATAAAAATGTTAAGGAAAAACAGATTTTCTTAACCAATTCTACTCCCAGATAAAAGGGAGGATGATGTAATTCATTCAGGAACATATCCTCTAGATAGAGGGGAAACAGTGAGCCTTCATGTTAACCAAGAAGCCATTTACCTCCCCCCTGGGAGTAGGGACATCGTTCCCGGCAGCAGGGTCTTGCCCTTACAAGCCTTACAATCTAATAAGGGAGAGAGTCCTCAAATAGTGCCACTGAAATAAATACCTTGTAAGGAACCATAGAAAATGATGAGGGGGAAAAAACCATTTAGGGAAGCTGAAGAGACAGCTCAGAGGTTAAGAGTACTTCCTGCTTTTCTAGAGGACCTGAGTTTGGTTCCTACCACCCGCATGGGTGGCTCTTAACTGCCAGGAACTCCAGCTCCAGGGCATCCAACACCCTCTTCTGGACTCCAAGGGCATGCACGCACACGAATGAGGATCGTTCCATAGATGCACACATGCACATCAATACAAATAAAGCTTCAAAAATATATAGGTAGATAGGAGTGGTAAGATGGCTCTGGGTAAAGGCACTTGCTACTAAGCAAAATGCACACACACACACACACACATACACACACACACACACACACACACACACACCATAAACATCTAAACAAATAGATAAAGTAGAAAATTTTAGAAATATGTAGAATGTCCAGGTGTGGTGGCTCATACCTTTAATCCTAGCAAAGCCAGGCAGATCTCTGAGTTCAAAGATAGTTTGGTCTTCTACAGAGAAAGAGTTCCAGGACAGCCAGGGCTACACAGAGAAACTTGTCTAGAAAAACTGTGTGTGTGTGTGTGTGTGTGTGTGTGTTTACATGCATATGTATACATGTGCATATATGTAATATGTGTACATATGTATACATGTGTGTATACATATCAGAAACGGAATCCTGGAGGGTCCTAATTTCGATGAGGAAGGGTAGTAAAGAGAAAGCCCCTTAAAGGAGCTGACCTTTAAACCCAGACCTGAAGGATAAAGGAGGTTAGCAACCCAAGGGTCCTGTGAACTGAGGGTGAAAAGGTTTGAGTGGGAGAGGAGGGTGACAAAAGCATTCCAGGAATATTTGTGTGTCACATGTGACAGACCCAAATAATTGAAATGGGGAAAAAACTGAATAAAGGAAAAAACTAAGTAAGTTATTGAAGGTCGGGAGGTAAAAATTTTGAGATGATAGACATTGTCAATTTTTTTTCTAACGAAATGAAAAGGAAAAGGAAACTCAAATAGGAAAGAATTCAGGAAGCTGTTGGCTGTCTGTGTCTGCTGTTGACCTCAGTCTGGGGGAAGCGAGGGCAGGGGTTGTTGCCCTGGACAGAGCATGTGAAAAGGAAAGAAGGCTGCAGCGTTAGCTCAGCCTGACCTGCCTCTCGTCCCCTCAAGTCACCCAACATGAGGTTGAATATTTTAGAAAAATTAGCAGATTTTCAAAAGCCATGTAATTAGATGTCAACAATTCTCTGATTCGTAGAATTTAAGCTCTAAAATTGGGGATTTTTGTCAGTTATCTGACTGCGTGACTGCAATTCCATATTTCTGCCTAAACAACAGGATAATTGAGAGGCGTTCCCTCCCACACCCCTGTGAGGATCCAGTTTGATGGTGCAGCAGAAGCCAGAGGCCTCGAACCAGACCAATGACTCACTGCAATGAACGTTTGCAAGTAAAGATGTGTGGACAAAAGTGTGCACTGTGGGACACACTGTGACACACTACAGCTGCCACAACAAGGTGGGTTTTGTTTTGTTTTAGGAGGAGGTTGCAAGGGTTGATTAATACGAAGGGATGGGGAGATGAGTAGGATTGGGGTGCATAATGGGAAATTCACAAAGAATCAATAAAAAGTTAAAAAAAAGAATTTCTGCCTAAACAGTATAGTACATAAATATTTACAGAAAGAATCCATCTAGACCAGGAAGACAAAGCCACAGCGAGCTCAGAATGAAATGAAAAATGAGGGTAGAAAGAGAAAGATGAAAGGAAGGAAGGAAATTGTACTTTTTTTTAAACTTGAGGCTAGGTCTCATGTAGCCCAGCTAGCCTTGAACATCTACCCTGCTGCCTCTACCTCCTAAGAGGTAACTGGTAATATTGTAGATCCTCGCATTCATTCATTTACAAAAAAAAAAAAAAAGATTTATTTTTATGCATGTGTGTATGTGTACGCCTGCGTGTTTCTGTACATGTGAGTGCAGTGCCTGTGGAGGCTGAAGGAGGGTGTCAGATCCTCTGGAGCTGTAGTTGCAGGTGTTGGGAGCCACCTTATATGGCGGCTAGGCCCTCTGGAAGCGCAGCCATGCTCTTAACCTCTGAGCCTCTAGTCCCTGGCATTCATCCCTGCCTTTTCCTCATACCCCACACCTAATCAATCAGCGTATCTTATCAGAACTTTGCCTTAAATAGCTCTCCAGATCCACAGCCATTGCTCTTCTGTTTCCTAACTGGCTTCTGCCTGGAGTCTTAGGGGACCTGGCGCTCTTTCCCACACTTGTCAGTGACAGAGTTCCACTAACTTCAGGAGAAAGCATGCACTTCTTTTGAGGATGCTCGAAGCCCTCATAATTGGGTCATAGGCACTCAGGCAGTCTCGCGGAGTGTTACAAGCACAGCCTTTGTGAATATGAGTTGTGCTGCTTAGAAAGCTTTGTGGCCAGCCAGCAAGACGGCACACAGCACTTGCCTGAGATGGATCCCTGCAATCTACACAAAGGCCTAAGGAGAGAACTGACTCTATAAAGTTTTCCTTTGATCTCCACTCCAGCATGGATGCATGCTCACTCTCTCTCTCTCTCTCTCTCTCTCTCTCTCTCTCTCTCTCTCTCTCTCTCTCTCTCTCTCTCTCTCTCTCTCACTAATTAGTTTAATTAGTTAATTTTTAAAACCTTTGTGACCTATACTTTTAATTCTCTGGCTTTACTTTCTTAATGTGAAAGGGGCAGTAATCACACTGACTCATGTTTGCTGTGATGAGTAAATGAATATATGTTAAATAGTCTCCTCTGGCTGACACATAATGAGCATTTATCATTGTTCTCTTTTAATTTGCAATGGAGGTTTGCTCTTACATGTTAGGCCCCAGCCAGGATGAACTTTCTATCGTTTCCCAAAGGAATCATTTCATGTCCTCACACTTTGAAAAGTCTTATTTGCCCGTGCTTCATATAAGGAGCTATACAGTCGCAGTGCTCGTCCTGTGTGAGCTGCTTGTTCACCAAGTCTATGTCCTCAGAGTCTCTAGGGCTGAGGACGCAGTTGCAGTTGGTAGAGTGCTTGCCCAGCATGCAGACCCTGGGTGGTGCATGCCTGTGATCCTATCGTTCAGGGGGCAGAGGCAGAAAGGTCATAAAGTCAGGGTCATCCTTGGCTACCTATTGAGTTCAAGGCCAGAGGAGTGGCAAGAGACCTTTCTCAAAAAACAACCAAGAAAACTCAGTTTAAATAGTGGTCCTAACTTAAAGAAAGGGGAGGCCTAAGTCATTTTCTCAGTCAGCAAATACTTTTGGAGGCTCACCATGTTAGGGTTAATGGGTGGGCACAGTGTTCAGCTGTTTTTGCTGAGTTTAAACGCTATCTCAATACCTCAACTGCCCTGAGCAGTATCCTGATTCTTTATGTATTGCCACTGGAACCTTTTAAAAGGTGGTCCAGTATCTTATTAAGTCATTTCAGCTATCCTAACAAACATACAATATGGATATTATTTGGCCCACTTTGTAACAAACCAAATTGTGTACCTTGGGTGACTCCCTGTTAGAGAAGCTCACCCCCATGCTACCACGTGTGTCTTACTTTTTGAGTACCTCTCTTTCTCTCTTATGCCTCATGCTTAAGCCTATATTAAAATCATTAATAAAAATCTGGACTCTGAGAAAGAAATGGAGTGAAATAAATAAATGGGAATTGTTTAACTTGAAGGAGGGCTGCACAGTTGGCTCACTACCAAGCTGCGGTAGATCTCGAGTCACTGATGTGCTCACCCAATGCTTTCCCTACTATTTCTATTTTGATTACTGCTTCATTGACATGTAACCCTAGAGACCTCTCATGTCTGTTTTCCCGTGACACAAGACATATGTGGTGTACTGCCCAAAACATCCTTCTCTTTACAGAATGAAAGGTGGACTCAATTTTTAAGTCAACTAGCCCCCTGGTCTCTATATACATACAGACACCCACACACTGTGAGTGCATGAGTGAAGTCTACACTTTCACCAGACTCTGTCCTTGCCAATCCTTTTTTAGTTCCTTAGTCAGTCAAAAGAGTCTCAGTGAGGATCTGAAATGCCAAAAAATGTTGGCTTGGTCTTGGTGATATGGCATATGGAGATAACTATGGAAAAGAGTCCAAATAGCCTTCTTTTTCCTGACGTGGAAGTAGGGCCTCTTCAGGAATGTATTTACTTTCACGAGGGATTCATATAGCATTTGAACTCTAAGCAGATGTGGATTGCTTTATCTTTCTAATCGCAGCTGCCAGAGATGCATCCAGTTGCTGAGGGAAAGCACCTCCCAAATTCTCTCTGATCCTCTTGGCCATAAACAAGACCCAGATTTCAGACTGGACACGAAGCTTCTCAGTTCTGCAGCTTCTGATTCTTAGAGACCAGCTGCAAAGTTTGTGTCTAGATGGGTCTAAAGTCTTTCCTTAAACACCTTTAATACTGTCTTGGAAATACTGTCTCCAGGAAACTTAGGAACACCTTCCAGAGTGTGGCAGTTCCTGCTTTTAATCCGGAATGACAAAAGCTTTTGGAGGCAGAGCTGGGAAGGAAAAGATTTATGAACCCTCCACCCCACCCCAGTTAGACCAGCACCGACTCAGCCGAGCTGCGCTATGCTGTTCTTCTGCAGATAATTTCCTTAAAGCATTATGTTCATATTTTAGCATTAGCAGGAAGAGGCCAAACCTTCTGGGAGGCAGCAAAGAGGTTGGAGTTCCAGCACAGCGCTTCTAAACTAAAGCCACCTGGAGAAACTCAGGGAGTGGACCCCTCCGGCAAGAAACATTTTCTTCCAGTTTTTAGCAAGATGCGATGCCATTTCTGCATGACTGCGCTCTGAATGATGCTAATTTCCCCGAGTCTGAATTTCAGATAATCTCATGAACACTACAGTAAGCCTCTTGCTATCTGGGCAACTTTAGACTTTTGGAAGCAGAAAGATCTATTCAAATGTAAAAGACCTTTAAAATTCATCTCCTTGCTTTGGTATTTCTTTCAATGTGGAGAGATTACTCTGAATTTTCTGAGCCTGGAAAAGACTGAAATTCTTTTGAAGTAAATCTTTACTTCTGTTTGGGAGTATCAGCCCCAAGGAGCTTTTTTGTTCTGTTTCGTTTCAATAAGAATGTAGCTAAGGGCTTTGTTCTTTACCAATAGAAATACATATTTGACATATATTTTAAATTGATGAAATGACAATAGGTACTTCTCCTACTGAGAAGAAGTGTCTACAAGAGAACTGTCATCATATCACCAGCAATTAGAAAAGCAGATGCTATCTGAAACAACGGTGGTCATCGCTATTCACGGCAGTGGTGACTGGGACCTGAGAAGCAGTTGTAATTTTCTTCCTTTCTTTCTTCCTTCCTTCCTTTCTTTTTCTTTTCCTTTCTTTTTTGTTTGTTTGCTTTTTGTTTTTTGTTTTTCGAGACAAGGTTTCTCTGTGCAGCTCTGACTGTTCTGCAACTCACTCTGCAGATTAGACTGGCCTCAAACTCAGAGATCCTCTTGCCTTTGCCTCCCTAGTGCTAGGAATAAAGGCATGTGCCACCACCTTCCAGCATTTCCTTTCCTTTTCTTTCTGTCTTCTGTTATTTATTCACTTACTTATTTTGTGACAAGACCTCACTATGTAGCCTTTGTTATTTGTTTTGAGATGAGCTCTTAAGAATCCCAGGCTGGCTTCAAAGTTTCTATATAGGCAAAGATGGCTGTGAACTCCCGTCCCTCTGCCTCCACATCCCAAGCTTCCGTCTGAGAATCAACAACAGTGTAAAGACAGAGATACACAAACAGCATGGCAGTTTTCTGGAGTCACACAGGTACAAACTGGGGTTTAGGGAGGCTGAGGTAGCCAGGCTTTGTGGACTGGAGGTGAGAAAGGTTGTTCAAGGGTACATGAATGTCTATCTACAAGCGCTGCACATTTTATGAGTTTAAAGAACCACCAGAAAACAGATAGCCAGACATTCCAGTCAGATGGAAAGACCTCAAAATGTGCCTGGTGTTTACTGGGCAAGAATCTCAGCAGCTTAAAAGCAGAGCACTGAGGTGTAGCTCAGTGGTTTAGTACATGCCTAGCATGCACGTGGCTCTGGGTGCAATCCCAGCCTTGAAAACCAAAACAGCAAAGCTTTGATCTGGTCTATAAGAAACTTGACTATATACATACCATGTAGAATGCTTGGACTTAATTTAATGGCCTTTTGGCTTTACCATGGTGTAAAAGTGGTACATTCTCAGCAGAAGCTTTTCTTTCTTTCTTTCTTTCTTTTTCTTAGCAGAAGCTATTTTGAGGGGCTGCTTGAGAAGTGGTTCAGTGGTTGAGAGAGCACAGTGTCACTCTAGAACAAGATCTACATTTGATTATCAGGACCCATGTTGGGAAGCTCACAGCTGCATCTAATTCCAGCTCCATTGCAATCCAATGCTTCTAAAAGCACCTTGCCCTCATATACATCCCTTAACACACATATGCACATAAAACTAAGAACATATCTTTTATAAAATGGCCGGGAGTGGCTGACTTAAGACAACAAGTCAAATAGGATGACACGGTGATCGAACAATGTCTTGCTGCAGCCTTAAGAGCTTGGGACATGGTGGAGGAACCTGGTAAGATAACTGTTCCTTTTACTAAGATATTTCAAGGGCCTGGGGAAGCCTTCACAGAATTTTTGCAGAGATTGGGATCAGCGCTAGATAGAGCAATAGCAGATGCTGACACCAAACGGGCACTGAAACTCATTATGGCATGTGAGAATGCTAAGACAGAATGTAACAGAGCAATTAGACCCTTAAAGGAGAGAGGAGCTCCATTAGATGAATGGGTAAGAGAGACAGTTAATATTAGCTTTCCAGAACAGCAAAACAATATTGTAGGACAAGCTATGGCCAGAGGCCCCAGAGATCATAACACCCAGTGCTTTAAGTGCAGCAGAATTAGTCATGTACAATGAAACTGTAAGGTTAAAAGTTTCAGACCTCGGGCTGGAGAGATGGCTCAGAGGTTAAGAGCACTGCCTGCTCTTCCAGAGGTCCTGAGTTCAATTCCCAGCAACCACATGGTGGCTTACAGCCATCTATAATGTGATCTAATGCCCTCTTCTGTCCTGCAGGTAGAGAACTGTATATGTATTAATAAATAAATCTTAAAAAAATCTTAAAAAAAAAAAGTTTCAGGCCTCAAAATAACAGGTGCACTCAATCTGGAGGAAATGGTACTCGTAGGGCAGAACAAGGAGCGTCTGGCCATGGTGACTACGAGGTGCCAAGACTCCCAGGGTACTGTAGCCACTGTGGGAAAGAAAAGCATTGGGCTCGAGATTGTCAATTCAAAAGAGATGGGCAAGGTAATGTCTTACTGGTGGGAAATGGCAGGAGGGGCCCATCGGCTCGGGGGCCCAACAACAACAATACAAGCTGAATTCCCCTGGCCAGTCCAGAAGCAAGGGACTCACAAGAAAACAGGAATTAGGTATTAGTGATCTAATACATGCTACTGGAGGCAGTGCAGCCTTGGATCTGGCCTCAGATATATCTCATACATTATCTCCACAGGTTGATTATTACAAACTGAGTCCTGGTGTTTACAGCCCTTTGCCTTGAGGGACAGTAGGAATAAGCCTACAGGGAGTGGTGTTAATCCATCTTTAATCTCTTTAAGTTAGGATCGCTATTCATTTGGATTTTGTTGTTGTTGATTTTTTAAAAAGATTTATTTATTTATGACATACACAGTATTCTGCCTCCATATATACGTGCACATCAGAAGAGGACTCCAGATCTCATTATAGATGGTCGTGAGCCATGATATGGTTGCTGGGAATTGAACTCAGGACCTCTGAAAGAGCAGACAGTGCTTTTAACCATTGAGCCACCTCTCCAGCCCCCTGCTGGGCAAGCACTCTACCAGCGGGAACTGTATCCTCAGCCCTAGAAACTTTGAGAACATTAGACTTGGTGAAGAAGCAGCTCACACAGGACAAACACTATGACTATAAGGAATAGACATGAGAGAGATTGGAGGAGTTATCTTTAGTGGGGACAAAATTTCAGCTCTGCAAGATGAGAAAGTTCAGGAGATGGGAGGTGGTGATGGCTGTGAAATCATGCAATACTTATCATACAACTGTACATTAAAAATACCTAAAATTTCCTATTTATAGCCTTCAAGCAATATTGTTTCAATAGATCTTTGCTCACCCACAAAATTTGGGGGGGATTAGAAATTGAACCCATTGGGGCTGGAGAGATGGCTCAGAGGTTAAGAGCACTGACTGCTTTTCCAAAGGTCATGAGTTCAATTCCCAGCAACCACATGGTGGCTCACAACCATCTATAATGAAATATGGTGCTCTCTTCTGGCCTGCAGGCAGAATGCTGTATACATAATAAATAAATAAATCTTTGGAAAAAAAAGAAATTGAACCCATGGCCTCCAACATTCTAGGCAAGTGAACTACAACTGAGCTAAGCCCTCAGCATCTTTATTTTGAGAAAGAGTCTTGCCTAAGCTGTCCAGGCTGGCCTTGGCTTATTCTGCAGCCCAGGCCTCCTTTGAACTTGAGATTCTTTTATCACAGCCTTCGAGTAGCCAGGGTTACAGGACTAAGTTCAACTCCAATATTCCTACCCAGTTGTCCAGGACAGAAACCCAGCCACTTTTCCTTCTAACTCATTTTACATGCCAAGTCTGATTACCAGTCCTGCAGAGTTCATGTCAAAAAGTGCCCTCCCGTCTCCATGGACACTGCATACTTTTACATTTAAACTATCAAGTGTACAAAGCATAGTATCTAAAACTGCAGTATATATACTTTGCTAAAAAAATACTTTATCACTAAAAAATAATATGCCAATGATCATCTGAACCTTTAATACGTTTGTTGTTGTTGTGAGAAGGGTCTTGCCGCGCTGTCAATGGCTGCTGCCCGTTCAGGAAGGTGGTTGATGAAGCTGGATGGCTAAGGCAAGTTCTTAAAGGAAAGACAAGAAGTAATGTCCACTGACTCTTTTCATGGGAGACTCTCTGTCCCCTGGGATGCCTGTCTGACAGCACTGTACACACACTGGCGAATCTTTCAAATCAGGATTAACTGCCGCCAAAACTGGCAATGTGTTCATAACTGAGTTTGAAGCATATTCTAAATCCTGTAAGTCCCACAATGACTTGTTTGCTGGCCTCCAGCAGAAAAGATTCAATGGCGAGAGAGTTTCTTCGCTCATCCATGGAAAGCAGCTCCTCCTTGCTAGAGTCGGGATGAGATCATGTCAGCTGCCTCACACCTTCAGGTTTCATGTCCAGTTCGAGGTCTTTTGCTCTTTTCTCCACTTCTGTAGTTACTATCTCTCCTCAAGACTAGAGCTTCTCACAGTCATCCAAACATACTGGAATCAACTTCTTCCAAACTGCTGTTAATGCAGCTATTTGAATCTCTTCCATGAATCATAAATGTTTTAAATGCAACTAAAATGGCAAGCAAATGCCAATGACCATCCGAACCTTTGGTGAGGTTCCTTTCAGAAGGCACACGCCTTTAATCCCAGCACTTGGGAGGCAGAGGCAGGCGGATTGCTGTGAGTTCGAGGCCAGCCTGGTCTACAAAGTGAGTCTAGGACAGCCAAGGCTACATAGAGAAACCAAAACCAAAATCAAAACAAACAAACAAACAAACAAAACCACAAACCAGAAGGTTTCCACTTACTTTGCCCAGGTCCATCAGAGCAATCATCTTATGATAGTTATTGCCCTACCAATGTATTCCTGGGTAGTAAGACACTATTTGAAATTATTCCTTGATGTGGCAAAGAGAAGAAGGGTGTGGCCAAGTCTCTTTGCTAGTATCTCTACACCTAGAAGATGGGTTTCAAGTATAACACAGATCCGTTCTACATTTTGGGTAAAGCATTTGTGCTTATTGTACACAAAGTTCACTTTATTTAATGCTTATGCTTTATAGATGTCCCAGGAGCTAGAGTATTAATCAACTTGCAAATATCTGTTATAATCAACAGAAAAGACGCTTCTTAGACATTGAACTGTTACGCCGTCTTTGAGCAGTGTGAGTCGGGACTAGCAGCAGGGGGCAGAAGGAAGTCTGCAGGGAGACTGTGCAGGTGTTCTCAGCAACACCCCTTTATTTTCTGCTGCCAAGCCTGATGACCTGAGTCCAATCCCTAGAACCTACAAGGTGGAAGGAGAGACAGGACTCCTCAGAGTCGTCCTCTGACCTTCAAATGAGCATCATTATCTTCAAGTGAACATTCCAAACACCTTGAATGGTCACCTTGCCACCTCTATACATACATGAACACATGCCCAACATATAAATGTTATTTTTTAAAAGGAAAATATTTGGAAAGGATAGAAAATGGGAGAGTGGGAAATGGGACAAAATAGAGTCGAGAAGACTTACCACCATTTTTGCCTACAGTGCGGAAGCATCTCCAGAAGGCCCGTAGGAAAGATGCCCTGTTGTGAGGTGTGGCTTGTATAAAGCTGAATTCCCGGAAGAGAATGTGAGTTCCTTGGCATACACTGTTAAAACTAAAAAGAGAAAAATAAAGAACTCATCATTAGATGAAACCCAGAATGCTGGATCCAGAATGAAAATGTAAACCCAGATAGAACCACTGGAGAACAAGGGAGGGGTGTCTGGTTTTTTCCCACAACAAAATCCTGAACTATAGAGTAGACCAAGTCCTTCTATGAGAAAGCCTTTATACAGCCACAGCCCTTTGGAAAGTCATGTATACCTCTCCCAAGTATGCCTCCCAGGGCAGTTTTAAGGTTAATGGAGCATCTTTGTCGTTACCTGGATGAAATTGCTACTCATGCCTTCTGGGGGAATACTTTTCCCTCACGGTACCTGGCAGGTCTCCCCGAGCAGCAGAACAGGGATAAAGTCCCTTCATTCAGTACTAGCCTAACATATACTGGCTGCTACAAGGATGACATGGCTGAGGATGGACCTGGATTATATGTCTACTTTAGGGGTACTGTACTGTGTACACCCCAACAACAACCACAAAGATACATCCTATGTGTCATCGGATATAAAAAATTCCAAAGGAACACGAGAGACAAATTAAAACGGGGTAGAAAGTGGCCCCTAAATGAAACTATGAAGCAAAGCCCCAGGGTCCATGTGAGTCATTGTTTAAACTGGGCCAGGGACAGAGGGGAAAATGTATTCTGTTGCCTTTGGGTTCTCCTGCCAAAGAAATAGAGGCTGTAGGCAGTGTAATCTAAAAATGGAAATTCCATAGGAGTATAGGCAATTATCCAGTAATCGTCACTATCAAAGGCAGCCTTCGGACTCCAGAAAACTCCTAAATTCCACGACAGGAAAATGACGAATATAAAACATGTTCATTTTTGTGGCAACACAGACACTGAACTGAAGGTGACAAGCAATAAGGGGACATTAATAATTCCAAATTCCAGTTTTCATTTGGTAACATTCTAAAAGGAGGTGTGGATCACTGAACTGAACAGGAAACAGTTCAAGAGCCATCCAGTACAGTTCCCTTCTCACAGACCAGCCCCTCAGGGGATACTGTCTATTGTCTTTAACAGAAAATGTTATCATTTAGGATAAAGTCAGCCTTTCTAATATTAACAGTGCTATAATGAAAAAGCAGATTAAATACTCTTCTCATGGAAAACTGACATAGAAATCAACTTTTGACACACTACTAGGCCAGCTGAGAACATCCGGCAAGACGTGGTTGTTAGAGGCCTTTAAAGTTACGAAAGGGTTAATCTACCCATGAAGTTAATAGTAGTGCCATTGTCATTTTAGAGACGGAAAATGAAAAATACAGCAAATGAGCCGATAGAGGGAAATGAGGCAGACTACATTTCCAACAAATGGAGTCTAACATGATAATACTGTATCCTAAATTTATGAAGCTATCTGGGGAAAAAAAGGTCCCAATGTGTGTTTTATACTCAGGGCAGAAAGTTAGTGTCTAGGTCATGGGCTACACTGTGAAGCAACTAATGATGGTGAAATTACATCCTTAGGACAGACATTAGTTTTTATTTTTAAGTGTGTGTGTGTGTGTGTGTGTGTGTGTGTGTGTGTGTGTGTATGTACACATATATGAGACTGCTAGTGCCCACAGGGGCCAAAGGTTTTCAATCCCTTGGAGGTGCAGTGACAGGCGGTTGTGCGTCACCTAATGTGAATGCTAAGACTTAAACTTGGGCTCTCTGCAAGTGTGTGCTCTTAAGCCCTGAGCCGTGTCTCCAGTCCCTCAGTGTGGCTTTAAACAGTACCTTCAATGTAACATTCTCAAATGTAACCGTCTCCTCATGAGTGTATTCCCGATGCGACACAGGCCTATCATAGCTTATGTATGAGTCTCTAATACAACATGCTTTCTCTATTTTAATTTATTATTATTTATTTATTTGTTACTTATTTGGGATGGAGGTAGATGTTGGTGCCATGGCACATATGTGGAAGTCAGAGGCTCACTTGTGTGAGTCAGTCCTTTGCTACCATGTGGGTTCCAGGGATAGACTCAGGTCTACAATCCAGTGTGAAGCTCTTAACTTCAGAATGGCTGCCCTCACCAGATAGAAGTTCACTGAGATGGATACTTTGGGTCTGGTTAATAAAAGATAGTGGTATCTTTTATTTGGAGGGTTTTTATAATAAAGTTTTAATAAAATAAAATGGAAGAATCAACATAAAAATACCACTACTCATTGAGGAAATACAAATCAAAATGATGCACCACTTCATATCTGCTAGACTGTCTATTGGGAAGGACGCAAAAAGAGGAGAGAGACATGTTGGTGAAGATTTGCAGAACCTGGGGCTCTTGCACATTGTTGAGAAAATACATGGTAGCCCTTTCTGGAAAACAATTTTACGGTTTCTCAGTAATTTCAGTATGAGTTAGACATCTCAAAACAGAGAGTAGAAGAAACATGTGTACATCAGAGCATGTAGCTGGAGCCTCTGACACTGCAGTGCTGCTGTGGGGGGCGGGGGGGGGGATGAGAGGCATAGAGACAGGAGAATGCCCAAAAGATCGGAGGCTACCTCGCCTGGCTACGTAGTAGAAAAACAACCAAGACAGTCTGTCACACACACGGTGGGAGGCGAGGACCAACACCCAAGGCTGTCAGCTGACTTTCACATGCACTCTGTTGCACACATATGCCCATGTTCACACACACAAATGCACACCAACAAAAACAAGGAGGAGTAAATTCTCAGGCAAAATGAGGCTGTGTCTAGAAACAGTTTAAGAATCCCCACTTTAGCAGGGCGTGGTAGTGGCCTTTAATCTCAGCACTCCAGGGGCAGACAGGTGGATCGCTGTGAGTTTGAGGCCAGCCTGGTCTACAAAGTGAGTCCAGGACAGCCAAGGCTACATGGGGATGGGGGGATGGGGGAAGAGGGTGGAGGAATGGGGTGGTGGGGAAAGAATCCCCACTTTAAAGAACATACATGCTTTTGTTTAATTTTGTTTTTACTGCCATTTTTTGTTGCTTTAAGAGCACTGCTATTGCTTTCTTTGTCTCAATGGTGACCCTAGCCATGCCTGCAGGCGATGGTTCTTACATCAGTTTTCCTCAGACAGGCTGAGATTTCTGTGCACAGGCACATCTTGAGTGGGAGGTTTCTCCTCTCACTGAGGAGCAAACAGTCATATAGGCCTTCCACTGGATGGCCTTACACGCCACAACGCATGACAATGCTCCTGAATTCCTGCGCAGCATGAACCACAGAGTATTCAAATTTCACTGTGAAAACTCTCCCATTCTTTCAATTGTTGGGGTTTTTCTGAAAGACTGGACTTTTGTTCTTCAAAAAGTTGGCAAACCCTAAAGATATGTTCCTCTGTACAAATTGGTCCCTGAAGTAACAATTCCGGGATTTGTTCTTTCCTTCCTTGTGAAGCTCAGACAAGGCCTAAAGCTCTTAACTGTTTTCTTTGTGCTGCCTATCTGCTACAGAATTTGGCAACAGTGTCTTGATGAGAGAAGTCAGTGGAGCATGGCCACTCAGGCTGTGTTACAGAACCCTGAAGCAGTTTAGACAGCACACTTGAGCATTAGCTGCCTCGCACCCACTGCTTCGTCTACAGGGCTGCAAAGCCCTTTGTGGACATGAGTTCAGCTGCAGTGTTTCTAACACCTTCGACGTCACTGCCCTGTGTTATCCGCCATTCTGTTACTCCAACATGCAGTGCACCTGCTACGGGCGAAAGTGAGTGACGGTCCTGTGCACAAGGCTTTTTGACAAAGGTGGTTTTAATATGTAATGCTTTTGAAATGAGCTTCTGTACACAGATATGAATCAGGAAAACTTCTGGGTTCACTGACTGTACATTCTCTGAAGCAACAAAGAAGTCTAACTGGAATATAACACAGAGACCAGGCTAGCTGGATGGCTCAGGGGTAAAAGCATCTGCCATCAAGACTGTCATTAACCTGAGTTCTGTCCCTGGGGCCCATGTGGTATGTAGTGAGAACTGACTCCAGCTAGTTGTCCTCTGGCCTCCAAATACACTCCATGGCACTTGTGTGAACACACACACACACACACTCACAACCACAGGCACATGTACATGAGCGTACTCTGTAAATCAATCAATAACATGATTAGAAAAAAGAATGACTCAAATTCAAAGCCTGCCGCACTACAGGTGCCTGCCGAGAATCTTGTCGTCTCGGTTCCAACAATGGCTTAGGTACAAGTGGTATATTCAGGATCTTTGGTTCCTAAACTAACCCCACACTGGGCCAGAGAGATGAGTGCTCACTTAGCAGGAAGGAGCACTGCCTGATGACCTCAACTTGACCCTCAGGGTCTATGTATTGGAAAGAGAGAACTAAGTCTTGAAAGTGTGTTCTAGGCCAGACATAGCAGTGTGATCCTTTAATCTCAGCACTTGGGAAGCAGAGGCAGGCGGATCTTTGTGCATTTGAGGCCAGCCTAGTCTACTTAGTGAGGTTCAAGCCAGCCAGGGCTACACAGTCTTTGTCTCAAAAAGGGGGGGAGGGTGTTTTCTGACAAGTAAATGTAAAACAACAACAAAAGTAAACCCAAAGTTTGGAAGAAATTAAGTAGGGACTAATCAGCCTTCAACCCCATCTCACTGTCCAGGCATTGGTGAAGCAATCGGGGAAACCAAGCTGTTACTCTGGTGGATGCGATTCATAATTTCTCAAACAGTGAAAGACCCAGACAAGCCTCTCAGGTCTGTCGCAGTAACTTAAAGTGCTGGCATTTCAAACCAAGATTTTTTTTTTTTTCCTGCCAAAGTAACTACCACAGCAGAGTTCATTTTCAGACCATGATATATAGTGACATATTTTAGTGCGATGGGAAGAGAAAAGCTTAGAGATCTCAGAGGTGGTAAGGGCTATGAAAAGTCTCTGTAGTGGGAAGATAAAGCCGTAGTCTCTTTCCTTGGTCACTCAAATGTAGTCACCAGGTCCATAAAGAATCTTCCTACAATAGAAGCAGAATAGAGCACTTGCCCCAAATAGGCCTGTTGCTAAGGGTAGAGGAGCCTGTTTCCAGACAGGTTAATTCTCCTGAAAGACTAGGCCAAGGGACGAAGTTCTCACCAGGCACCAGTAAATTCTCTCTGACCGTAAGCTCTCCATGGCAGGACTCAGGCTTACAGCGTTTCTATGTTGACTATACGTGTCTATGGCACTGTGTGCCATGAGAACGCCTGGTAAATGGGGTCCTCTCCTTCTGCCCTGTGGGCCACGGCCTGGAACTCAGCCTATCACACCTGGCAGCGGACACCTGTATCCACTGGGCCATCTTACCAGTCCAGGATCTTTGTCTAAATAATCAAATTCCTGCCAGAGCCTAATGTTTTCCTTTCTTCCTTTTCCTTTTCACTATGTGTATGGGTGTATGGGTGTGAACATGAGTGCAGGTGCTTTGGGGTCAGAAGGGTAGGCCTTGGATCCAGTAAGGCTGGGGTTATAGGTAGTTGTGAACTGCTCAGTGTGGGTGCTGGGAACTGAGCTCAGATCTTCTGCAAGAACAGTCAGTACATGCTGTTCAGTGCTAAGCCAGCTCTCCAGCCTCATCCTTCTTCTTCTCCTTCTTCTTCTTAATTATGCACACCGTGCTCTGCCTGCCTGTGTGCCTGCCCACCAGAGGAGGGCGCCAGATCTCATTATAGATGGTTGTGAGCCACCATGTGGTTGCTGGGAATTGAACTCAGGACCTCTGGAGGAGCAGACCGTGCTCTTAACCTCTGAGCCAGCTCTCCAGCCCTCATCCTTCTTTAAGACAGAGTCTCACCATGTAGGCCAGAATGTGTTCTCGTTCTCTCTCTCTCTGTCTCTCTGTATCTCTCCCCCATTTTTCTTTATTATGTGTGTGTGTGTGGAGATGTGTGTATGCTGATGTGAACACATTAGTGCCATGGCACACGTGTGGAGGTTAGAAGGCAATTTTCAGGAGTTGGTTCTCTCCTTCCACTTTGCCAAGGCAGAATTTCTTTTGTTGTTTGTGTTACACTGCATACTCCAGGCTGGCCAGCCACAAACTTCAGGGAAATTATCCTCTTAATAAGGTTCTGAGGCAAACTCAGGTCATCAGGATTGCACACACACTTTTATCCACTAAACCATATTGCTGCCCCCATAATGTTCTTTATTTCTCCCTTTATGGAAAATGTATTGCAATATTCCAACAGCACATCAAAGCCTTGAAGCTCTTCTCTTCTGTGATGACTCTGGCTTTCTCCTGTTTGTAGACATTCCAGATGGGCATCACAGGTCCTGTCAGCTGGGTGGCCAGTTTAAGCTCTTCAGCAGAGCTATCTCCCCTCTTCAGAGCCAAAGGCTTCCTGAGGGAAAGTCTGAGCTTGTATCAGTATTCCTTCAGGCGCTGCACACTGGCCACTCAGTGGGTTTGTTTCACCTCCTCGGGTCCACAGAGATGCCGATGGTGTGTGCCATTTTTTTTAATAGATACCAGGCACCCAGAGTTCTTCCAGGCTGAAGCCCCTGCCAGCTCGGACCTTGTGTGGTATCTAACTAGGGCACCTCACTATGGGCCTGAAGGGACCAGATGCGGGACGAGAGGCAATGCGGAGCGCTTTTGCCTGCTGGGAGTTGCGTCTAAGGATCTTGCGAGCTGGCTGTTTGAACCAAGTGTCCACTCGCTGCTGCCAATGTTGTGGAAGTGGGGCTTCAGAGTCATGCCATTCAAGCTGGGCACCATAGCTGCCTCTTTTGTAGGAGAACGGCCAAACAGAAAGGCCCATAATGTTCTTGAATTCACAATCCTCTTGCCTCAACCTTCTGAGTATCAGTACAAGAGTGTACCACACACTCACCTGCCAGAGTTTCAAAGTCTCTTTTGAAGTCTTCAGACTTCCAAACACATTTCTTAATAGTCTGCTGTGGTCCACTACTGACTGACTACCAATGCCAGCACCTTTCCCGCTGATTATTAGCAGGGAAGCAGGCTGGGTAATTAGCAGCTAGAGTACCGGCTGCCTCCCCTTGAGTGTAAGTGCAAAGGCACACTTACAGCTCTGACAAGGTTGGCCACCCAATGCCAGTGGGAACAAGAAAGCGAGCACCTCAACATGGGAGACCAACACAAAGCATTGGGTATTACTGACTCTATACTCTTTAAAGCAAAGGAAAATGTAAAGTATAAATATGGTGTTAATTAAAAATGCTTTTCATGCCTTCCCAGTTTTGGCCCAGAAGAAAGGCTTCCGCAAAGGCACATGGCAAGAAGAAGAAGGGCCACTCTGCCATCAGCGAGGTAGTGACCTGAGAATACACCATCAACATTCACAAATGCATCGACGGAGTGGGCTTCAAGAGTTGTGCTCCTGGGGCACTCAGAGAAGTTTGGAAATTTGCCATGGTGAGGATGGGGACTCCACATGTGCGCATAGATACCAGGCTCAATAAAGCTGTTCCATATGGAATCCCAGTACATTTGTCCAGAAAATGTAATAAAGATGAGCATTCACCAAACAAGCTCTACACATTGGTAACTTACATGCCTGTTACCACATTCAAGAATCTACAGACGGTCGATATGGATGAGAACTAACCTGCTGGATGTCAAATAAAGCTGCATAACTGTCAAAAACGCTTTTCATGTAGTGTATTTTAAAATCAGGTTGTCATAAAAGACCTTCTTACAAGGCCTTTGTTCCTTTTACCCAAGTCCTCTAAAAGAGCTCTTGGTAACGGTGCTTCCAGGACTTTGCCTAATTTCACTTGAAATCCAAGGCCACTGTGCTTGTGTTTTCTTTGGGGAAACATCCTCTAACTGTGCAGAAGTGCCTGGACCAAGCCGTGGCTCCTTGGCACGATTTCCCGACTCTGGCTGAGCACACTCTGCTGCACAAGCCTTGCTTCTGTCTTGCACACCTTCTAATCCTGTCATCTCTTCCCTTCCCGTCCCTGGCTTTAGCGCACACATCTCTTTTGCCACCAGCCCTCCTTGGCCCTGTTTAGTGTTGCAGGTGAGGAGCTCTTCAGACATCTGCAAATCCTCCATTTCCCCTCTGATGGGATTCTTCTCAGCCAGACCTCATGACAGCTTTTCTGTTTTCCTACCAGATCACCTACTTTGGAACTAATTTCTTTTTCTTTCCTGTTTTCTCCTTTGGCGTCTTCAACTTAGTACTAACATTCTTTTTGCTTTTGCCCTTGCAATGTGCATTTGTTCTGTCCTGCACTAAGACCTTTTCTTTTCTTAGGACATGTTAGAGATTAAGCCAGAGCCTTGCACATGCCAGAGAAGCACTCTAACACTAAGCTGCATCCTCATCCCTAAAAACAATTGCTCTGAGACAGGAGTTTGCTACAGAGCCCAGGCAGACCGAAACCCGAGATTCTATTGCTTCAGTCTCCTGAGAGCCGGGTTATTACAGTGCACCGCCACACTTCCTAAACATTTTACGGTAAATTTCATTCTATTTCTTTTGTGTTTGTAGCTATAACTTTCAGATCTTTTTAGATATCTTTTTGTTCTTACTAAAACCCTCCCCCAAAAGGTTATTTCCATTAGTATCTAAAAGTTTCACTGAAAATTCAATACTATATTTATTTATTTGTGTATGGAGGTGTGTGAGGTATGGGGTAGGATGTGTTTAGGGTGTGTATACATGCCATAGTTCACTGTGAAAGTCAGAGGACAAACCAGCATAGTGGCCCACACCTTTAGCAAAAAAAAAAAGAAAGAAAGAAAGAAAAAAAAGGCAGCAAACTGTCTCTGTCATCTTCTCATTTGGGAAGCTACTACCCTGCACTCCAGGTATACTCAGGTAATCAATTATATTCCTTCTCAAGTCTCTAATGGGGTTGAAGACCAGATAGTTTAGTTTCACAATTAAGCTTAGTTGTTTAGAGGTTAAGATGTTTTTAGGTCTGGATAGATGTTTTAAGTTGATAATGATGAGCTATGATAGATATTAATTTACATTACGAATTTTATCTAGGAAAGATGTTTTCTTCAAGGCTGTCAAATACAAATAGCCAAAACACTAAGAGTGTAATATTTACATAATTCCTAATTGTGTCATGGTTCTTCTTGCAATAGGTAGTTTATTGTATATATGTGTAATAATATAAATTTGTATGTAAAAAATTTTAAAAGTCTAGGACAGCCAAGGCTACACAGAGAAACCCTGCCTTGAGGGGGAAAAAAGAAAGAAAGAAAGAAAAAGAATTAGTGAAGTAAAGAATTAAAAGAGGCAGGAGTGCTGGCACATGCCTGCCATCCTCACAGGCAGAGCTCTGCGGACTGGAGGACAGCCGGGCTCTGTCTCCCCGTCTCAAAAAACAAACAAACAAACAAACAAACAACAACAACAAAGAATTAAAAGTGGCAAGAGAGACATGTAAATAATAATTGACAAAACATAGCTAAGAAAGCAAAATATTGAGCCAGGCATGGTGGCACACACCTTTGATCCCAGGACTTGGGGAGCAGAGGCAGGCGAATCTCTGTGAGTTCGAGGCCAGCCTGGTCTATAAAGCAAGTCCAGGACAGCCAAGGCTCTGTGTAACAGAGAAACCTTTTTTGGGGGGTGGGAAGCAAAATATTGATAGAATCATTGTGTGAGTTAGCAGTCCCCCTTCTGAGTACATAGTCAAAAGAAAAGAAGTCAGACACATGGGTCCATATTTGTATATCCATGTTCACGCTAGTGTAATACACAACAGCCACAGAGCAGATGCAACGCAGAGCCCCGTGATGGGAAACTGGAAGCACAGAGGTGAAATCTGCTTGAGCAGGAGAATAGAGACCTGATCTCTTTTCCTTTCTCTTTGCATCGAGGTCATAGGTGAGCAACTCTCTGCCACTGTTCCTGCTACTTTGTGCTGCCTTGCCTTCCCCAATGGGACCAATGGAACATGGACTGAAACTTCCAAACATGGAGGCGACAAAACCTTTCATTCCTTATACATTTTATGGTAACAGAAAACTAATGTATATAATATGGATGACCTGGAAGACATATTCTATATGAAGTAAGTCAGCCACAAAAAGATAAATACTAACTTAGATGAGGTTCTTAGAATAGCCACGCTAGCCAGGCGTGGTGGCTCACACCTTTAATCCCAGCACTCAGGAGGCAGAGGCAGGTGGATCACTGTGAGTTCGAGGCCAGCCTGGTCTATAAAGGGAGTCCAGGACAGCCAAGGCTACACAGAGAGACCCTGTCTCGAAAAAACAAAAAACAACAACAACAAAAAGTAGTAAATTTTAGATCATGTATTTTTACCCCAGTAAAAAAGAAGGGTAAGATGTTGACGTCAAATACCCATTATGCATAGTTACAGTTGCCTGCTAATATGAGATATGGGAATTAGAACCAAAACATTTTATATGTATATGCATGTTCCTGTATGTTCAGGTACATGCGAGCATGTGTGTCCCTAAGGTCAAGGTTAGATGCTGGGTGTCTTGCTTTATCATTCTCCACCTTTATTTTTTTGAGAAAAGGTCTTTGACTGACCTGGAGCTCCATGATCCAGCTAGAGACTGTCTGGCCAGCGAGCCCCCGCAAGCTTCCTGGCTTCTGCCTTTCCAATGCTAGGGTTTCAGCTGTGCACCATGCTGGGCTTATTTACTTTTTTATTTTTAAACATATGTGCAGGCCCTCGTGTTCACACAGCAGGCACTTTGTCAACTGAGTCATCTCCTTAGCACCAACCAAAGCATATTGCAGAATAGATCTGGAAGGAAAAGGACTATGTCGGATGTGAGAGGTAGCTCAGTTGGTGGAATCCTTGCTTAGCATGCAAAAAGCCCTGGGTCCGATCTCCAGCAAGTAAAACAGGAGGTGGCGGTTCATAGCTCTGACCCTCAGCATTCAGGAGGTGGAGGCAGGAGGATCAGATAGATGCTCACCCTCACATATTGGAGAGCAATAGCTAGGCCAAATCTTTAACTTCCTAGTCTGAATGACTTTCAGGCTAGATTCCTGGTTCTATGTCTCAATTCATTCTCCTTCCCCACTCTGAGACTGGGTTTCTCTGTGTAGCCCTGGCTGTCCTAGAACTAGCTTTACAGACCAGGCTGGTCTCAAACTCAAGAGATCCACCTGCCTCTGCCTCTGGAGTGTTGGGATTAAAGGCTTGAGCCACTACCACTGAGCCTTCAATTACATTTTATTATTGGTTTTTAAAAATACTTTTTCATACAATATATTTTGATATCTCTCTCTCTAAAAAGCAAAAGGGCAAACAAATTGAAAACTAAACACATACACACACACACACCAAAAACACGCAGACCATTTATTTTGTGTTGGCCAACAGCTCCTGAGCATGGGCCTGCCCTTGAGTGTCAATGATACACCCAGTGTCACTCCACTGTAGAAAACTGACTTTCCCTCTCCCAGCAGGTATCAGCTGATTCTTGGTTATGGGTGGAACTTCGAGTGCCCAGTTTCTCTTCTCCATGCTGGGCTCAAGTATTTTTTCATTTGTAAAATTTTGTATTATTAGTTTGTTGTGCATAAAAATCTATGAATGTTTGACTTTTGTAAAAATATTAGTCTTAGGAAACGAATATTTCCAGAGGATCTGCATGGTGTCTGGCTTTAAGAGATAACTACAGAAATGGATACATAAGAGATAATAGCTTTGGCAAGGTATAAAAAAATGAAGGTAATTTTCTTCAGAAGACCCAAAATAGAATAAGCTGGAGCTTTCCAATTCATTCACAATAGGGTATTTTTGTTTTGTCTTGTTAAAGTATGGGAGAACTACCATTTATAAGTAATTATGTGTATGTGTGTTGACATATATATATATGTATATATACATATATATGGAATGAGCTAATTGATGACAGAGCTGTAATATATAAATGCAGTTTTATTGGAAGGGGCAGGGGAAGGGAAAGCGCTCACCGGGGGTAGGTGGCAGGGAAGGAGAGAGGGCAGGGAGGTAGGAAAAGGGCAAGGGCAAGCAAAGAGGAAAACGGGAGCCAAAATGTCTGGTTTATATAGTGAGTCTCTGGGGGGAAGCCCCACCTCTAGGTAGAGGGTAGGCTATGCCAGCCCTGCCCCACAGCAAGACCTAAGATATATTAATTATAAAATATATGGTGTGGCCTTGAATGCACTGTAATAATTCTCCTGCCTCAGCCTTCTATCTGCAGAGATGTGAGCTGTAATACCTAGCTTTTGAAGTAGCTTGTAATGAGATGGTAAAATATTTTTAAAATACTTGTTGGGGAAGGGGCTGTTGAGATGGTTCTGTGAGTAAAAAGGTATTTGCTACCAAGTCCCAGGATCCACTGTAGAGTGAACTGTCTCCCACAAGTTGTCTTTTGACATATATGTCCTCATTCGAATAAATAAATGTAATAAAAATTTTAAATATTTTTGGGACTAAGTGGCATATTTTTCATATGTTTCAAATCTCTTCATGGGATACAATCTTTTATCTGGAATGTTGTAAGTGTATTAACAAAAGCCAATTTGTTGGCTAAGGAAGTGCTATAGTTTGGATGCTGTCCCCAACACTTATATTGACATTTAATTACATATAACACATAGAAAGGGGGAAAGTGAAGGAGGTAATTAGGTCATGAGGACTCTGCTCTCCTGAATGGATTCGAGATGTCATCACTGTCCTTCTCTGTCTCTAAAACTCTCAGGCTCTCTCCGCTATGGTGTCTCCATCTTGTTATGATACAACAGAAGCCGCAGTGGGGACAGCCCTCAGTCTTGGACTTACCAGCTAGACCCAGGAGCCGAATAAATTCCTAGTGTTTGCTTATCATTTCCCCAGGCATCCGCATTCAGACACGGCAAGCCACACAGATGAAGACGGAGAGAGCAAGGCAGGAGAGAGGGAGATACTGACACAACGGAAAGGCACCCAGGAGCTGCCAGTACCTGGGCCCCAGCTCTCAGGAGATGTCACTGAGTTCCTGACCTAGTTTCTCTGGTAGGAGATCTTTCCTTGTCCCAGAAAAGACTTGTGGAGACAGAGAGGATTAAAAAAATAATATTGTGAAGAAGTGAGGTTGCTGGGCTTTGCGGTTTTCTAGCCGGGATCCCTTTATCTTCTTGAGAGCCCCCAGATCTCTTTTATTCTAGGTCAGTAATTTAACACTCTCAGCTCTCAATTCAAAGCCTGTAATGACCTTGCTGTGCTGAATTATTAGTCCAGGATACAGAAAAAGAAAGAGAGAGAAGGGAAAACCCTCCTAGAACAACAGAGGCCTTTTGATCAGAGTACCCAAAGCTGTAACTCAAGCTGTCCATTCTTACATGGCAGGAATTAAGGACTCCCCCTGCCAGGCAGGACCCTATTAAAAGACAATAGCTGTTTGAAAAGGGTAAGCAAGTTGATATGGATATAATAGGCCACATATGGGGGCCCCTTTCTACTCTGAAATAAAGCTCCTTCTTACAGTTGTGAGCTGGGAAATCCAGCATTCAGCGAGGCAGGAGGAGGCACCATAGAAGAGAGCGAGTAGCCATGCAGAGTTGCTTGAAGGTGCTTCAGAAAAAGAAAGAGAAAACCAGAGGAGTGCTTTGGCAGAGGGACGCATCAGTCCCTGAGGGTAGAGCCTTTCAGAACAGCCCAGGTGCTCTTTGGTCACAAGAGCCTTTAGGGCCAATGATGACAAGAATTTGGCTAGAACCAGTTAGTATCACTAATAGGTCAACATCAGAAAAAGCAAAAAAATAAGCCAATAAACAAAGCAGTAATCTTTTACCAGAAACGTTACAGCTGGTCAAAAGCAATCTACACTGCTGGCTAACCTAATGTGGTCCTGTGCTAAAGTCTAGATTACCACCCAATGCCACGTGCTATTGCTTGGATGCCATTTTTCATAGAAAGCCTGCAAAACAAAGACAGCACACCCCACAGAGTTGCCTGTAAATACCGCCCCCTCCTAAGGGAGAGAATGGTAACCACAGGACACAGAATCTCATACTCTGCTAGCTTGCCCATGTTTGCCTGTCTACTGCCCCAACCACTCTTCCCATTGGTGGCTGAAGCTTTTGAAGGATCTTTAAACAATAGAATTTCCCAACCACTGTTTTAGCTATCTCTAAAATCCTGTTAACATGATGCAAATCAAGAAATGATTTAAGAGTGACTCAAGGCATTTAAGCACATTAATCTGGTTATTTATAACTAAACTCTGAATCCTCAAATTCCTCTGTGAAACTATTAGACAGATACTTTTATTTCCCCCACTATCCTTTGCCATATGCCAAGTAAATGGCTTCCAGTTCTCATCCACCGCAGTGAACGGGCTATCTTGATGGGATTACAACTAAAGACAAAGGCGGGATCTCCAGTGCTTGTCCCACTGAATGTCCAAGAGAGTACGAAGATGATCTTTAGCAAACAAATTAAAGAGCAGATCTGGATTTCTAAGGGGACAAAATATGTCCATCCTAGATCCAGAAGAACGGGCATTAAACGTCCTTTGTAGTAACGTGAGAGTGCAGAAAGGGAAGGCAGCATAGGAATACTGGCACTGCTGTCTTTGTAAAGTACAATCTGCCAGAGTGGTCCTTGGCCATAATTTACCTTGTTCCCCAAAGCAAACTATAACCCCACCCATCAGATCCCATTCTGCATCAACCCCAATTCAGTGATCTTGTCCTAAAAATCTCTGGGACTCTGCTGAGGGGGTTTATCTCTCTACCTGATCTCCGTACCCCAGATCTTCTAGGGAGCGGTCACATAACCCTCAGGGAAGATCACAGGCCTGCCCTTTTCCTGATGAGAAACCGGTTTAGCAAACACCTGGGGATTCCTGGAGTACCCCACCCTATGCTAATGAGAATCCCCTAGCCTTAAGTAAATGACCTTTAATCAGACCTAGAAGTTCTCCCCCTACCCATAGGGCAATTCGTTCTTGTGATAGGACCCCGTGCTCCTGCATGTAAATGAGGCACTCTACTGCTGCATGCAGATAAAGTATCCTGGCACTTCCGGCCTTCACCCTCAAACCCCTCCCCACTGTCCAAGGTTTATAAATAAAGGGCGGCTTTTGTGCTCACACTCTCTCATGTGCTCACCATTCCTCCCCCAGGCCTGTCTGAGACTCCACTTATTCTGGGGGAGGATCACAGCTGGACACCCAGTGTCAGGCAGCAATGGCAGAACTGCCTTGGCAGCCTTTGGAGCCTGCTCCATTGTCCCACTAGCTGACCACAGGTGAAGCACCCGCCCAGGCCTACAACTCACTGGCCCTGTCTGTTGCTGGTTTCAAACATCCACCTTCCTCTGCAGAGCTTAGGATAGCAGCTAGAGAAAGGGCTGCAACACTTTTTGGTATCATCATGGGCTTGTGGAGTCTCCATTGCCAAATGATACCAGTAATTGTTGGGGCATAGTCTAATGTATTTTGATGCTAATTACTGCTTGCTGTCTCTGTGACCCACATTTTGCTTAGATAGGTCAGGCTAGGAGACAGGAATTCTGGGAAGAAGAAGAAGAAAGACGCCATAAGGAGAAAAGGAGAGAGACCTGAAGGGAAGAGAGGAAGGCTGCCATGGGTTTAGGTGGAGGAGAAGCACATGGCAGGTGTGGATGGAGAATCCAGCCCAGATAAAGAACATTAACAAGTATTGGGACTATGGATGGGAGGTAGCTTGATAGAAGTTATTGGAAGCAGATGACATGGGATTGAGCCAGGGATCCCATGCCTGTCCCACTATGGGAGGTAGTTTTGAGGACTGATATCTGCCCTGCTCTACGTTAACTAAGGCTATTTTAAAATATAACAAGTGTCTGTGTCTTAATTGATTGCTAGCTGGGCTTACAGATAATATAGATAATTTAAAAACAATAAGTGGCACCTAACGTGGTAGGCATGTATCTATACTCTTAAAAAATCATATTTTATCATAGTCTGAAAATAGTGAATAGCTTTCAGAGAGCATCCATGGGCCAGAGCAAAGATGGCTACATACATGTGGCCAGTTGGAGAGGCAGAACTAGGAGGTTGGCAGTCTTCTAAACTGGCCTAGGAAATAGAGTTAAATGCCTAGAAAAATAATAAAATAAAAACTACTATGGTCCCTTCCCAAGGCGCCATGGCAGAAGGCTCCTGGAGCTTTTTTGGCTTTGTTTTGGTGTTTATGAAGTTGTTTGCAGTGGTCTTAGTCAGAGTCACACTTCTCCTTACCCTCAAAAAAAGTTCAGGGAGAAAGGCAGAGGCTATTTTAAAATATAACAAGTGTCTGTGTCTTTATTTATTTATTTTTTTAAGTGTCTGTATCTTGATTGATTGCTAGCCGGGCCTACTAGTAATACAGATAATTTTATAAAACAATAAGTAATCTTATTCTAAAAGAGTTAAGCTGAACATTCCTTGGGAAATTCAATTTCCACCTCCCCAGTAAGACCAGGAGCCTCACCTAGCACCAGGCCTGAGGCCTCTAAGCCACCCCTGAGCAGGAGCAAGAAACTGGACCTTGGGACCTTTGGTCCTTTGTTGAGGTAGCAGGGTCTGGACTGACCCGGTCAATGTGGAAGCCAGGCCACCCATCGGTGTGTCACTGAATGACACAAATCAAGCCTGGAACTATATTTGGAGAGGAAGGTTGTAAAGGGATATGGAAGAGGGAACGAATGAGGAAAACAGAGGAGAAAAGACAAATATTATGTGTTCTCTCTAATATGGGGAACCTAAGGGTGTGTGTGTGTGTGTGTGTGTGTGTGTGTGTGTGTGTGTGTGTGTGTGTAAAACATGAAATTAAAAAGAAGAGTATTTGGGAGAAGAAAGGGGTGACGTGGGAAATGGCCCAAAGGAGAGTAAAGGAGGAGCAATATGAGCATAAAATAATGATCTTCATTATGAAAATGCCATAAAGAAAGCTGGCGTTTTGTATATTTACTTTAAAGACTAACAGAAAAAAAATCAAGTCCTGGTTTAGATGAAGTCCCTTTAGGACAGTTTGTTTGTATAGTGCCTGAAATATGATTCAAATATCATTATTCCATTGTGAACAATGGGAAAATAAAAGAGACAAGTTACTGGCCCAACATACCTAGCATGTATAATAATGCTATCTGGATAGGATAACTACAAAGATTTCCCTTCAGAAAGAAGAAGGACTCAGGATATAGGGGTGTGTGTGTGTGTGTGTGTGTGTGTGTCTTGAACGTGTAATAAATTTAAAGACAACGTGGGTTACATGCAATCCTATTTTTACAAAAGGAAAAAAATCAAAGCAGTAACAACAAAAATCATGTTTACGTAGTTTGGCTTCAAGTACGCAAAATTCAGGTATTTGAATATTAATTATAAAATAGAAGATGGGCATGGGGTCAGGCCAGTCTAATCAGTGTTCTTCTTTTTCCTGGTCACTTAACTGGTTCGGCTTTGGGTATGTGACACAAGACAGCCCAATAAGTGTCAATCCCAGGTGGATGTGGTTAGAGCCACTGGGAAAAGAGTCTATTTTTCTATTATTATTACTATACTCAGTGGCTAGTGGCCACTTTTAGGATAAAAACAGTAAAATGGTTGGGCATGGTGGCACACGGCTTTAATCCTAGCACTTGCGAGGCAGAGGCAGGTGGACCCCTGTGAGTTCAAGGCCAACCTGGTCTACATAGCAAGTCCAGGACAGCCAAGGCTAAACAGAGAAACTCCGTCTCGGGGGAAAAAAAAAAGAAAGAAAAGAAAAGAAAAACAGTAAAATGGACAAGAAGCAGACGCAGAGTATGAGTGATGCCACATTAGTAGCTCTATTGAGCCTGTCTGCATAAAGGCTGTGTCTACTATGGGCTGTTTTGGTATATAAGCCTGTTAAATTCTATCTATTGTTACCTCCCTGTCTCTCCTCTCAAGCCATTTTAAATTGGGATTCTGGTACTTGTCTTCCCGTTAGTTCATACTCTCTGAGGGCAAAGCATGTGACATTTTTTTTTAATCCATCCCAGCACCTAGCATAAAGATAGAGACAAAGTAAATACTCAATAAACATGAAATGTAGAATAAAAAAATATAATAACAATTAGGATTCTATCCAATTGGCACCAATATTGTAACAGGTCCTCGCACTTCTATGACTGACTCCGTGATGGAAGTACCATTCAGGCCATAAAACTCGGCATTGTAGACAGTCCCATCAGCCAAAATGAAAACAAAGGCCTAATCCATCCAAGTTCACATGTCTGGGAAAGTATCTAAATGTACTAACCTTACTTCTTGGCTTCTGTAGTTCTGTTTCTGACTAACTGAAGTTCTTGTTAACTGAAGTATGTCAACCCAGAACATGTTTTTTATGCAAAAGCTTACCATGAGAAAGGCTCGGGGCTACACTGTGATCTTTTGTTTTGTTTCCATACAGGGTCTCTCTGTGTAGCCTTGGCTGTCCTGGACTCACTTTGTAGACCAGACTGGCCTCGAACTCACAGCAATCCACCTGCCTCTGCTTCCTAAGTCCTGGGATTAAAGGCGTACACCACCACACCCAGCTGTAAACTGGGATCTTGAACACCCCGTGTAGTCACCGACCAGCTAATAAAGACTTTCTACTGGCTTAAACCTATGTCTTCTGTGGTGAATTCCCCACAACAAATATAAAAAAGGGAACAGGAAACTAAGTGCTTTCTAATTCATAAGATATAAAAGAGTTCTTTCTAAACATTTTTGTTTGAACCTTAATATTAGACTCAAGGGAACCCAACTTAGCATTAGAACTATCTTTTCCTTCTTATTCCTATATGGGTCAGAGGGAAAGATGACCAAGTCTGCCCTATCTTATCAATATGACCTAAATGGAGGAGCCTCAGAAAAGACAGTGTCATCATGTCATAATTTTAAAGAAACACCTTTCATAGTGAATCTAGTCTTATCTGTCATAGCTTTCTTCTTTCCTTCTTTCCTTTCTTCCTTTATTTCCTTATTTATCTATTTTTAGGTAGAGTCTCTATATACAGTCCAGATTATCATGAAACTCCCTATATAGGCTAGGCTATCCTCAAAATTGGCCTCCATTTCAGCCACTGGGATTAGTGAGCTATACCATACTACTGTACCTAGCTAAACATTACATACTGTTTTTTGTTTTGTTTTATTTTGGTTTGGTTTGTTTTTGAGACAGACTCTCATACTGTAGCCCAGGTTGTGGAACTCACAATGTAGTCCAGGTGGCCCGAGTGTGGCAGTTTATACCTATAATCCAAGCTGTCAGAGGCTGAGACAAGAGGACTACTGTGAATGCAAGGCTATCCTGAGCTAAAGAGAAAGACTCTGTCATACAATATAAACAAACCCAAAATGCACAATTCTTAGAGGAAGCAAAAGGAGAGTATTGAGGGTGGATACATGGGCATTGTTTAAGCTTTTGCATCTAGGAACCAGTGTTCAGTGTCTCCTTCCTGCCATTTTGAAGAAGTTGCAGGAGGAGACACCCATCTTTGAAATCAGGCCTGCACCGCAATGTCACTGTCTTGTGTGGCTGAGCTAAACTGCAGCAGCTCTGCAAGACCAATCACATCCCTCCTGCCTGACCTCGATTATTCTCTTGATGTTAAACACAGCACGGACAGTTAAGATAGCAACACTTCTAAATGTCTCTCCTCTGATGCAAATACTCATGTTCTTGTCTTTGCTCCCTTCACCTTTCTTTCTGCCACAGACCTCTTCTCTGTAATTTCTACTATCTGGCACAGTTCTCAAATTCATAAGAAAAATGCAATGCAACATTTAAAATAAGCCATTGATCTCACAGGTTGGCTTTAGGTGTGTGTGTTTGTTTTTGTGTTTGTTCTACAAAATGAATTTGACAGACTTACAAAAAATATCTATTTGAGGGCCAGGTGATGGTGCACGCCTTTAATCCCAGAACTCAGGAGGCAGAGACAGGAGAATCTCTGTGAGTTCAAGGCCAGCTGGGCCTAGAGTGAGTTCCAGGACAGCCAGGACTAGACAGAGAAACCCTGTCTCAAAAAAGCCTATTTGGGGTAAAACTGTAGCTCATAAATGATTCAAATTCCTAAAATAAGCTTCTACTTCACTTCTGCTACCATTCAAGAGTTAAGTTTTATTATCAATATTTTAATACTATAGTATGAAGCATTGAGGCTTAGGTTTTTACCAGTACTCTAGCAACCATTAACGAGGTAGTATCCCTTCCAGGGAAACTGACTAGATGCCCTTCCCTGAAAACTTAAAACTTTTGATACCTAACTATATATCAGTTCCCAAGACTTTCCTAGGAATCACATGAAGCTTGGGAGAGGAAGAAAGCATCTTAATAGGGAAGGCATTAGCAGCAATCAAACTCCAAACATTATAAGAGCAACAATTCAATCATCCTTCTTTTCTCCAACAAATGAAAGGCATTACTACATACAGTTTATGAGAATTCAGTTTTATACGGTAACTAATAAACTCTTAAAAGAGTCATGAATGAGCCAGGGGTGGTGATGCATGTCTTTAGTCCCAGTATTTTGGAGGCAGAGACAGGTGGATCTCAGTGAGTTCCAGGCCAGCCAAGGGCTACTCAGTAAGAGTCTATCTCAAAAAAACAAAAAAAGGAATCACCTGAATTCCTGGAAGGACTTCACAAAATCCAGATGTAGCTGAAGGATGAAGTTTAGAAAACAGCCAAGAGTCAAGAGATAGTGCCTCCTGAGTTATAATACTTAAGAGTGTCCTCAGACTTACACAAGCACACAAACACATACACAATAAGCACACACCTGCACATGCATGAGCACACAAGCATAGAATGCACACATGCACATACACACAAAAGCACAAACACACAAGCACACACACACATGCACACACAAACACATATGAACACACAAGCACACACATGCATACATGCACACACACACATACCTACCTCTTTACTGCTAAAAAAATGTATATGGCTTGTGGTTCTTTAAAGAGGAGTTATCCTGGGCATGGTGGCACAGGCTTGTAACCTCAGAACTTGGAAGATGGAAGCAAGAGAGTCAGGAGTTCATGGTTGTCCTCAAGGCCAGAATGGGCTACCTAAGACTCTCTCAAAGACCAAATAAAACAAGAAAAAAGAGAAAGAGGTGGGGGTGGGGGTGGAAAGCCAGTCCTGCTCTTGAGGAAATTTCATACCTAATATGATCTCTGAACTCTTAACTCCCAACTCCTCTTCCTTATGTTCAGCAATCAGAATCTAAATGTTGGGGAAGGTGAGACGGCTTATTGAGTAAAGATGCTATCAAGTCTGATAACCTGAGTTCAGTCCCTGGATCCACATGATGAAGAGAAAGAATAGACTCTGGCAGGTGTGTGCTGTGGTATGCACACCCCCTCTCAATAAATAAATGTGATGATAATATTTTTAAGAATTTAAATATTGTCAATGAGATCTTGGATCTGGACTGGGGATGTAGCTCAGCGGTACAGTGCCCAGAAGTTCATCCACAGTGAGTTCAAGACCTCCCTGGGCTTTATGTGATCATGTCAGAAAAAGAGAGGGAGGGAGGGATAGAGGGAGGGAGAGGAGGAGGGAGGGAGAGAAGGAGGGAGGGGGAGAAGGAGGGAGGGAGAGAAGGAGGGGAGGGAGAGAAGGAGGGAGGGAGAGAAGGAGGGAGGGAATGAGGGAGGGAGGGAAGGAGGGAGGGATAGAGGGAGGGAGAGGAGGAGGGAGGGAGGGAATGAGGGAGGGAGGGAAGGAGGGAGGGAGAGGAGGAAGGAGGGGGAGAAGGAGGGAGGGGGAGAGGGAGGGAGGGAAAGATAGACTTGGATCCCCTTTTCCTTCTCTTATATTCTCTGTATATTCTTTCTGAGGTAACGTCATTCTTCTGTGGATGGTTTCTAGCTTTGTACGATTCACCGTTTCTGGGTTGCATTTGTTCAGCAGTCCAAGCACCATAGCCTCCAGGAGCTCAGCCCTCTATTCGAATTGTGTTTGTATCTCTAGCATCTTACACAAGCGTGGGTTCCTTGAGGTCCATGCCAGGCACAGTGACTGGCATACAGTATAGCCTTACCACACAGCTACCAACTTTTAAAAAGTAAAAGAAGACCAGACAGAAAGTTTATTTCTTGGCATTTACAAGATAATGGCTTTTACCCTGGCTTTTCTTCCTTACTGCAATCGTGCACTTCCTATCTGTTGTTTTTCAGCTTGTACTAGCCCTTCATAAATCAAATTATACTCCTTAATAACCCTTTATAATGAATAGTTCCTTTTTCTGCTAATATAATTATATTCCACAAAGATGCAAACTCTAATGGAATTCTCTTCCAGTAAAAATAGACTTGGTAATTCAGACTAACTCTCCTGGCTGAGAAAGAGAAAAAAAATAATTAAAAGCAGATGGCTCTTCTCTTCCACACACTTTTATTAATCTTTACGTTAGTGTCCTTATTAGGGTTACTATTGATAAAACACCATAACCAAAGCAACCTGGGGAGGAAAGGGTTTGTTTGGCTTTGCTTCACCATAACTGTTTACCTTCGAAGGAAGTCAGGACAGGAAACTCAAACTGGGCAGGAACCTGGAGGCAGGAGCTGATGAGAGGCCATGAGGGTGTTGCTTACTGGCTAGCTCCTTATGGTTTACTCAGTCTGCTTTCTTATAGAACCTAAGACCACCAGCCCAGGGGTCCCAAAATACCTGGGCTCTCCTTATCGATCACTAATTTAAAAAGTGCTCTACAGGCTTGCCTACAGCCTGATCTTATGAAGGCATTTTCTCATTCAAGGTTCCCTCCTCTCAGATGACTATAGCTTATGTCAAGTTGACATAAAACTAGCCAGCACAGTTAGTAACAAAATAATGTTTCATACACACATATAAGCATACCTTGCTCATCCATCCCACCTTCCCCCTCAATGCTCCCCCTTGCCTCTGAATAGCCCCCAATTGCTTTCATGTCATGTGTGTGTGTGTGTGTGTGTGTGTGTGTGTGTGTGTGTGTGTGTGTTTTAAATCTAGATTCCAAGATACTGTCTCTCTTCCTCCCTCATTACCCTCTCTTGTTCCCCCATCTGGCCATCTCTTCCCCTGTCATGGTCTCCCTTCTACTTTTAAGAGGCCTATGTTTGCAGTTAATCAGAAGGCCATTTTCAAGTCAATGAAGGATGACAAGGCCAGGTTTTGAAGGAATCAGATCCAGAGAAGTGAGCCAAGCATTTTTGGCCACTTAACCTCATGGACAGGGCTTCTAAAGAAAGACAAAGGTTCATGAATTAAATCCAAGAAATCCACAAACTGGGAAAGGTAGCTATTTCTACACTCTTGCTACCTTCTCACTGAGATGTAGCATTTCCTTTAACTCTGAGTGTCAACACAAATGCCTGTTGTACTTGTGGCTTTGCTAGCAGTAGAAATGTCAGGAATGTTAATATCGTGTTACAACTGTGCTGGGCATCTCACAGCATCAGTTAGGCTCGCTGTCACCTTACAAGGTAGTGCCGTTCTGTTCTTCAATAGTCCCAGGAGCCTCTGCTAGTTGTAGAAGATGCAGCTGATAGACTGTGTTTACTGTTTTCAAATTAAAGTTAAATCTCTGTGTTTTCCGACGACTTTTAATTTTGGAGGGCACAGCACTGGAGCTTGGGATGCACCAGGGCTGGGGAGGGGCTCTAGTAGAGCTGTATTGCTCTTCTGCTCCCCGAGAGCCACTTAGAATGGACTCTCCTGGACAGTTCTGCCTAGCTTCAACTCGTCCCAGTGCCTGATGGGATGGAGGTAACCCAGGATTGCTAGTACCCAGGGGCCTGCCAAAGTAGACGCAGAGCTTCTGAGGAAGATAATAAACATCATCCCAAGCCATTGTCTCTCCAGAGGTTTTCATATCTAATGAGTACCACTCAATAGAGGGGGGACATGTACTATAAGCCCACAACAAATCCAGATATGGATTCTGTAATTCCCATGCTTTACTGGGCTTGAGCAAAAAAAAAAAAAAAAAAAAAAAATAATAATAATAATAATAATAAAGAAATGAGTAGCTGGTGCACGCCTTTAATCCCAGCACTCGGGAGGCAGAGGCAGGCCGATCGCTGTGAGTTTGAGGCCAGCCTGGTCTACAAAGTGAGTCCAGGACAGCCAAGGCTACACAGAGAAACCCTGTCTTGAAAAACCAAAAAGAAAAAAGAAAGAAAGAAAGAAGGAAAGAAATGAGCAACAAAAAATACCAAACAGGAAAAAAATTTTTTTGAGGTTTTAGACTGTTGCTGTCCTCCTGTCTCAGATTCCTGAACAGTAGACCACAATCACGAGCCACCACACCTTAACCTAAGAGGAAATTACTGAACTGCAGAATGCAATAATGGAATTAAGGACTTGGTAGGTGCAGGTAATAGCATTTAGACACAAATGAGGAAAGGATTAATAAACTAGAAAATAAAATAGGCAAAATGAAACCTAAAAGACACAATGAAGGAAAGTGTAGAAAAGTACTTTAAGAGACAGATACTCTGAGGCTCTGAGGAGGCCTAACATTTGTATAATTGGAATCTCCAAAGAAGTAAGAATAAAGAGAAAACAGAAGTAAATTTGAATAGCTCATAATTGAAAATTTACCAAAAATGATTTGGAAAACAAAACAAAACAATTAATCAAGCTATGGCCAGCAAGGTGACTCAGTGGGAGAAGGTGTTTGCTGCCAGGCCTGGTGATCTGAGTTCAACCTGGGGAACACACGTGGTGAAAGGAGGGAATGACTCCCTCAAGTTGTCCTCTGACCTCTCCATGTGCAGTGTGGAACATGTGAACATGTGGGCGTGCACACACACACACACACACACACACACACACACACACACACACACATACACACACACACAAGAAATAAATAAATGTAAAAAATGTAAGACATCAAGCTACATGCTCAAGAAGCACTAACACTGAATAGTTTAAATATATTTTTAAAAAGCAAATCTATTCAGGTGCTGGAGAGATGGCTCAGTGGTTACGAGCATTGGCTGCTCCTGTAGAGGCTCCAGGTTCAGTTCCTAGCAGCCATATGACAGCTCACTGATGTCTGTAACTCCAGCTGCAGGGATCTCTCTCACCAGGCATGCATGTGGTGTGTGTATCTGTGCATGCAGACAAAACACCCATACACATAAAATAAAATAAGTAAATCATTTTAAAAAGCAAACCTATTCAAAGTATATCAAAATATCCAAAACACAGCCAGAGATTTAAAAGAAAACAAACAAACAAACAAACAAAAAAAAAGGTGCAGCCCTCAATAGAAATAGTAGAAATGAGGCAAAAATTAACGGTAAAAACTCTGTAAGCCTATTTTATAGTAGGAAGGTGAAATTCCAGAAGGACCATAGTTAGTAGTCTGCTCTGCAGTGCTGATGGTCCACACAGGGCACTGCCCACACTAGAAAAGTATACCACCCTAGACCTACACCCAAGCAGGAGCACTGCTTCCAGAAGATGTAGCATTGATGGAGCCAAAGAGAGGGGAGCTCAATATTAGTTCTGCTATGTTTAAAAAAAAAATCACTCCAACATTATCATACACACATAAAAAGGATAGGACAAAACAATGTCAGGGGCTGGCAAGGGGGCTTAGTGTTTAAGAGCATTTGCTCCTCTTTTGAAGATGCAGATTCTGTTCCCAGAACCCACTGGGAGGCTCACAAGCATCCCTAACTCCAGTTTTAGGGGTCCCAATGCCTTCTTCTGACATCCTCAGGCACCAGGTATGTATATGTATGCAGGCAAAACACATGTGCACATAAAATAAACCTAAAAACTTGAAAAGCAACAATTTCAGAACTTAATCTCCATGAGGGCCGGATTGTCCTGTGTGGTTCACTGCTATGCCCCTAGTATCCAGAACACTGACTAGGGGACAGGCGCTCAGCAAACACTTGCGACTGAGTGTACATCAACAGTAACTGACCTCAGCTTCTTCAACACTCATTACACCCTAGGCAGAACGCCAAGCCCTTCGCATTCGTTATCTGGTTTAATCTTTCCTTCCAACAATTTGGTAGCAAACATTTTTATGTATGAATCTCACTGTTTTACAGATGAAGCTAAGCAACCTGCCCAAAACACACTGGCAGGCCCTCAAACATAGATCCAATTCTATATTCCTAACCACTAGGCTACTGTGCTTTCATGCCTTTCTTTCCCCTATCTAAATTCTGTTTGTCTTTCACAATGAAGAAAAAGCTCCTTTCTGGTGCCCTCTTTAACTACTCTCATTTAACCAATGGCCACTCTTCCTCCTTGCTTTCAATTCTTGGCTTACTGGTTTACCTAACAATGCTACTGGGAAAGAACCGGTCCTGTGGTGCAGTGGTCTGCTCCTCTGTAAGCTTTACCCTCAGCCAGAGGACAGTTCTTTACAGGCAAATCCCGGCTGATACACAACACACAGGATTCTCTGTCACGATACTTACTGTATCGCAAAGGAATGAAGAAAAGCTTTTAGTCAGAAAAATATACAAGAAAGAGAGTGTTTGGGGATGAGACCTATATGATTTAAAGTTCTAAACATCATTTTGGACTAAGAAAAACACTCTTATAAAAATGTAGTTTTTCCCAGCTCGGCGTGGTGGTGCACGCCTTTAATCCCAGCACTCGGGAGGCAGAGGCAGGCAGATCACGGTGAGTTGGAGGCCAGCCTGGTCTACCAAGTGAGTCTAGGATAGCCAAGGCTACACAGAGAAACTCTGTCTCGAAAAAACAAAACAAAACAAACAAACAAAAAATGTGGTTTTTATATCAAATTTTCCATAGTATCCCCTTTTCCTGATGACAAGGATGTTAGGGCAATCTGGAGATAGCAGTACTTAGTTAAGCCCTCTTGACAGAGCAAGCATATTACATATTAGGTGAACTATGAGCGTGTATACATAAACAATTCTCCACACACACGTAAACTGCAACTTGTGTGGTGTAAACAGATCCCCCTGTGTGGAGCTGCCTGTGTGGAGCTCTCTGGGCTCTGTGGCTTCTGCATACATTCCAACTGCTCTGAGGCTGGAGTTTGACGGCCAGTGGGAGGGGCACTGGCCTCGGTAGAGATGCTTTGCTCCTCATACCCCGAACACATCACAGCTACAGTGTGCAGTAGAAACCACACGAGCTGGAACTCAGGTCTCCCACTACACCCTCACAGCTTTAATATCAAAAGGCAGAGGAAACTGAATATAGACCGTGAAGATAGGTGAAGAACAAGGAGGAAGGTTAGGAAGGAAAGGAGGAAGGGAGAGAGGAAGGAAGGAAGGAAGGAAGAAAGAAAAAAGGAAAAGAGAAAAAAGAAAAGAAAGTAAGATAAGGCCAAAGACATGGCTCAGTGATTAAGAGCACTGGCTGCTCTTCCAGAGGACCCAAGTTCAAATACAAGCATCCACATGGCAGCTCACAACTGTCTGTAACTCCTGCTCCAGGCATCTGACACCCTCACACAAACAACAACAAAGAACATAAATAAATAAATAAATAAATAAAAGTAAGGAGCTGACGAGATGGCTCAGAGGTTAAGAGCACTGGCTGTTCTTCCAGAGGTCCTGAGTTCAATTCCTGATGACCACATGGTGGCTCCCAACCATCTGTAATGAGATCTGATGTCCTTTTCTGACGTGCATGTGTACAGTCAGAACACTGTATATGTAATAAATAAATATATTTTTCAACAAAAAAATCAAAGTAAATCATTTAGAGAGATAGGAACTCTGTTAGGCAACTGTTTGAAGGAACAATCAAGTGGCTAACACTACGTGGCTAATAGTCACATGTTGAACCATCAGCTTTTGGATCTCAAAACTACACAAAATGTAGGACGAGGGGAATATTATACAGCCAGGAGCCAGCAGAGTCTTCAGTCCTGAGGCCACTTCAGTTTTGATGGTGTTCAAAAAGAAAGAAGATGATTATTACTTTCCAGGAAATAACAATGCAGAAGAAACCAACTGGATATGGCTAGATACTTTATATGTTATCTGACTTACGTAACTGTCACAGGGGGCAGCTGTTAACGTTGGTAATAATACAGAGCTGGAAAAATCACCCCAGAGACATTAACCAAAATGGTTACTATCGACAGCACTTAATGAGAAGGCGATGATGCCAGACATGACAACGAGGCACACCTGTAATCCCAGCATGTGGGAGGCAGAGGCAGGAAGACTGTTGAAAGTTCCAGGCTAGCCTGACCTACATAGCAAGTTCCAGGCTAGCCAGGGATACACAATGAGACTCTATCTCAGGAGTTAAAAAAAAAAAGAGAGAGAGAGAAAAGGAGGAATTCAAGGTTGTTTCTGTAACTTCTATAATCATAGGAACTGCTGCCATCATAGCCTTCTCCACTGTCACAGCCCCAGAACTCAGCATTCTTGGAATCTTCTACCCTAAAATAAACTCACAGGCCTTTTCTGAGTAGACAGCATCCACATGGTATGGTCAAAGAGCTGATCCTAGTTCTGGCCTCAGGTAAGAAGTAGGTTGACCCTGACCCTCCTGACAGATCCTGAGAAAAGGTTGTTTAGGGTGGGTCCTTGGCTACAGGACCTGTTGTGGGCTAGGAGCTGAGAAATGGACACACACTCCTGTAAATCCAAGCAGCACAGGGGGCTTCATTTGCCTTTTAAAAAAAAAAAAAAAAGAGTCACCTCTAAGTGGCAACCACCCCCCACCACCCCATCCCGGTTCATAAGGGAGCGACTCAAAGTGCCAGACTGTCATTCCTTCCTGCCCTTGTGCCAGGGCTGCCCACCACCAGAGAGCTTTGGGAGTTCTGGGGAAATTATGGAGACAATTAAAAGCACAAAAACTTTAGAGTGCTTTGTTGATAGGGTCATATTTGTGAACTTCTGATCAGCTGTTTTATGTTGTTAATAGTACAGCAGATTTACTGATTCAGAGTTGTGTGTGCATCTTCTTGAATGCCAGAGGGTATCAGGGAATTGGCAGGGCTGTGATGATCAGGGAGTAGAGGGCTTGGACTGAGCAAAGGTCCTTTGAATTACTTATAGATTGTAATAAATCAAGCTCTTTCTCTAAGGAGAAATATTTCGGTGTGAAGACCTATACCTACGTTTTATACTAGCTATTTGCAAAAGCAGTTCCCATGAAAACAGAACGATTATTAGTGGCCGTAGGAGTACTGCAGCCTTTACTTCCTCTTCCTGGTTTCCTAACAGTTGAGTTCCTTTTACTTTGGGAGGGCTGAGGAGGTAACAGGGTCAGAGGGAAAGTAGGACCAATTACTACTTTTGTAACCTTTGACGCTGACTTCTCAATGAGTTAGGAGACCAATGGGCTGTGAAATCACTCCCTTGGTTAACTGGTCAGTGCGGCTTGCTGGATGGTTTCCTGTAATGGTGACATGAACAGTTTAAAGAAAAAAGATGGGCTCTACACAATGGGCAGTTCCTTGTATCCTCAATGACTCTGGATCTTTCTGTGTCAAATAGATTCTGATGATTCTTAGCTCTCTGCCATGGCTCCCTGGAGTGCATATGTTAAGCAGACCTCTGCTAAATACAGAAAAACAAAAACAAACAAAAACAACAACAACAACAACAAAAACCAGAAATCTCTATGGATTTCATAAGCACCAATTTAACAGAAGTGCCTGGGCCAGTAACAGGGCAGTATTGCTTTAACTAAAAACAAAATCTAATCCTGGCAATTCTGAGTCTCTGTGAATGAAGGGGCTGACAATGAGAACTTCTCTGTTACAGTGTGTCAACTCTAGCTAAGAGCTGACTATGGAAAAAGGCAGGAGGGAGGCTGGCTCAGGGGAGGAGCCTGTAATGGGATTTGTCACTATTACTTCACCACATTTTGACTTAATTTAACAACAATAACTAAAGAAAATATGGGGCAGAACTGGCCTAGAAGTCTATGTCCATCTTTGATACAAAGCCATGAGCTTTGGAAGTCTGTGACGTGTTTCTTGTTGCGCCAGGTCTCTGCTCCTCTGCTACTGTGGGCACAGGACAGACGCTTCCCCTCCATGTGAGGTGGTAAATAACCCTGAAGAATCTGACAGTTTTAGAAATGTCTTGGCCCTGACTGTTCTAGACTGTTTGCAGGCCTTGAAGTACCTGTCTTCATAAAAGAAAAACAATCCGTGTTTATTATGTCATGTGTCTGGTGCTGTGGCCACTAGACCCAGAGAGGGAGTTGGGTCCTGTTAGAATAGAGTTACAGACAGCTGTGAGCTGCTTCGAGGAAGCAAGGAACTGGACCGAGGTCCTCTGCAAGAGCAGTAAGTGCTCTCCAGCCCCTGCATTCTCTATTTTTTAAACAAGGATCGTTTTCATTAGAATTATGTAGTTGGTGATTTATTAATATGTACTACTAGGATTTTTCCTCTGAGTGAATTAATAAGATTCACATTTCTAATCAAGACAATAAAGAAAAATTCGATGCTGAAACTTTATGACAGTAAACCAAAAAAGCATTCAACTTCCCAACTGAATTCTGATTATTACTATGTCTTAGAATGAAATTGTTGTGTCTTTCCTAAAACTTAATCAATAAAGCCCCTTTTCCAGCCGGGTGTGGTTGCGCACGCCTTTAATCTCAGCACTCAGGAGGCAGTGGCAGGCGGATCTCTGTGAGTTCGAGGCCAGCCTGGTCTATAGATTGAGTTCAGGACAGAGAAACCCTGTTTTTGAAAACAAAACAAAACAAAACAAAATGTCACACACATATTTTGCAGGCTATCCCCTTCTCTTTGTCTGCTTTGATTTCCTGCTCTAACTATGTCAGAAAAGATAATTTTGTTTCATTTTATGTGCTCCTGTGTTCTTGGCAATGGCTGTGTCAGGGAACATGCCAACGTGCATGCCCTTGTGGACTTGGCATCTTAACAAGAGCTGCTTTGGAGGCGGGGGCTTCTCTCATGCCTTGCTCTGGTTCAATAAGAAAAGTAACAAAGCAATCAGAAAAATTATTTGTGTTATTTTTCATGTAGTGTAAATATGGAAATGAGGCTTTTTTTTTTTTTTTTTTTTTTTTTTTTTTTGGTTTTTTGAGACAAGGTTTCTCTGTGTAGCCTTGGCTGTCCTAGACTTGCTTTGTAGACCAAGCTGGCCTTGAACTCACAGCGATCCGCCTGCCTCTGCCTCCCGAGTGCTGGGGTTAATGGGATCGCTCTGAATGTGTTCTTAGAGAATCTTCACGGCATCCTATGAATCATATTACCCTGGTTACTTTCTTGCTATTTATCTCATTCTAGTTTCCAGCTGTATAACCTTCAGAATGCTACTGTTATGTGTCTAGATTTCCAAATGTGTGAAATGAGAATAATACAGATACCCTACCTCATAAATGAGTAGAAATTAAGTGACAATGCATGCTGAGGACACAACCTAGCACACAGTGTTCACCAACCACAGCTCTTACCATCATCACTTTGTCTTTTGAAAAACATTGTGTCCATAGGGGTATGCACCTTGTCTTTTCTCCTGATACAGGCCATTGCAAAGACCACAGAAGCCCATAGCAGCTACTCAAAGGCGGTTACTGAGGGTCTGGAGACGTAGCTCAGTTGGTAGAGTGTTTGTCTAGATACAGAGAGTCTTGGGTTCAATACCCAGCACACACACCTGTGATCCCAGCACTTGGGAGGAGGAAGGATGACCACAATTCAAGATCATGTGGAGAGTTGGCTCAGTGGTTACGACTTGTTGCTTTTACAGAGGACCCAAATCAATTCCTAACACCTACATGATGGCTCACAACCATCCATTACTCCAGTCCCAGGAGATCTGACACTCTTCCAGGCATGCATGTAGGCCACAGGCGTACATGCGAGCAAAACACTCATGCACATAAAATAATAAAATAAGTAAATTTTTTTTTTTTTTTTTTTTTTTTTTTTTTAAGTTTAAGGTCACCCTTGGCTACATAGTAAGTTCAAGGCCAGGTTGGGTGACATGAGACCAAGATCCTGGTTTTAAAAAACTTAAATAAAATGAGTATTGAAGTAAATGCTGGCTTATGATTTTATCCTTAAAATAAATCTCTATCTGGGCGGGAGGGATGGCTCGGCAGGGAAGAGCACGTGTTGTTCCTGCAGGGGATCCACATTCTCTTCAAGCACCCACATGGTGGCTCACAACTACATACAATTCTCCTTCTAGGGGATTCAATGTCCTGCTCTGCCTTCTACAAGCCAGGAACACATACAGTACATACATACATACATACATATATGCAAAACACTCATACATATAAAGTAAAAATAATAAATAAATAAACAAATAAAGTTTTAAAAATTAAAGAAAAAAAACTTTTAATAAGCTTCTATCAACGCAGGTAGTTTACGTGCTTCTTTCCCTTGCAACCAAACCAGTCGCCATGTAAAGTGCATCAGAAAAACAAAAAACAAAACAAAACAAAAACAACACAAAAAAAGACAAAAAGGCCTTCAGGCCCAATGACCAAGACCACAGTGTTGCTCTTTTCTATATCAGGATGTGGAGGACAAGCTCCCTGATGCCACAGGGCAGTAACTATCAATTAACTGTGAGGAATGGTCTCCAATCCTGATTGCAATTCTCAAATTCCAGCCTTTTTCTTTTCTTTTCTTTTCTTTTTTTTTTTTTTTTTTTTTCTCTCATCATTATTTTCCAATGTCTTAGGAAGCCAGGATTCTCTTTTACCCTTACCACAGGAACCTGTCACACTCTGCTGTGGTCTCTAAGTCACAGCTACTTTGCCTCATTTTCTTGGATATATCTTTAGAGAGATTGACCCAGTACTGACCCAGTCTATTCTTTTGTTTTGTTTTTGTTTTTGTTTTTTTGAGACAGGGTTACTCTGTGTAGCCTTGGCCATCCTGGACTCACTTTGTAGACCAGGCTGGCCTCGAACTCACAGCGATCCACCTGCCTCAGCCTCCCGAGTGCTGGGATTAAAGGCATGCGCCACCATGCCCGGCTTTGACCCAGTCTATTCTTAAGAAAAGCACCTCAAATATGAATTCCTTTCACCTTCCCGTTTGGGGGGCAACATCCAAAGGCAGACATCACACACAGCACGGAGGCTGGTCCTCTGGAGTGCACTTTCCTGCTTTCAACGTCTCCAGGCTGTCTTGGAGACACTTGGTGTTGGCCAGGCACTGTTTTACAGTTTATTAAGATTTGCTGGGACACATACTGTAAGGATGTAATGTCAGCTGCAGCTCAGACCACAATACACTCAGCGTCCCTTCCTGTTCACAGGCACCACAGTGCACCCTCCTGAGACAGTGTCCTGAGTCCCTAGCTAACAGACTTCCAGGTGCCAAAATCTCTCACCTGGGGAAATGAATTTACATCAAAGGGAGTATTGGTAGCTCTACATCCAACCCTTCCCCTGATTCCTGCATGGGTATCAGAGAACCAGGCTACAGGCTTGTGCTCTGAGACCTCATCTTCAGAAAGGTGCAAGAACCGAGTCTCACTCTGCCATGTGGGCCCTGATCTACTCTCTTCAGAACCCCAGCCACGCTGTCTGTCTCTGGTGCTGGAGTCTTAACTCTCCTCAGAGCCACTGCTATTGTGCTGTCTGTCTGTCTGTCTGTCTGTGGAATATAAATTTTAATAAACTCCATGTCCTCAACAATCTATCTCAATGTCCCTCTTGAACACCTCATTCAAAACCTTTCAGTTATGGACTCATGTGAAAACATGAATGATCAAGAGTGACACTACGGGTGAGAGGACAGACCAGCAGACAGGCCAATGATGAGAAACACCTATCATTCAAGGTATGAAAAGCATGGGCTTGATGAGAAGGGAGTGAACAGTTTCCACGCTGTTTAGAAGGGCATACTGTTATTTAAAGACAGCTCTAATCGACCTCCAGGAAGGTCAATGCCAGAAACTTAAAGTGCAACGAGCTGAGGTCACCAGTTACCAGCCAAGGCTACATGGTGAGCTTGGGTGATGTAGTTCACAGGATGAGCTCGCGAGATGTCCAAACAATAAAAGATTTTTAAAAATCAATGGAAAGGCTTCCTGTAACACCAGGCAGGAAAGTAGACTAGAGGCAAGAGAGAACAGCAGACTTTGTAATGCTGTAGGCCAAGCTTCATTTCTTACCTCTGATAGCTACTAGCTTTTGAATTTGAACCTTTAAGCTGAGGAGCGTCCATCAATAAAATAGGGGTGACAGTCATGTCTCATTCAAAGAATTGAGGTAGAGGAGACACAGTATGAGTTTAAAACTGCCCACTATGTCATCAGTATCAAGCTTTGTTAAACTCATCTTAAAGATGAGGCAATTTAGGGGTTACAGAGATGGGTCAGTGGTTAAGAGCACTGACTGCTCTTCCAATTTCCAGCACCTACATGGCAGCTCACAACTGTCTGTAACTCTAGTTCCAAGGGATATGACACCTTCACACTAATGCACATAAAAATTAATTTAAATTATTTTTTTAAAGATGAGGTAATTTTAACCTAGTGTACAGGAATCTGTTCAGGGTTAGCCTGTAGAGAACAGCTTCCCCATAGAGTAGTGATCTTCTACGAATCACTGAGTCTGTCCCTTAACAAGAGCATCTTCAATAGATAAACCACATCCACAAAGTAAAACCAGCAGCGTCCACCATTGGGGTCTCCGAATAACACCCCTACTACTCTCCATTCTGTCACAGAGCTGTAAGTCTCTCTTTTTTTAATGTCTTCATTGCTTTGATGCTGGTTGACTTTTCACATACCAAAATAACTTACCTTGATCCAGTTGTATCAGTGTCAGGTATATGCTGATCACATACCTTATACAAATGTTAGTTGTCTGAGAACAAGAAATAGCTCTCTTGGCAACTAGGCTTCTATCAGAATTATGAGAAAAATCTTGAGGTATTTTCCCTAACAGTGTATTAGTAGATTAAACTAAAAACAACAACAACAACAACAACAACAACAAACACAAACAAAACTTACCAAGACTCAATAGTACACTGGCTCTCTCGAATTCAGTATCATTACAGAGGCCAGTGAAGTCAGCTTTTGGAATACTAGAAACACTGTATAAAAATTTTAAAGGGGAGAATATAGAGCTTTACCCTCTGAAGTCAGTAACGGGTGAGGATCAGGGAGAAAATAGTGTAAGAGGACCAAGAATGAGAGCAGTAGACAAGCATGCCACAGCTTCAAGTGCAGATAGTTACTGATTCAAGACATGTTCACTGAACTTTTACTAACATCTTTGCACGCTAGTGCACACCACACCGATGCTGGAAAAACCAAGATGAAAAGAAATGATGCTTGCCCACAAGACGCCAGTGCAATAGCGGAAAGACTTGCAAAGGAGCTGGGAGTGGTGAATGAAGGAAGGGCAGAAGAGCATTCCCCAGAACAGCCACATTTCACTTAGCAAAGCGCTGGTACAGACTAAAAGGCCTAGAAATTCAAACCTTGTCAGTTTACCAAAGGCAAACATGGCTACACAATCTCGGGCTTTATTCTCTGCCCACCTTGTTCACTTCAGCCCACACCATGAGAACAAATGAGTCCTCTGACTCTACATTATCCTGTAGGAGACTAGATCTCTTCCCAAGAAACTTGTTCATCCCCCCAAAACTTAAAATTCCAATGTATATCCCAGCACTCAGGAGGCAGAGGCAGGTGGATCTCTGTGAGTTCAAGGTCAGCCTTGTCTACAGACTGAGTCCAGGACAGCCAAGGCTATACAGAGAAGCCCTGTCTTGAAAACCCAAAACAAATAAACCCAACACCAACAACAAAATTCTAATGTATAAAAACATCTAGATTTTAAGGCTGGGAAAGTGGTTCAGTGGTAGAGTGGTTGTTTAACATAAGCAGGGCACCAGGTTCCGCCCACAGTACCATACACATAGAAAGAGAGAAAGAGAGAGAGAGAGAGAGAGAGAGAGAGAGAGAGAGAGAAGGAAAGAAGGAAAGAAGGAAGGAAAAACCAAAGAAAGAAACAATGGAAAGAAAAATGAAAAAAGGAGGAGAAAAAAAGAACTCCACATTCCATCAATTTTATTTCTGAGAATTGTAGCACAGCAAAGAGCTAGAGAGTCAAATGTTCCCTCAATAACGACCCACATTGTTCAGGCCATTACAGCAGCTGTCTGATGTCCAAAGAGCCTCTGGAGAACTGAGAGTAGAAGAGATGCCTTTATATATAAGGAAGATGAACTTCAGTGCACACACTGCCTTAAAAGGAAGCTGTCAGAGGTTAATTCCCCCTTTCTCAGGATGCTCCAAAGATGCAAGAAAAGGGGGTATATTAGTAACAATACCAAAAATATAAAATAATCAATAAAAATAACACCACTTGGGCTGGAGAGATGGCTCAGCAGGAAAGAGTGCTGTCTGCTCTTCCAAAGGTCCTGAGTTCAATTCCCAGCAACCACATGGTGGCTCACAATCATCTATAGCGAGATCTGGTGCCCTCTTCTGGCTTGCTGGCACATATGCAGGCACAACACTGTATTCATAATACATAAATAAATCTTTTTTAAAAACCCACAGCTTTCTGTTTCTTTAGCATAATCTTTCATGAAGGTTAAAGTGTTTTAAAGTAATTAACTTGAAAACCATTTGGTAATATTCTCAAAATAGCAACCATGTTGACTTTCAAACACTCAATGTGTACTTTACAATGAAGTATAATCTTTCAAAATATATAATCATCAAGCAATCAGTACATTATCCTGTCAAAAGAAAGGTGCACAGGCACAGCATCCAAATCAAGTCCACAAGAAAACAATTACCAAATAAAGGAAATCAAAGCAAGTGTTGTGAATAGAGGGGCAAGTTAAAAACCCGAAGAGGGGTGGGGCTCGAGAGCTGGCTCCTGATTAGGAGCACCCGCCGCTACTGCAGAGGACCCTGGGTCAACTCCTAGCACCTGCATGGTGACTCACAACCATCTGTAACTCCAGTGCCAGGAAGTCTGACACCTTCTTCCGGCCTCCACTGGCAATAGGCACGCACATGGTGCACAGATGCGCATGCAGACAAGACACTCATACACATAAAATTGAAAAACAAATTGCTAACCTTCAAAGGGAAAACCAACAAACAAAAGTCACAAGAAACCTAAAGAAACACACCTAATGGATCAAAAAACTGTCCTGACCTACAGTCCTGACCACTCAGGAGACGCCACTGGACAAAGCAGTTGCGCCAAAGGCACATTTTTGTTCCTACACATGTTGGGCAGCCCTCAACTGACCTACCCAGCCAAGAGCCATTGCTGCTACATCATCACCAACGACCTGCTCTACTGTTCATGTGTCTTGTCTGCTTCCAAGTACCTCCCTTTGGGCCTGCCCAATTAGCAAAGCATCCATGTACTCACTATTCAGCGAAGAACCGGGCAATGCCATACTGGCTAATATCCTCCCTGTTCTCCAGCAGCTGGCACACCGCATCCTCCATGTACGTGAGGACATGTTTCTGAGCTGCAAAGAGAAAAAAAGAAAATGGGAGAGATTAAAAAAACAAAAAGGGCCGGGCGGTGGTGGCGCACGCCTTTAATCCCAGCACTTGGGAGGCAAAGGCAAAGGCAGGCGGATCGCTGTGAGTTTGAGGCCAGCCTGGTCTACAAAGCAAGTCCAGGACAGCCAAGGCTACACAGAGAGACCCTGTCTCAAAAAACAAAACAAAACAAAAAAAAAGTTCCCTCAATCGCAGTGAGAGTCCATGTAAGTCAAGGTGTTATTTCTGCCCTGGGGAGTGAACTAGAATAGAGACAAAGCTTGCAGCTATAACTGAGCTATGATCCCAAAGGACGCAAGAGTGAGTGCCGAGCATGGCCTGCTGAGACCTGCCTAGCTGTCAGCACCACTTTCCAGTCTTGGTGTCAGTAACTAAAAGCTTCAGCCCTGTTCTTTCCTTCAGGCTGATTGCTCTACACTTCTATGTGCTCCCATCTGTGCATGGCCAAAAACATAATCCAGGAAATGGATGATCTGATTCTAAAGAAAATTCATATCTCTGATTTTAAAAAGTCCCTTGGAGCCAGGTGGCGGCGGCTCACGCCTTTAATCCCAGCACTTGGGAGGTAGAGGCAGGTGGAACTCTGAGTTCGAGCCAGCCTGGTCTACAGAGTGAGCTCCAGGACAGCCAGGGCTACACAGAGAAATCCTGTCTTGAAAAAACAAAACAAAACAAAAAGTCCCTTGGCAAGGTTAGGGAACATGAACTTCTCAGTGCTGTTACAGGCATATGTCACTAACCTGTAAGACAAGTATCAAAGGGACTGTTAGGGACTGGGAAGAGGGTTAAAGGGGGTGTAAGACACAAAGGACAGAAGAAAGAAGGGTGGATATGATTAATGCATTATGTACCTACATATATGGAAAAGTCACAGTAAAATCCATTAATTTGTACCATAATTAACATATGCTAATATTAATATTAAATTTTAATATTAATATTTATAACATTAATACTAGTGTTAATTAGTATTAATTAATGGTAATATAATATAATAATATTAATATAATATAATGTTGATAGCACTTATTGTTAATAAATAACTGATACTAATGTATATTAATGTCTTAATATTAATATTCAAAATATTAATAATTTATTTTAATAAAAACATGGTCTTAGATGATAGACAGACAGACAGATGATAGATGATAAATGGATTTGTTATTTGTTTGATTTTTTTGAAATAGGATCTGGTCTGAAATCGCTATGTAGACTAGGTTGGCCTTGAAGTCAGAGATCTGCTTGTTTCTGCTTCCTGAATGTTGGGATTAAAGGCATGTGCCTCTGTGCCTAGTGTAAAGTACTTTAAAGTTAGAAGGATCTGGGTTTAAGAGACTGTCATTTGTAGCTTAATTTTGAATATCTACCTGTTTTAGGCTTTATCAAGTGTTCAAAGCTATGCAACTTAATTCTATACTAAAGACAAACAGAAAAAAGGATAAAAAAGAAGATGCTTGTAAGCTAGTCTTGAGAGTAAAGCTGTGTATAATCCGTGCCAAATTCTAGCACTGTTTTCAAAATACTAATCATCATAACCAAATGTATTAAACTGAGAAGAAAAACATATAGTCAGACTAATATTAAAATGCAGCCATGCTCTCACCGCTGTGCCCCCTTTCTTTCTCCTACCCACTTAACCCTCACCTTACCAAACCCTTCCTTCCTCAGGCTCTGTGGGGTTGATGACTTACCTGCACCCGAGGCTAGTACAAGAATTCAGTATTCCCCGCTCCCCACCACCACCCTTTTGATAGTAGAAAGGAAAAGAGCTTCTTAGAATCAAATCCTGTTGCTTCTCCTCCCTAGCTCCAGGGACTACGTCAGTGAGAGTGTTTTCATAGTAGTTAGAATCAAAGTATTTTCATCTTGGCGTGGGGCGGGACTTTTTGTCTGAATAGACTTGAGGGGAGTGGGATCGTGCTAGTCTAACATTTATCTTCCAGTCAGACATTTCGTTTACTATACTACAAATAACACCTACATTTTTGAGTCCCTATCCAACTTATTGAACAGTGTGTCCAAGAATGTACTAATTATTCTAATGCATTGTTTTATTTAATATTAGCAACAATCTTTTAAATTTGTATTCATTTTTATTTTATGGACATTGGTATTTTGTCTTCATGTATTACGTCTATGTGAGGGTGTCAGATCTTGTAGTTAGAGAGGTGTGAGCTGCCATGTGGGTTCTGGGAATTGAACCCAGGTCCTCTGGAAGAATAGTTAGTGCTCTTAACCATTGAGCCATCTCTCTAGCCCCTTAGCAATAATCTTATGACAGGTATTTTTTAGACTTTTACTTTACAGTCAGCATAGCTGACACCTAAAGAATTAAAGCAACTTGCTCAAGATTGCATAGGTAAGAGAAGCTGAGACTCAAATCAAGGTTTGTCTTGCTCAGGCACCCATGCTCTTCACAAAACGCCTCATCACTAACACTTTACCATCAGCCACGGAAGTAAAAGTTATCTTTACCCAGAACATAGGGCATGAGTGTAGCAAAGCCACCTGAGGGACTGGGGTAAAGTGTGGGCATACGTGTGAGCACATGAGTGTCACGTGTGTGAGCACCTTTCTGCCCTGTCCCTGCCTGCATACCAGTCAGCCCCTGTGTGAAGTCAGGACTTGTCTACAGATTTCCATGTCTTACCAAGAACCACTCCACCATAAAGTACTCACCCCACCCCTTTGCAGGTCACAAAGTGGAGCTGGAAAGCTCTGGTGCTTTCTTTAATCTGAGCAGAGGGTGGGAGTTAAAAAAAAAAAAAAAAAAAAAAAAAAAGAACCACGGAGACCGAAGGGAGAGGCTCCTGTGTGTGGGAATTCCGACCAGCCAAGGAGCACATGTGAAGCTCTCCCTAATTGCTCTTGCTGGTTTCCTCACCTGCAGCTCTTATCAGGCTAAAGTTCACTCTGTGGTTAAGTGTACCACCCAGCCCTGGAAAACCCTTACAGTCGATCAAACTTCAATGAGACTTAGTAAGTCCAAGGCTCTTACCTGGCAATAAACGTGAAGAGTGCTCCTTTGTACTGCTTTGTAAATGCAAAGGAATCAGCTTTAATTTATGTGAGTGATTAAAGAATTCAAACAGCGCACCTGCACCCCCTGAGGGGAAAGATACCTGGGCACCTGAGCTACCTTTTTGGAGAAGGAAACACATTTCAGCCTGGCTTTTCCTCTTCTGCTTTGCTGTGACTTCCACAACATGATCAGGATTAAGTCTCCCAACCCGTACCAAAAAGGCTTCCCGGTCCTGAAATCCAAGTTAACGCCTAGCTGCACAGCTCACGTTAAGTAGCTTTGCCTGAGATAGGCATTTATACCTTCGTCATGATAAAATGAAAAACTCAAGTCAAACGCAGATGTAAATGCTGCCTGATCCTTATACTCCCTTGGGAGTGACGGCAGTAAGAGCAGCACTGCCTTGGTTCTGTTGACGTGGACTATGCTGATCACTTTCCCTCTTGATACTGCAGTGGCTCCTGCTATAAAATGTCTGATAACAGACCACTGCGTTAGGAAATACTTGGAATATGCGAAAGGTAATACATGTTCACGATACTGTTGTTGCTACATCCTGACTTTACAGATTAAAGCAGCATACACCAGTCAGACCACCTATATGTGCAAGTTACCTAACTTCCCTGCTCTTTCTGTAAAATTAATTCTGTAAAAAAGTACCTACCGTTAGCATTATAGTGAGGATTCAATAATATAATAATCTCGGTGTAGCACCCGGTACATAGTATTTGATAAACAGTAGCCCCCTGACCACCTATATAAAGTTCTGTTTATCTAGTCAAGAATATTTACAGAATATGCCCAACAATTTAGGGGCTACAGAAGATTTTACATCTATAAACTGGCATGGTAGTGCATGCCTTTAATCCCAGGACTTGAAAAAGGCAAGTGGATCTCTTTGACTCTGAGGCTAGACTGCTGTACACTGTGAGTTCCAGGACAGCCAACAACAAAAAAAGATTTTTATATCTATAATAATTTATATAATCGCATACCCATTTTAGCTATGGCTTTTAAACTTGTGGAGAACATTCACTTATTAGCTGCTAATTACTCAGAAGGCCCTAATTTACATGGGGAAAGTCCAAAATGGTTTCCTTTAACTCTCTTCCCAAACATAAATACCATCAAAGTGCTAGCTGTTTATTTCACAATTAAATGATAAGGGAGCCCATTTGGAAATTCTTGCTTGAGGGGCCTAGAATTTCCACCTACAACATTAGTTACACCATTTTCATTTTTAAATTATCATTTAGAACAGTCTCAACACTTGAGTAAACAAGTCCTACCAGGAATATATGATGAGTTATTTGTGCTATCAATAAATGCAAGGGAATAGCAGTGTGAGGGAAGGCAGAGTGCATACCTATATCTTGTCTTAAACCTGACTTTTCCCTCTCATACCAGAACTTTTTTTGAAGCACCCTTTGCTCTTTGAGCTCTCAAGACTCAAATGCTGACTAGCACAAATAGATGTCTGCTGAGCTAAATTCAAACTGTTCTTTAGGACAGTTTGAGGAAACTAAGTCTGCTTAGCCAGTGGAAACTGCTTATAGATCGCAAGTTCAATAACATTTATAAATTACTGACAGCATACAATATATGACTGTGAGAAGCACTAACAAATCAGTAAATGGATTAACAAGTTACCAGATTTCTAAGTTTATTCTTTACATCTTCCATCTTTCTTGGTGTTATCTTGGTCCTAGGAAACAGTGTGTTCTGCTAAAACATTCCATCATCTGCGAGAACATCTTTGATCTTAGCCCACACTGAACCAATTGCCCTTGACCAAAGGGGATAAGGAAATGAGAAAAACTACTGCATGTTATTCCCATACGGCTCAATGAAGTGGGCAACAATTTCTTGTGCAGCAGAGAGCGGTCGGGGAGCCAGCTGAAGCCTGTTGGCTGCCAGAGCTAGGGCTCACACTTAGATTGGAGTCCAAAGCTCAAGTTCCTCCATTCGACTTCACCACCTCTCAAAGGCAAAGAGGAAGCTGGTTTAGTTCTGTAAGGCCAGCATTCAGGAGGCTGAGTCAAGAGGGCTGTTACTGTACCAACCAGGGCTACACAGCAAGACTGTCTCAATAAAACAAGGGGGCAGAAGGAGAAAAAAACAAGAAAGATCCAAAATCTTCCACATGTCTCTTCTCACATGTATTACTAGCTTTTCACTTAACGTGCCTAAATTAGACGTTAAGTTCTTTGCAGGCCTTTAACTTTTAATAAACATCTCCAGGCTTTTGAATCACACACTCTAATTTTGTTCATAGGTTTAGATGACACACAAAAGCTACAGACTAGCCAAGGAACAGCAATTCTCATCAGTTTAAGAGGAAGACTTTCCTTGTTCTTTTTTCTATTTTTCTTCTCTTTTTGAGACAGGGTTTCATCTCGGGTAGACCTATGAACACTATGTAGAATGACCTTGGACTTGTGACCCTCCTGCCTTGACCTCCGAAGTGCTCAGCCTGAACATATTTAGCTCCACAGGCAGTTCTGTGGCACCCAGGCACCACAGGGAAGGCCAGCCTTCTAACTGAGCTGCTTCTTCGCTCTCAGAAGAGCACTTTTTTTCCCCCTCTGTGTTATCTTGCCTGTCCCAGACTCACTTTTGACCAGGCTGGCCTCACACTCACAGCGATCCACCTGCCTCTGCCTCCCAGTGCTGGGATTAAAGGCATGTGGCTCCACACCCGGCCTCAGAAGATCACTTTCAAAAACATAGAGATGCATGCTAGGAGGACAGCTCAGAGGCAGGGTGCTTGCCACCAAGCCTGACCTTCTGAGTGCATCCCCAAGACTCACATGATAGAAGCAAAGAACCAACATTCAAAAGTTGTCTTCTGACCTCCACACATGTACCATATAGCATGTTCGCACCTCTGCACTACACACACACACACACACACACACACACACACACACACAAATAAATAAATTTTTAAAAATCCTTGTTTGTTGTTTTAGTTTTTTCAAGACAAGATTTCTCTGTGCAGCCATAGCTTGCCATGGAACTCACTCTGTAGTCCAGGCTGGCCTCAAACTCAGAGATCTGCCTGCCTCTGCCTCCCAAGTGTTAAGAGAAAAGGTGTGTACCATCACTGCCTGGCATTAATAAAAAAAAAAATTCTAAAAATCTAGAAATACACATTCTGGTTTTGCTTTGTTTTTATCTAAATGACAAAAATATGAATGCACCTTGTTTTCATGCAGTGTCTGGTTAGCTTTCATAAAACAATACCAAATCAATTTACCCTTTGGGTATTTCCCTACTGTTACATATTTAAGTTGTCTTCATGTTTTTACTGTAACAAACTGCACTGTGTTTAACACCCTCCTCCCCCACCTCCACCCCACCCCACCCCAGCCACAACCATTTAAATACTAGGGCTCAAAACCAGTGTTTCATGCATGGTAGGCACAAGCTGACCTCAGCCCTCAGACCCACTGAACATGCTTACCTGCTGCACATATGTACAGAGTTTTTATAAAGCTGCTCCATCAAAAGGCAAGTGGCATTTTACAGCATACTCCTATCTTCACATTTACAGATCTAAACAGCAATGTGGCTAGTCCAGGTTGGGCTTGGGGGTGCATACCTGCTGTCTCAATGCTCAGGACGGAGGACAGAGGGTCAGGGGCTCAAGGCAAGCCTCTCTTACATAGTAAGTCTGAGGCCACTCTGCAGCTACATGAGAAACTGTCTCAAAAAATCCAAAACAAACCAACACGTGGTGATTCCAATTTACACTCTTCCTGGCCACAACACTATTTCCTTTCACTACCCTTGACTTTAAGCTTACTAATTTTGCTAATTTAATAACATAAAATACATTTTGCTATTTTTACTTTTCTTGTTCGTTTTGAGACAGGCTCTCACTATGAAGCCAGGGCTGGCCTGAAACTCTATGTAGACTAGGCTGGCTATAATTCAGAGATTCTCCCACCGCTGCCTCCCCAGTTCAGGGAGTAAACACATATGCCAGCACTCCCCACAGTCTTAGTTTTCTTAATCCGACAATGCTGTGTATATTTCCATGGGAGGGTTGCTTTGTATTTCTTCTATTAACATCCCATTCATATTCTTCCTATTTGTAATATGAAAGTTAAGAGGCTAATCAGCTGTGGAGACAGACTCTGAGCTCAGGCCTTTGGTCTGGAGTGCACAACACAGCTGCTCTGGAGAGTTACATTCGTATAGTTGAGGGGGTATGTGCTCATAATCCCAGCTACTGAAAAGCCAAGGCCCCCAAGAAAAGCAGTGCTATGTATACTAAATGGAGTACTCTGAGAACAAATTTACAAATTAAAGAACAATCTTTTGTCATCGTCGTCATTTTCTTTTCTTTTATTTGTTGTTGAGACAGGGTTTCTCTGTCACACAGCTCCGTCCACAGCTAAGGCTGTCCTGGACTTGCTTTATAGACCAGGCTGGTCTCGAACTCACAGAGATCCTCCTGCCCCTGCCTCCCAAGCACTGGAATCAAAGGCGTGTGCCACCACACCTAGCAAAGAGCAATCTTTTACATTAATAATTACAAATTATTATACAAACAGACAAAACTAATACATCACTTCTGTGGGGCCAAATCACCAGAATGCAGCCACCTAGCTAGTCATAGTCATTACCCAAAGACACACCAGAAGTGAACAAAGCACAGCACGTAAGCTAACATTACCTGTGACAACCAGAAAACAAGAGGTGACAAAAGTGGAGGATGAAGAAGTCGAGTCTATCTCACTCAGCCAAATGAGGCATTGTACCAGCTAATAGACGTTCAGAATGCAGTGTCAACACTCACACAGGCTGTGGTCAACCATTACTCCTCCCTCTCCCCTCTCCTTCCCTAGAACTGGTGAGATATTTTGGGGATGCCAATTAAAGCTGAGTGCTTAAATTCCATTGCTGCAGCACTTCCACACTAAATCTCATAATACAGAATTAGTAGGTTGGAGTCCAGCAATTCCAAGCCCCAGAAACTACAGAATCTTGTTTCAAGGAAGCTCCCTAGAGATTCGACACTTGGCGTGCTGTTAGCTGAGCATCACAGATTTTACTTCCGGAACACCAGAGAACTCTAACGTGGCATTTACATTTCCCACAGTTACAGCAAAGGAACCCATGTAGAACCAAGTAGTAAATGCCATAATAAAAGCTTTGCAAAGATGGTTCCTGTGGAGCAGTTATCATGTCAACTTGCATACATCTATGGTCCAGGAAGCATGATAGGTTTTGGGTTTCAAACCCCACCCCACCCTGTGAAGTGGCAATCCTGGGGTGGGTCACAGGCCACTTACAATGTTACATAAGGCAGGGAACAATAAAGTCACAGCGTAAAAATTAATTGTCCTAGTTACCCCAAGTTGTAGTTCTTGGGGAGCAATCTACAGAAATTCACAGAATTTCTTACTGGGGCAATGTGAGACTATTCAAGTTAGTAATAATGGCAATAGGATCCTAAAACAAAATTTATACTTTACCTGGTATTTTATGTTTAAAATATTTTTTAAAATAGCTGACATTTACAAAACAGGAGCAGCTTCTCACGCCCCACAATAGCCTATAGACAAGCTCTCGTGGTCTTAGAAGCCCTGCCCTTTTGCCTTGTGTGGAGAATGCTGCTGGGTAAGATGGCGCTTGCTCACCTGTCAAATCCCCACTAAGAACCGTCCACAGCCTGCTCGTGGACATGGCAGTAACAATGCTTGATAATCCTGGCCATTTCTATTTCTGATACAAAAGCAAAGGAGGCCATTGTAGATATTTATAGATGCCCCAGAGGCCCAGGCCAAAGTGCACACGCACTACATGGGATGAATGACTGAACAGTGCAGGCTGGACAGGGAGGCCCAGTCACCCTCAAGACTCATGCTAGAACCGTACACCATCTACACTAACGGCACAAAGCACTACCAAAACACCCCGTGAGAGCATGCTTTGGACCTACTTACCAAACCAATAATCTTTGACTCACTGCTTTTAGGAACATTGTAATAGGCAATCCTACATTTCCCACCAGGCCCAGTTTAAATACAATCTATCATCTTCAGAAGTGTTCCCTAATTCTCTTCTGAACCCTCCCAACATCTGCTCTAGACACACAGCTGGCACCTTCTCCTGGGCACTGGCTGTTCCTGGCTCCCACGTGCAACGCCTTTTGTTAGCCCTCTTGCTCTTAAGGATGGACAAGCACCACAACTCATTCATCTGTTATCCCCGCTAACGCTCAGGACCATTCACCATCTTCCACACAATAGTCATTCAACTGTTTGTTGGCTAACTGCTCAAACTGCGCTCACTGTTTATAAACAGCACTGCAGGCCTGTGCTTCCCAGGTGGGAAACACCCAGAACCACAACACACTTTGCTACAATATTAAGGCTCTTGCAGGAAGCTACTTTTGTCTTTTTCTCAGCCACTCTTCACGCCTTTCCTTTTTTGCCTTTTTACTGCCCTTCTGTTGCAAAGAGAAAGCACTCATTCCTTCTATTGTTACCAAGAGCCTCATTACGTTCAAGGTAGAGTGAAAAACTGCATTTGATGCAATTACCAGCTCCTCACAAATGTGGGGACTAATTGTCATTTGGACATCCAGGACTTGAATAAAAGAAAGTCTAAATTCCTTTCACTACTAAAAACTATTTTCTGTTTCCACAGAATGGAAGTCCGCAGCCCAGGAAGCAGTCTTCAGTGAGCCACCGTTCATAAACAGCTTTGCCGAAAGCCTAACAAAGGTTCTGTTGTGCTCCTGCGCGGCAGGGCCAGTGAGCAGCAGGGGCAGATGAACTCTTTAAGAAACAAGGGTTCTGTCTTCATGCAAATGTTTGCATTAATAAAAAATGAAGAAAAAGATATAGAAAACGCAGGCTAGCTGGACATAATAGCTCTCTAAACGGGAGGTTTTTCACATTTTCCAGGCGGAGTCAGCAGGTCTTTTAAAAACTTTGTCATTCTGAACATTTCACAGACATCACAAGAAAGACATGCAAATAACAGAAGCAAATCAAAGGACACCCCGCTGCTCTGCTGGCGCCTCCCACGTCCATGCCTGGTTTGTCATTTTCTGTTAACCCTAGTGCTAGCTGCTATTCTGTTGAGGAATGGAGTCCCTAGCCGAAGTGGCAGTATATGTCCAGCCAGCTGGCCCCAGCACTGATAACATCACAATGCAAGCCATGTACCACCACTCAGGGACACGTGCTGCCAGGCAACAAGTGCAGCGTGTGATTTTTACACACTCGGCTTGCAAATCTGCATGGGAAAGAGCCGCTAACAAGCCACTTCAGAAGATGTGGTCTTCTCGAGTGTGCACATCACTAAGCAGTTCTCTGAAGGATTTGTGAGGCTCAGTGCTTCAAAGTATCCAGTTAGGTCCATAAAATAAAAGCTTATGGGGAAGGGTTTGCTACCATGCGCCAAAGCCACATACTCTGTGCTTAGCCTACCTCATCTCTTTTAATCATCTCAAGAACAAATGAAAGCACAGATTTCTCCCCTTTGAGACCTGAGGAAACTGAGGTTAAGAAGGTTATGTAACTGTCCGAGGACACTTAGATAATAACAGCAAGCCAAGGCTCAAAACCACATGATGGCAAATTCCCCATCATTCTACATTTTTGTTTTATTTTGTTTTGATTTGGTTTTTGGATTTTTGAGACAGGGTTTCTCTGTGTAGCCTTGGTTGTCCTGGACTCGCTTTGTAGACCAGGCTGACCTCGAACTCACAGCGAACCACTTGCCTCTGCCTCTCGAGTGCTGGGATTAATGACATGTGCCACCATGCCTGGCCATACATTCTTTTTTACACATAATTAACTTTTTTTTGAGGGGAGGGGTAATGGACCAGAGCCTGTTGTATGGTAAGCAAGCACCAGTTTAATCATCTGGAGAGCTTACTCCTCTTTAAGAGTGAAAGACTTCAGAGCTGGGCACAGTGGCTTATGCCAATAATCCCAGTATTTAGGAGGCTGAGGTAGGAGAGTCACCAGGAGTTCAAGGCCAGCTTGGGCTACACAGTAGGCTCCAGGCCAGTCAGCTACTGAGAAACTCTGTTCCCAAGTAGTACACACTACACACACACACACACACACACACACACACACACACACACACACACACACACACGAGGTAGCTTTTTAGGTTGTGAGAAAAATCTGATTTAAACCAGGTACACACCTGTAATCCCAGCACTCAGGAGGCAGAGGCAGGTGATCTTTATGAATTCAAGACCAGGGTTTTCGAGAAACCTTGTCTCAAAAAACCAGGAAAAAATTTTTATTTAAGATGCAGATGCTCTATCATGGAAGGGGATATAATTTAATGCGCCATCCGCAGCATCCAAGAATCTCTTAAAAGTCATCCCTAGATCCTTGGAAGTTTCACCACCTACATGAAAAAAGGACGAGAAGGACACAATGGCACTAGAGCATGCATCTCTTCCCCTAGATATGCGTGGTCTGTTTTCTTATATATTTTTCTCTACCACTCTCAAATTCTGCAATAACATAATGACAGCCCACTAAAACCTGCAACCTGCAAATTTCATGTCCTCCAACACACTGTTCTTCTACCAGGAAGTCAATTAAACCTTGCCACAGACTCCAGCCCATTGGCCTTTGGACTGCACAGTCCTCTGTCCACTCCCACAATGCTGCTTTCCATGATGTGCTACTGCAGCCAGGAGCATGGTAAGTACAGGCTTCCGTACTCCATGAGGTCTGCAGATAAGGCAGAGCTGGGAGAGCAAGTCAGACACTTCATTGCTGTGTCATCACTGCTCCTAAGTTACAAAGGCTTAAGACGCAGAAGGACTTCGGTTCATGCTGTTCAACTCCTACCATTTTACATTAAATAAACTAGAGTCTTCACTTTCTGCCCCCTGTGATTCAGGGATGCAGAATTCTTGGCTTCCTTAAATGTAACTTTCAAGTTTTCCATATTTCCATCTATAATCATAATACTAAGGTTTTTCTCTGCACAAAGTAAACAAATCACACAAAAACTGAATTTGGTGATTCCTTGCAGACCAAAAATCCTAAAGAAAAAAGAACTAAAAACATGTGCACACAGAGGGTTCTCAACTGAGCTTAACTATTCTTCCATTTTCTATGATTTTTTTTTCATCTTTTTGCCTTTTAAAACTTTATTTGGAAGCCAGTGCCATGGCACATAACTGTAATCTTAGCACTCAGGGAGGCAGAGGCAGGTAGATCTCTGTGAGTTCCCAAGGCCAACCTGGTCTACAAAGCAAGTCCGGGACAGCAAAGGCTACATAGAGAAACCCTGTCTCAGGGGTAAAAAAACAAAAACAAAAACCAAAAAAACTTACTTGGTACTATATTTTCAAAGTTTTATTAAGTATCCTCTTGTGAGATAATAAATATTGCTTTTTATAAATAATGATTTTGTTTTCTGCTAGAAATATTATGTGTTTATCAAAATAATTTATTATCTATGGGTATATATTCTCTTTTATTTCATCTCTTCTTCCTCAAACCACCAGGTACAAATTAGAATATGTTTCTAAGGATAAAGAGATTTCTAGACCACCTGAAAAAATTAAAATAAGGGCTGGAGAGATGGCTCAGAGGTTAGGAGTGCCGTCTGCTCTTCCAAGGGTCCTGAGTTCAATTCCCAGCAACCACATGGTGGCTCACCAGCTTGAGAAAAGCTGGTAGAGGGTTTGTCTAGCATACAAAAAGCCTTGGATTTGATCCTAGCATCACCCAAAACCATGCCACAGACACTATGCATGCTGCCCTGAAACTTCCTCTACTGAAGAAGTTAATCCTTCCCCCCCCCCCCACCCCTGACAGGGTTTCTCCGTGTAGCCTTGGCTGTCCTGGACTCCCTTTGTAGACCAAGTTGGCCTTGAATTCACAGTGATCCACCTGCCTCTGCCTCCCTAGTGCTGTGATTAAAGGCGTGTGCCACTACGCCTTGCCTAGTCCTTTTTTTTTTTTTTTTTTAACCTTAGCCTCAGGCAAATTCTTAGGACACTGGCAGAAGACAACCAGAGTCTTTACCAAATACCACAGGCATGGCCCCTTGAGCAGGACCTCCACAGACCTTACTACTCTCGGCACACAGCACTACTGTCTTCCAAGAATCCAAGTAAAATAAACTAAACAACAGCATAATGTTCTTCGCAGTAACACTGCACTCTCTGCACAAACTTCTGTAATCGTTTTCTGTAGTAGTTTTTAGGTGCTGTGATAAAACACCATGACCAAAGGCAACTTATGGAAGAAAGCGTTTACTTTGGCTTTTAAGGTTCCAGAGAGAGAGTCCATCGCGGCAGGGAGGTGTGGCAGCAGGTGGCCACAACAGGAAGCGGAGAGACTGCAAAAGCAGAGAGTGAACTGGCGTGGATCATGGACTCTCAAAGTCCACCCCTCATAATGTACTTCCTCCAGCAGGGCTCCAACTCCTAAAAGTTCCAAAACCTCCCCAAACAGCACAGCCAACTGGGGACCAAGTGTTCAAATACACAAGACTGCGGGGGACATTTCTCATTCAAGCCACCACTATATAAATAAAGGTGGAAGGAGGAAATCAATTCCACAAAGCTGTCCAACTGTCACACATGTGTGATAGCATAAGTGCAAACCAAAAAGAAAAAGCAAACAGGGCTGGAGAGGTGGCTCAGAGGTTAAGAGCACTGTCTGCTCTTCCAGAGGTTGTGAGTTCAATTCCTAGCAACCACATGGTGGCTCACAACCATCTATAATGAGAACTGGTGCCCTTTTCTGGTGTGCAGGTGTACGTGTAGGCAGAACACTGTATACATAATAAATAAATCTTTTTAAAAAAGAAAGAAAAAACAAACAAAAATCTACCAAACTAAGTGGGAAAGAGCCTTCAGAAATAACAGAACTTGAAAGAAATCTAAGTGCCTAGAAATACTGCTCTGGAGTCAGATACATATTTTCTTTTCTTTCTTTCTTTCTTTTTTTTTTTTTTTTTTTTTTTTTTTGTGACAGGGTTTCTCTGTGTAGGCCTGGTTGTCCTGGAACTCTCTCTGTAGACCAGGCTGACCTCAAACTCAGATAATGGCCAAGTCTTCACTTTATCTGTGAGACTCTGTAAGGTGGCAGACTATCAAGAACGACAGTTCAAATCTAACTCAATGGTTCACTGTCGAGATTCCCGCCTTACTTATATCAACTTTTCCTCTCTGCCTTTGTGAGGTAGCTCTTATTAATGCCATTTGTTGGGGGAATTTAATCAAGGAAAACAATAACAGAAATTTCTATTTACAAAACACCATCCCTATAAAGAACTCCCCATAATTATCTTCTCAGTCTCTTCGCATTTCTGTGAGGTAGGTGGCAATATTCCTTTGGCCGGTTTTTTGTTTTTTGTTGTTTTTTTTTTTATGTGCAAAACTCTAAAGCTTAAAGAGCATTGTATTTTATTCACACAGTAAACCCACATTTGCTACATTAGTTAGAACATACTGCTTGAGATTACAAGAACATAGACTCAAGTCTGAACTGTATATAATTCCAGGGCACTGAGCCTCTAGTCTTCTGTATGGTCAACTTTCAATACATCACATTCCCAAACGACTGGGGTTGTGCGTGTTATTCAGGCCCATGTGTCCACTGTTTATCTAAAATTGTCTCTTTAAGTTTCGTCTGGATACTTAAAAGCTGAATTATTTTGTGTGTACTGTCTGTGCATGAGCATTGTAAATGATGTCATCAGGAATATTCAAAACCCTAAGACAAAGCTGCAGGGCTAAGAAAAGCAATTCACTGGGAGGAGAGTGCATTTCTTTCCCTTTTTTTTTTTTTTTTCTTCTTCCTTTTAAGTAGCTAACACACAAAGATGACTCATTAAGCCCCAAAGAGGTGACTATGGCATGTAAGGGCTTCTTATGCAGCTGTCCACAAAGAGACCTGAGTGGCAGCGTATGGCCTCCTCTTCTCTGCATTTTCCTCCAGGCAGAATGTGCATTTGTGTGGCTACATACACAATTATAATCTCCTCTGAAAGGCAATTCCTTCCATATGACAGGCTGAACAGTGGCCTGAGTGCTAGCCTCATGTTGTCCACACAGTTAACACGCTGAAATACCAGACACATTTAATCTCTCCTTTTTGGAAATCTAAGATGAGACAGAGGGGCAACGCTGGAAAGAACTCCACTCAGAGAAAGAAAGGGCAGCCCAAGTGCCCAGACTCACTTTCTCATGGGCTGAACGTCTTTGTGCTGTTGCCTGCTTATTTGTCAATTTGCAGGACTTTGGGGCATGAGAACCATGGAGCCCAGTGGTTCTGGCAGCAGCCTCTCCATTTGACAAGCAAAACCAAAGACATGTGGCCTTTGGTACATTTCACATTCAAAAATGTTATTGTTTCAAACATGCCTATTTTAAAATATGTAATTTTCCCATTTAGAGCATGTTGTACGTCACTTGGCCACAGGAGGGATTCTGCCACCAGATCTCTTTTCCTAAGGCAACAGGAAGCAGGCACCCAACACTTGGGAGGTAGAGGCAGAAGGATCAAACGTTTCAGACCATCCTCAACTGTGTATCCAACTCAAGACCAGCCTGGGCTACATGAGGCACTTCCTGAAAAGTCACAGTAGCAAACAAAATGATGGGACTCAGGCCTGGCCCCTCCAGAAGTCTGCTTCCTGGGGTCCTCGGGGGAGAGAAAACTGAGGCTAATTAACACCTGGTGACATCCTGCGGCACAAGCACATTTCCATCTGGATTACAGAAGCTGAATCTGTGTTATCGCAATCACCTGTAGTCTGCGGGCCAGATAACAGCATTGACAAGATCTGGTGCTACACAACAGGACAGCCAGGAAAAGGTTCCTACTCATTCCAAAGAATAGAGCTTTTAAAAGCTGATTCAATGAAGAAAAAGATAAGCCCCCGCCCCCCGCCCCCGCCCCACAAGTGCCTTTTTAAAACAATATTTGCTTTTAGTGGGCTCCTGCTAATCAAACAAAAGTTACTCAAAAAGCTTTATGAAAAACATATTTGGTGATTTCAGCAGTGATTGCTTTGTTTAAAGAAAGATGTTTAAGAAAGACATATTTAATGGGATCAATAATTTGGTAAATTCAGATGTGTTTAGAAAAATCCCTCCTCTCTGTAATAAGTCATTAAAATTCTGTTCAGATAAATGTGTTTTGACTTGAAATTCCAATCATAGAATGAGCTACTTCTTATGGCTTCTGGGGAAGTGGTTCAAGGGTGACCCCAGCTGGAAAGAGGATCCTGGGTCACTTGACAAGGGTCATTCTCCTGTCAAAGGAAGCACAGAACTCACACAGTTTAGGGACCAGGATCTCACGGAGATGTCCCAAAAGTGTTCAAAATGCCTTTCCTTCTTAAAAACATCAGCCTTAAAGCACTGATTAAATCTTACTATTGGGCAACCGAGATGTAGAAACTGTTATCAGCAAGAAATTAAGCTTAGGATAATCAGAGTTTAAAGCCAAAAGCATCCAGGGCAGATTTTAATCACTTATCCTATTTTTTCATCCATCAAAAAGGGGATGGGGCCATAATGTCTCTACGAATGGTAGGCGCTCAGTAAACAGTTTAAGTGTTCCTTAAACTACATTCCATTCTCCCATTTATTTTTAAATGTATTCTACAGCTTACAAGAAAGCATTCATCCAGCACTTGAGCACTTTACTTGGGCCAACAACTATACTAATGTTAGAGATACTGAGAAAAGCCTGCCCTCATGGCTTACATTCTAACAAGAAACAGACATTAGCCAAGGATCCAAGAGGGAAACCAAGGTAACTGTGATGAGGGCAGAAACAGAGGCTCCTGAATGTCTCTTCTCAACATGAGTAGTTTTGAAAACATCAGTTACCTCCTCAGCTTCCCTAGGTAAATAATGTATGTATGAAAAAAAATGTTGGCAACTTTTAGACAGAACTTGAAAGACTTCATTATTACTTGAATATATAAATAATAAACTAGGTCAAAACTTTTAAAAGAACTCTTTCTGGAATAACAATGAAATCACTCTGCAACTTATTTTGGAGAAATGGAAGTGACCAAGGGTCAGCAACCACAAGCCTTGGAATTCATCTGCCCCTCCCACTCCCCCAACAATACGCTTACAGAGTCCTCGGAAAGGTGGGAAAGAGGGTGTAGGCTGAACTTCCGGGAACCACTTCCAAAGGGCACATTCCTGAACTAGTCCACCAAGGGAATGCCTGCTGCCCCTGCCATGGCTGAGAAGCTGCTGACCAGATTGGCAAAGAGCCAAGAGCACTGCTGGCTCCAGGACCTTCCAGTGTGCTCCCCCATGGCGCTTATTCCTGTCTCTCAGCGTTCTGGTCATTCACGAGTGTGTTCCATCTCCCATGTATGCTGGAACATACTTTACACTCGGGCCTGCTTTAGATGACTCAGGAAAGAAAGAGGAAGAGAGAGGTGACTGTGAACAGCTCTGTAGCTATTCTAAAGTGACTTGTTTGATATTAATCTGGTTTCCAAAGATGTACAACCTAAACACCTAAACACTTGGAGTTCTAAAGACGATTCCAGCTAGTTAAGTACTAATGCTCTGTAGTGTAGTATTGGGTTTGAAAGGCTCACTAATTACATTTGAGACAAAAATAAATGGATCAAGATTCCTCCAATAGCAAAAATTAATGTTGTGTTTGGCAGCCAGACAAGTAAATTTCTTGTTATGGTATCAACAGATAGAAAAGAAAAAGAAAAAAAGAAAAAGAAAGGTTTAGAAGCACTTTGAAGTCTTCCAGACTGAACGAATTCCACGTCAGAACCGCTGCCAAGACTCAGAGAAGCCTCACCAGCTTCACGGCTGGAAAGGGCCACCTTAGTCAGGTCCTCTGGGAAGCAGACACCAAAACAGGAGCAAACATGAAGAGACGTTCCCGAGGAGACACCTGACAGGAAGTGAGAAGGGAGTAGAGGAGCCTGGAAGGGCACTGAGACCACAGTGCAGGCCAGTGAAGAGGAAGGGAGGCTGACCAGAGAGACACTGCTCATCCAAGTGGGTCTGTCCTGCCCAGTCACTGACTGAAGGGAGCACATGGCGAGTGTGACCACCACATGAGCATGGTGCTGGATTCAGAGGTGATCTGCAGTAGGAAGGCTGGAAGGCTGATTTTCACGGCCGCCACAGACACTGGCTCTGCTCCTGTAACAGTGCTAGCAGCCCTCACTCTGCATCTCTGCAGGTGCTCTGAAAGCACACATGCCTTTTCTCACAGTGGAGACACAATGTGGGATCTGAGATCTGCACTAAATGTTTAAATGCCTCAGGCTTGCCTCCAGCTGTAGTGCAGGCTTCCCTCAAACTCCCAATCCTGCCTGGACAAGCAGAGTGCTCAGATTACAGGCATGCGCCACCACAGCCAGCTCTACTGTCCATATTTCTCAGAGGAAGAAAGCCAGGACAGAGAAGGTAGGCAAATTCTTCACGGCCACATAAGCAGCCCAAAGTGCAGCGGCCACTCCTGAAAGACACTCTCTCAAATGGCTTAGAAGTTATCTTCCTTATGCCCGTCCCTGAGGATGAGTCCAGTGACAAGAGAGAACTGGCACACTGGCATTTCTTGATCCATCCTGATTCCTAGGATGCCCCCTCAACGAGCAGAAACATTAACTGAAGCCTTTGGAGTCACTCCAAAGACCCTTGTAGGAGCCTGTGCATAGTTGAGGAGCCCACTGAGCCCGCTTTTGCGGTCACTGAATGTATGTATAGCACTGTTTAACCATGTGGCCATGAATTAGACTGCACAGTCATAATCCTATCTCCACCATTTACTACCTAGCTGGCCTCTGACCCCACATATACACACTGGCACACCTACCCATCCACCCACCTCCTTCACAGACACAAATAAATTAATAAAAAATTGTAATGACAAATTAAAGGGGAAGAAGCTCTATCATTTATTGTAATTCTTCTAAACGAAGAGGCTTCAAAGAAGGAATATGAACTCTGATTGCTGATTTCCTAGAGGTGGCTGGTCTGTCACCCCCACTAGAACTTCGGTTGGTAAGCAGGTTCTACAGAAACAGAAGGGCCAGGGAGAAGCACAAGTGAAAGCACGCACTTCCACAAATAGGTGGAGCAAGAACTGAACCTCACACCCTCATACTCAGGTCAGCACGTAGGTGGTTGTATAAGCCTAGATCCGGAAGAGGCTCTCTTTGGCTCTAGAATTCTCCACGCCCAACAGATACACAGACACACCCCAGCAGCTGGCATGTGCCCCAATCATGGAGCTTTCCCATGGCTGGAACTCTCTCCCAGGTTTGCGTAGACGGTCCCATCCTTCATCTCTTTATCAGGCTCACCTGGGAGTCAACACAATTTCTGTTGCTACACTGGACTGCCGGCACAAATGTCTTCTTTCCTGATGATCTTAGGACCCTAAGCCATGGTCAGGATTACAGGTTCCAAATTCACTAAGTCAGTGTGGGAAAGAAATCAGTTCACCCAACACAATGAAAGATTGTTTTCTTCAGAAATAGTCAAAAATTCAAATGTAATCTCTAGCTAGCAGGTAGAGAAGACGCCTAGAGGCAGCCTTATAGGTGTCCCTTTAACCCACACCATAATCCTTGAGTCGCAGGGTACGCACTGTAGTGAGTTTTTTGGAGTTTTATTTTAGTGACTGCCACAGACTTTATGTGTATTTTTTTTTTCTAGGCCTATACATGCAAATGAATTTAGGAATTGTAAAAGTCAATCAAAGTGAATTTAGAAAAATAAACAGGTTTTGAAATCTTAAGTCAGGAGGCATGATATAATGTATAAAGCGTGTCTTTTAAATGTGATGTGTTTGTTCATTCATTTGAAATAATCTCTGAGAGAAGGATTCACTATCTGGCCCAAACTGCCCTCAAACTCAGGACTCTTTTGCCTCAGCAGCCCCAGTGCTGGAATTAAAACATGTGTATCACATCCAGCTTGTAGGGAGTGGTTTTAAATGGTCATTACATTGACAGTGCATGCTTTAAAACAGCATGTGTCTGTGAGAGGCCCAGCTGTAATAGTGGGGCTAGTTCTGGTAAAACCAAGTGTGTTTCGGCCGTTCTCAGGCAATAACAAGTGTGTTTAGGCCGTTACACAATTAGAAGCACAGGAAGTCAGCGAGCGGCATGACTGTGCTCAGAGAAGTACGAATGTCCAGATGCAGATTAAGACAGTTAACTACACAACAGAGCTGGGGGGATGTTTGTCCAGGGTTGAAGTTCCTACCAGTGGTTGGCTAAATCCCGTGAACACGTGGGCTGGAGAGATGGCTCAGAGGTTAAGAGCACTGGCTCCTCTTCAGAAGGTCCTGAGTGAGTTCAATTCCCAGCAACCACATGGTGGCTCATAACCATCCATAATGAGATCTGTTGCCCTCTTCCGGCCTGCAGGCACATATGCAGGCAGAATATTGTATAAATAATAAATTAATAAATAAATCTTAAAAGAAAAAAAAAAAGAATAAACAGCTATAGCCGGGCATGGTGGCACACACCTTTAATCCTAGCAGAGGTAAGTTTGAGACCAGCCTGGTCTATAAAGTGAGTCCAGCCAAGGCTACACAGAAATACCCTGTCTCAAAACAAAAAACAAAAAAACAAACAAACAAACAAAAAAAAATCCATGAACACTGAAACTTGCAAGTACCCTGACACAATCTACTTACAAACTGTCAACACTGCCACTAAAGGTCTTTCATTTATACCACGTAGGAAGAGACCAAGTCTGTGTCCCAAAGCAGCATCTACCGATACGCCATGCCTCTGAGATATGCACTCTAAATCACAAAGATCCAAGGAGCTGAACAAGGTATTAGGATGTTCAAATATTTCACAAGCTCATGGAGAGTGGTGGGTAAATGAGAAAAATACATAAAATCTTTAGCAAAAGTGTAGGCACTGATATTGTTATGCATTAGATACAAAGTTATCTGTGCTATTACTGTGCTGAGTACTTTTATGACAACTTGATACCAGCTAAAGTCATCTGACAGGAGGAACTCATTTAAGAAGCTGCAGACTATAGGCTGTAGGCTGTGGGCAAGCCTGCAGGGCATTTTCTTATTTAGTGATTGATGCAGGAGAGCCAACACCATTCTAGGCAGTGCTACACCTAGACTGGTGGTCCTGGGACCTAGAAAAAAATCAGCCTGAGCAATCCAGGAGGAGCAATCCAGGAAGCAACGCCTCTTCATTGCCCTTGCATCAGCTCCTGCCTCCAGGTTCCTGTCCCACTTGAATTCCTACCCTCACTGCTTTTGATGATGACCTTCTGTGTAGAACTCTGAGTGGGATAAACCCTTTCCTCTCCAAGTTTTTTTTTTTTTTTTTTTTTTTGGTCGTGGTGTTTCATCACAGCAATAGTAACCCCAAAGACAGTAACTATGCCCTTTTGGCTACTTAGTAAGCATGTTTGTTTTTTGTGGGGAGGGCAAGAGGGATAGGGTCTCATTATGCAGCCCTGGCTGACCTGGAACTCTCTATGTTGGAGAGCCTGGCTTCAGACTCATAGACACCCACCTGCTGCTACCTCCTGAGTGGCAGGATGAAAGGTATGTGCCACTAGGCCTAACCCTACTACTGCTTCCACAATCAAAGTTTATGTTCTTGGCCTTTCCTTCTTACCTACGGAGAGGGGCAAAAGAGACACACTGGCTACTTTAACAATCTTAAAGAGGGCTCCAGGAATGTCACCAACAGTGTGACCTTTTTGACCAAATCCAGCAACCGAAACCACATCTTTCTCAATGAAGTCTGAGCAGCCATCAGTGGGTACAAAAGCCACGATCTTCTGCTGAGTCTTGATCACCCACATCCCAACACACTTCTTGCTAGAATTTAGTTGTTTGACTTTAATTCCAATTTCACCCAGTGCAATTCCATCTGCAGTCACTTGTCACTGTGTGCATCAGTATCAATTTTAACGTGAAGTTATTTTGTCACTTTTTTTTACTTTGGGTGACCACTCCACATATGTTGGGGATTAAGTGGGTATATGTGCATGTGAGTATGTGCGTGTGCGTGTGTGTGTGTGTGCGTGTGTGTGTGCGCGCGCGCACGTGCGTGTGCGTGTGTGCGCGTGTGTGTGTGTGTGTGTGTGTGTGTGTGTGTGTGTGTGTGTGTGTGTGTAGCCAAGAGGGTCAACTTTGGTGTCATTTCTCAGGAGTCATCCATCTTAGGGTTTTTTAAAATTATTTAATTATTCAATTAGTTTCTCTCTCCAGCCCAGCCCCCTTCCTCCTTGTGTGTGTGCATGTGTCAATGTGTGCATGCCTGTGTTTCAATTCTCCCCTTCCACCATGAGTCCCAAGGATCAAACTCAGGTTGACAGACTTGGTAGCAAACACATTTAACCACTAAGCTTGATTTTCTTATGATTTATTTATTTTTATTTGTGTGTGTGTGTGTGTGTGTGTGTGTGTATGTGTGTGCGCGCACGCGCATGCACTTGTTCATGTGAGCAAGTTCCTGCAGAGCCCAGAAGAAGGCATCCAATCCCCTGGAGCTGGAGTTACAGATGGCTATATGCCACCTGAGGTGAATGCTGCAAACAGAACTTCAGTCCTCTGAAAGAACGGCAAGTGCTCCCAACCCAAGCCATCTTTCCACCCCCTCCCCAGTGTCTGGTTTTTTAACACAGGGTCTCTTGGGGGTTACAAGCATGCGCTACCAAGCCCGGCTTCCTTACACAGACATTGAGTATTGAATTCAGGTCCTCATTTTTACATGGCAAGCACTTCACCAACCAAGCATCTCCTTAGCCTCAACATAAAGTTGTTTTAAATATTCTTCCATTAAGTAGTTAAATGTGAAACTAGAAAGCTCACAAAACAATCATTTAATGGAAAAAAAATGAACTTCTACCTAGAACAACAGAATATTCTTATCACTCAATTATTTTACTTATTGTTTGTTAAACACCATGATATCTTTTAACTTTAGAAAGAAAAACAGAAGAAACTTTAGGAAGCTAAATAAAGCACACCTACAGTTAGCAGAATCATCATCATTTCGGATTTTTCTGCCCCCATTTCCCAAGTGCCAGAATTAGAGGTGTGCACCACCATACCTGGTTTTGTGTGAGTCTGGTGTGGACCTAGAGCATTGCAGACGTCTGCAATCACTCCACCAACTGAGCTAGATCCCCAGTCTCTTAGTGCGCTTTATTTATTTATTACTGCACATGCATGTGTGTGTGTGGGTGGAGTGCATACATGCCACAGTGCTTCCATGCCACAACACCCGTGTGGAGGGAGGCCAGAGGACAATGAGGTTAAGTTGCTCCTCCCCTTCCATTCTGTGTTTCCGGGATCAAATTTAACTGGCCAGACTTGCTGTTTCCCTCTAATTTAGTAGAGACGCCATGATAACATTAAGTTTCATTCCCCTTAACTATCAGGAGGTCTGAACATTTTTCGTTCTTACATTTTATTTGTCTGCATGTGTACTCAAGCGTGCATCAAGACACATGTGGAAGTCAACTTTCAGGAGCCAATTCTTCCCTTCCACTATGTGGGTCTCGGAGGCTGAACCCAGGTCATCAAGCTGGGAGGAAAGTGCCTTTACCTAAGAGCCATTCTGCCTGCTCATATTCTGGGGAAATGTTTATAGTCATATCTCCCACATCTATAACTACTGTTATGTTTCCCAATAATAATGTTTGTAACAAGAAGCCCCATGTTGTTGTTTTCCTAAATAGTTTATGGGGTGGAGAGATGGCAGGGGCCCCAAGCTCTGTTCCAAAGACCCACATCAGGCAGCCCACACCACCTGTAACTAGGTCCAGGAGAATCTGATGCCTCTGGCCTCCACAGGCACCTGCACACATCTGCACACACCCAGACCCAGACCCAGACAAGTATACATAATTAAAAAGAGACTATGTTTTAAAAGTTTACCTATCAAGCTGGGCATGGTGGCACATGCCTGTAATCGCAGCACTCAGGAGGCAAAGGCAGCCAGATCACTGTGAGTTTGAGGCCAGTCTGATCTACAAGTGACTTTAGGGCAGCCAAGACTACACAGAGAAACCCTGTCTTGAAAAATAAAAAAAACAACAACCAAAAAATAAGTTTATCTATCATGTCTCATTTTAAATTCTAGCTCTTTTCAGGACAAGTAGTCTCTTTCAAATGATCTTTTCCTCAAGTCCTCTTTCTATATAAGTGCCTGTGTGTGTGCATCTTTCTATATAAATGCCTGTGTGTGTGCATCCTTCAACTTAAATACCTATGTGTGTGTGCATCTTTCACCATGTGGTCCTTAAACTTAATGAAAAAGCATTTGACTTAATTAAAATTGTATATTAAATACACTCTAAGACAGTTGCTTAACAGATTGAAAAAATTTTAAATGTGGTCTATTTTCTTAGCAAGATTATACAGAAACACACGTTTTCTTATATTGCTGATGTCAGACTTAAATGATAAAAACCCTTGTGGCCAAGCAGTGGTGATGCACGTCTTTAATCACTGCACTTGGGAGGCAGAGGCAGGCTATTCTCTGAGTTGAAGGCCAGCCTGCTCTACCGAATGAGTTGTTCCAGGACAACCAGCACGTCACAGAGAAACCCTGTCTGAAAAAAACAAAAGAAAGAAAGAGGCCGGGCAGTGGTGGCACACGCCTTTAATCCCAGCACTCGGGAGGCAGCGGCAGGCGGATCGCTGTGAGTTCAAGGCCAGCCTGGTCTACAAAGCAAGTCCAGGACAGGCAAGGCTACACAGAGAAACCCTGTCTGTCTCGGGAAAAAAAAAAAAAAAAAACACGAGAGAGAGAGAGAGAGAGAGAGAGAGAGAGAGAGAGAGAAATATGAATGGGTGAAGTATAGAGGATTTTTAGGACAATGAAATGATTGTTTTCTACCTTACTAGTGAATATATGGGAATATGGATGTGTCAAAGTCTGCAGAGAGTAAACCTTGATGTAAACCACAGGCTTTGGGGGATCACGATGAGCTAAAGAGCTGCAAGAAATGTACCTCACTCATAAAAAGGTATTACTAACAGACGCCAAATAGAAGATACAGAGGGTAAAAAAGAACTCTTCACTCCCAGCTCAATCTTCTATATGCTAAAGTTCCTCCAAGTATTTAAGTCTGTGAACTGTTAAGTGCATATGTATGCGTTTAAGTGCATACACAAATGTGTGCATTAAACGCCTTACACACTGCAAGGTGCTTAACAAAGTACAGTACTTACTACCACACAGCCTTAGCTCAAGAACAAGATCAAAAGTCAAGTTCAGCAGTGGGGAAATTTGATCCTACTGCTATCTAACTGTCTGGTCTTATGCAAGTTGTCTCTTTACCCTCAGTTTCCCCATCTGTAAAGTAGAAAACATAGCAATTCCTTCTAAGTCTGTTAATAATATTCAAAGAAAGAATGCTATATACAAAATGCTTACCCTAGTGCCTAGTGAAAAAGAAAAGCTAGAAATAACAGCACACTACGAAAGCAAAATTACTATTCACAAAATGACTGATGTCACTTCAGATGTCAAGTTTGCTCCAATACCAACCTATTAATAATAGCCTCGTTTAGGGCCTCAAACTCTTGACTGTGCTACTTCAAATGCAATCCTCATAGCCTGAATGCTAATCCATATAATTTAGACATTCTTTACACTATAAACATCATTTTTAATCCCTGTTTGGCCTACATTACAGGCTCAGGCTCTGGAAGCCCTTCTGTCCTTCCCCACCCCATCCAGACCCGCTACAATTCAGGCTCCGCCCCTGTCTCCTCCCCACTCCTTCTCCTAACTCATCACTTCTTCCCTTTCCCGAAGCTGAAAAAAAGCCGCCTACCCAAATACTCGTAGTCCGGTAGAGCTAGGCGCTCGGGACTCAGCATCCTTTGGCCGGGTAGTTTCCACGCTCCAGCTTTCTGCTTCCGGAACCCAGATTGCAGCCTCTCTCTGTTGCCATGGCACCAATGCGGCTGGAGGAGAAATAGAAGACGATAGGGTGTCACGTAAAAAGGCTCCGTGTGGCAACGCGGAGCCCGACACACAAGTTCCAGAAACAGTTACTTCGAGGTTTTTCTTTAACTCCTTTTTTTTTCTCTCTCTCTCTTTTCGAGACAGGGTTTCTCTGTGTAGCCTTGCCTGTCCTGGTCTCGCCTTGTAGACCAGGCTGGCCTCGAACTTACAGCGATCCGCCTGCCTCTGCCTCCGAGTGCTGGGATTAAAGGCGTGCACCACCACGCCCGGCTTAACTCCTATTTTCGGGTCTTGGTTTAAGAAGTTCTGAAGTGAATCCTCTGGATGTGTCGTATTTGTGAAGCCGAAGAATTACCATCAGCAGCTCATATTCACAATTTCTGGATTTCGTAATGTTTATCCTAATAATAATTATCGTGTATGACCTAGCAGTACATTAATATCCCATTATCTATTATTAGTCACTTTTAGTCTTTACTCTCTAGAGTTACTATAAAATGTTTATTGTGTCCTGGCAGTTTCTTGAAGACAGGGACGAGTCATTTAGCCCCCAACAGGGTTAGATACATCAGAGGTACTCATTAAAGGTCAGTGAGATTGCTCAATGCCTTCAGTTGCTGTGTACAATCCATGGGACCCCTACGGTGACAACAGAGTACCAACTTCTGCAAGTTGTCCTCTGACCGCCACATGTCCCTCGCCCCAGATGAATAAATGTGTGTGTATATGTCTGTGTGTGTACACACACACACACACACACACACACACACACACACACACATATATATATATAGAGAGAGAGAGAGACAGACAGACAGACAGACAGACAGACAGACAGACAATATCTCACTGTGTAGCCCTAGCTGGCTTGGAACTCGATTTGTAAATGAGGCTAGCCTTTAAACTTAAGAGCTCTGCCTGCCCCTGCCTCCAAGTGCTGGTTTTAAAGGTGTGTGCCTCTACACCCAGTTAAATATAAACTTAAAAACTGCTCACTAAGTCTTCTGTAAGTTAACTAGCATTACCTCTCAAATTCCTTTTAATCATTAGAATCCGCTTCTACCCCATTTGATACCTTGTCCAAGTAGCTTTCCTTTTTCCTATAAAGACACTTTACTTCTCAAAGGAAATAGATCAGAAACTAGAGCACTCATTAGATATATATCCCTTGCCCAGATGCACCCTTTTTGAAGAAGAAAGACTATTCATTGGTTTTCAAATAACCAAATATTTCTCCCCCCTCCCCCTCCTCCCTCGGCACAAGAACAGGAAAGAGATCTGTGGCAGTTGTCACATTTCAAACCTAGTAGGAAAAACCACTTGGTTCCCCCCCCCCCTATTTTTTTTAGTAAGTGCCTTCCCTCTTCAACTAGGGGAGGCTTTTGTAAGAGGAGAGGTTTTGTGACAAAGAAAGAAAACAAAAATTATGCCATCAAAGGAGTGCCTGGGGATCCCGCAGACCACCTACACTGGGAGAAGGAAAGAGAAGGCTCTTTGCTCATGTTCTAAGTGACCTATTCTTAGCCTCCTCCAGCAAGGAGCCACTCAGACCTTGTAATTCTCTCTTTCCCTGAAATTTGTGTATATGTCTCAATTCTAGGCTCCTGTGAGTCACTCTGAATTTGGATGTGGTAAGGAGAAATGGACAGAACCAAAGAGAGGCAATGGTTAGTATTCTGAGGTGATGAGTTTTCTAGGTTAGAATTTGGTTCAGAATTCACCTTCTCCATCCTCCACCCCTCCTCCATGCAGGTGAGGGTAGAGAAGTGTAATGGTTTTCATACTTGGGCTTATTTCTGTAATGTAAATAAAGTAATAATAAAATCTTTAACAATTGAGATAGGGCCTTACATATCTCAGGGTACCCTGTAACTCACTATGTAGCCAAAGATGACCTTGAACTTCCTGAACCCCTGCCTCCATTCCTGGATTGCTGAGATTGCAGGCGTGTACCACGAAGACCGTTTTCTTTAGAGCTGGTATGGAGTGCAGCAGGGTCTTTCTTCATCCATGAAAGACCAGCACTTCTATCAAATGAGCTACAGCCCATCTGTAGAATGGTGATTATTAATGCTGATCATTTTATTTTACTCCCCAGCAACGCAGATAATTTCATATGTTCTCATGAAAACTAATGCAATTCCCCTTTTTTCTAAGTAGGAAAACGGAGGCACAGGTCATAAAATGACTTTGCTAATATCATCCATCTAGTCAGTGGGAGGGCTGGAATTGGATCACAACCATATCAACAGCCAGGCTAGCGGTCTGACCACTAAACCACACAAACTTTTTTAGGGATTGTTGGGCTGATGTTTATTTATTTACTTCTCTTTTTGTTCTGTCTTGCTGGCAACCGGGAGCTCACTTGCCGCACACTTGACATCCTCTCATTTGTGGAGCATCATCCTGGGACGTAGAGGATGCTGCTCTTGGGGTCTGTGTGGTGAAGCTCGGCACCGGCCCCAAGACGATAGCTCTGTGCGGGCATTAACCCATCTGCGGTCATAATAATGATAAGTCTCAGCACCAGTGGCGCCGACTGTTAATGACTCAAAGAAAGCTAAATGAGAACAAGATGTCATCTCTGGAGCAATTTGTAGGATTTTCCTTCAGCTCCAGTCCTTCTATTAAAGTCCCAAGGATCGTTATGCTTAAAGCTAGCCTTCCACTCTGAGTGTCCCAAACAGGGTACTGGACAGGAAGGACAGGAGGTTACTAGTCCAGAGCTTCAATATTAGGGGTTTCATAGAACTATTGACTGTTTCTGGTGGTGGAATTAGTGACTATATCTTCTTTCTTTATATTTTTTCTATATCCTTCAAATTATCCATCCGTTATGAATAGAAAACAAACAATGGTAGATGTGATGGCCTTCTAGCTAGTGCTTGTTTTTCCAAGAAGCCACCGCTTTTTAGTTTTCTCTTTGGTCACAGATTACATAATAGATTTTGGCAACACATACATGGTGATGAAGTTTTTCAGTGAAACATGCATATTAGTCTTAAAAATAGAAATCAGAAGCTGGAAGTGGTAGCACATTGAGTGTAATCCTAGCACTCAGGAGGCAGAAGCAAGCGGATCTCTGTGAGTTTGAGGCCAGCCTGGTCTACAGAACAAGTCCCAGGACAGCCAGGGCTACAAGGAAAAAAGAAACACACAAAAACAAAAAGAGAAAGAGAAAGAGAGAGAGAAAGGAGCCAGAAATGGTGGTGCACGTCTTCAATCCCAGCACTCAGGAGGCAGAAGCAAGCAGACCTCTGAGTATGAGGCCAGCCTGGTCTACAAAAGTGAGCCCAGGACAGCTAAGGTTACACAGAGAAATCCTGTCTCAAAAACCAAAAACAAACAAAAAACCAAGGAGGGAGAGGGAAAGAGAGAGGAGGAAGGGGAGGGAATAAATGAGAGCTGGAGAGATGGTTCAGCAGTTAAGTGTATCTACTGCTCTTACAGAGGACCTGAGTTCAGTTTCCAGCACCCACACTGAGAGACTCACAGCCTCATATAACTCCAGCTCCAGGTGATCCAGCATCCTCTAGACTCTGCAGGCATCTGGTCTGCATTCATGCGCACACACACAGACACACTTAAAAATATATATTAAATTTTTTTTCAAGAATAAATGTATAAAAGAGTTCTACAAGTATTTATTTTTGTGATCTAGCTGTTAGTGAAAAAAATTATCAGCCCTCAATTTAAGTGGATTTTCAGGTCCCCATGTTACCATAACTATTTCTAAAAATTTTTTTAATTTAATTTTATTAATTTATTCTTATTACATCTCAATGGTTATCCCCTCCCTCGTATCTCCCATTCCTCCCTCCCTCCCATTTCCCCCTTACTCCCCTCCCCTATGACTGTGACTGAAGGGGACTTCCTCCCCCTTTATATGCTTATAGGGTATCAAGTCTCTTCTTGGTAGCCTGCTAGCCTTCACTATTTCTAAAAATTTACCAAAACAAATAATCACTTAGACAAACCAATCAGCCAAAAGATAACTCCATACTCCTGGGGGAAAAAAAAGTGACAAGCCGGGAGTTGCAGCGCATGCCTTTAATCTCAGCACTCAGGGAGGCAGATGGATCACTCTAAGTTCAAGACCAGCCTCCTCTACAAAGTGAGTCCAGGACAGCCAGGGCAACACAGAGAAACCATGTCTCGAAAACCCAAACCAAACCAAACCAAACAAAAAAACCAAGTAACAGGGCTGGGGAAAAATGGCTCAGTAAGAACTCTTGCTATGGCCAGTCATAGTGGCACACGCCTTTAATCCTAGCACTCGGGAGTCAGAGGCAGGTGGATCATTGTGAGTTCGAGGCCAGTCTGGTTTACAAAGTGAGTCCAGGATAGCCAAGGCTACACAGAGAGACCCTGTCTCGAAAAACCAAAATAAATAAATAAATATAAATAAATAAAAGAAGACTTGAAAGTAGGAAGAGGACACACTGAGGAAGTCGGAGGGGAGAATTGGGGTGGATGGGATCAAGACCCATGTTGGGCCACACTGATTTGTTAAGTTATTGCACTATAATTTCTGATTGCATAAAGAGAAAATTAAGATATTTTTGGTTCTGCAAATGGCCTAGTAAGGGACTGAGAAAGAGAAAAAGTGAAGACCACAGAAAAGTAAGCACAGGGTTAATCTCAGGGAAACAGCGAGGAGAGAAGAAATGCAAGCTGCATGATTGTGCTACAAAACAGGTTCTAAAAACTAGGGTGCGCTCTTTATCAGCTCATCAGGCAGAAAAATGCTAAAGGCAAAATAGCCACTGAGAAATTCAGGTCATGAAGTGCTCCGAGCCACTGGGCTCCTCTTAAAAGACTTAGCTTGCACAAAGCAAAGTGGAGGCCAAGAGATGCCACCGCCTTTGATGAACATGCTTCCACTTAAAATGCTATCTAATCATTTTGGATTGCCACACAAATCAACAGACAAGAATCCGGGGGAGTTTTTAAATAAAAAGAAATGCTCATGGCAGGACTGGTGGCACATGCCTTTAACCCTAACACTTGGAAGGCAGAGGCAGGAGGATCCCTGTGAGTTTGAGGCCAGCCTGAGCAACACAGTGAGACTCTGTCTCAAAACAACTAAAAGAAGGAAAGCAAGTAAGCAAGCAAGAAAGAAAAAGTAGAAATGTCCTTAAATTCTTTGATATTTAAGAATCACTAATGCTATTCTGTAAGGAAGTGGTTTAAAGGGCATTGCTTAAATTGAACTGGAACTCAACGACAATTAGAGCCTTTTTGCATTTTGAAAGGCTGCAAAAAAATTGAGAATTATAGCTAGGCATGATGGTACATGGCTTTAATCCCAGCGTTTGGGAGGCAGAGGCAGGAAGATCACTGTGAGTTCAGGACCAGCCTGGTCTACAAAGCAAGTCCAGGACAGCCAGGGCCATTACACAGAGAAACCCTGTCTTGGAAAAAAAAATTTTAATAATTATATTGTCAAATCCCTTTTAAGGGGAAGGACTCTATGATTTTCCCACCTTCTAGATAGGGCTTAGTTGTGTAGCCCAGGCTGGCCTTGAACTCAGATTGTTCTAACCTCACTGCACAGCTGGAATTACAGATCTGTGCCACCTTGCCTTATAAAGATATTGTTATTCCTGCTATTCATTTTTTTAAATTAATTTATTTGTTTTGTTTTTTTGAGACAGGGTTTCTCTGTGTAGCCCTGGCTGTCCCGGACTCACTTTGTAGCCCTGGCTGGCCACGAACTCGCAGAGATCCACCTGCCTCTGCCATCCTGGGAATTAAGGCGTGCACCACTGCGTCAGTTTGTTGCTGTTATTCTTAAGTCCCTCTGCTAGAACAGACATTACTTACAGGCTGCGGCTGTCTTCATTCATCTAGGGCTGTGCAGTGTCTGCCAGGAGGCAGGTGCCCAATAAATGCCTGTTAAATGTAGTTTCCTTATAGATTTTATGTCTGAAAAACAGAGGTTATTCAGTCCATTGAATTTATGGCTGCCTCATAGCAAACAGTCCATAAAACAAATTGATTTACTAAAAGTGGCCAAAAATAAAAGGGGGGGAGGGGTTGTGGTGGCACATACCCGTAGTCACAGCTATTTAGAAGCCTGAGGCCAGAGTAACCCTTGAGATTAAGAGTTCAAAACCAATGCCTTTAATCCCAGCACTTGGGAGGCAGGCAGATCGCTGTGAGTTCAAGGCCAGCCTGGTCTACAAAGTGAGTCCAGGACAGTCAAGGCTACACAGAGAAACCCTGTCTCAGGAAAAAAAAAAAAAAAAAGAGTTCAAAACCAGCCTGAGTAATATAGTGAAACTCCATCTGTAAATAAATAATAAAATAGAAGACAGAAAACACGAAAACTCACCCAGTGGGCTGGGGATGGAGTCAATTGACAAAGTACTTTGCCTAGTATGTGGGAAGCCCTGGGTTCAGTCTATCTGTATCTCTCTTTCTTTCTTTCCAATCCTGAGATTCTAACCTAAGGTTTATGAATGTTAGGTAAGCACTAAATCACTGTGCTCCATGTTTTCTGCCTGTTAACCAGATCTAGGCTAAATGTCACCACTGCCAGGCTCCCCAGAGGCCAGTTAGCATCGCTATGTACCTGCATTTCAGTGCTTACTGTAGTCTCCTCTCCTTGTAGACTGAATTAAGACTAACAAACACATTTCACTTACTATTAAAACTGTCCACTGCCCAGAAAGACTAATCAGATGTTCAGGAGCAAAAATGAATGATTTAAACTTAAAATTCATAAATGTAAGACAAATTTATTTATTTTGGTTTTTTGAGACAGAGTTTTTCTATGTAATAGCCCTGGCTGGCTTGGAACTCTTTTTGTAGACCAGGCTGGCCTCAAACTCACAGAGATCCACCTGCCTCTGCCTCCTGAGTGCTGGGATTAAAGGCGTGTGCCACCACGCCCTGTAGAGGAATGTTAATTCAGATCCTGGCTGTTCTGGCAAGAGATCACATCCAAAGACCTTCTAGGTCTGTGTGATCTGGCTGGAATGCAAACACTCCTTTAATCCAGGAGACAGAGGCAAACAGATCTGAGTTCAAGGCTAGCCTGGAATAGAGCAAATATCATGTAAAGAAAAGCTTATAATGGTATGTGCCTTTAATCCCAAACAATGAAGGCAAAGTTAGTTTGTAGAAGGAAGCACCCATCTTTGAAAATGATGTCTAATTGAGTGGCAGAAATGGTTGGACAGAATAGGATACGCTCAAGTCTCACAAAAAGAGAAAGGAAAGGGAAGCTACATCAGAGGCAGTTTTACAGAAAGTGGAGGTGGTTTTTACCAGGTTAGAATAGAGAGATAGGTTGCAGAGAGAGAGAGAACTCAGGTGAAAAGGGAATGAGCCAGAGAAGGAGAAGAAGCCAGAAGATTACAGCGGATTTCTGAGTTAGTTTGAGGCCAAGCAGAGCAACCCCAGGCCAAGAGAGAAGCCAGATTAAATACATCAGCTGGGAGAAAAGTTTGAGCCAGAACAGCTGAGTTGAACCAGCCAGCCTTGAGCTCAGAAAGAACAAGTAAGGGTGAGCTTATTAAGCAGTAAGTCTCAGAGACTAGAACATTCTAGGCCTAGGTTAGATTGTACAGAGGCTAGAAGCTTCCAGGATTAGGCCTACGTTAGAAGAAAAAGGCAGTGAGCCTCCCAGACAACAATTGAGCCAGGAGAATAAAATTACTATTACAATGCCCAGCTTAACTCTGTTTTCTGTGATACATATTATTAGAGCATAGACTTAGACTGAAGAGGATTTAGATTTTGCCCTGATTCTAAATCTGTAACTCTCCTAATCTTATGGGGGTCTTTTTCTTTCTTTCTTTCTTTTTTAGATTTTATTTATTTATTATTAAGAATACAGTGCTCTGCCTGCATGTACACCTGCATGCCAGAAGAGGGCATTGAATCATACTATAGATGGTTGTGAGCCACCATGTGGTTGCTGGGAGTTGAACTCAGGACCTCTGGAGGAGCAGCCAGGGCTCTTAACCTCTGAGCCAGCTCTCCAGCCTTCTTTCTTTCTTTCTTTTTAAAAGCTGTATTTATTCCTTTAAAAAAAAAAACCACTAAAAAAAAAAAAAAAGATGTATTTATTATGTATACAGTGCTCTGCCTGCATGTATACCTCTCTTTCTTTCTTTTTAAAAACAGGATCTCTCCATGTAAGCCTGGCTGGTCTGGAACTCACTATGTAGACCAGGCTGGCCTTGAACTCACAGAGACTTGCCTGCTTCCCCACCACCCCCATCCTCCTACTCATGCTGGAATTAAAAGTGCCACTATGGGAGCTGGAGAGATGGCTCAGAGGTTAGGAGCACTGGCTGCTCTTTCAAAGGTCCTGAGTTCAATTCCTAGCAACCACATGGTGCCTCACAACCATCTATAATGAGATGTGGTGTCCCCTTCTGGCTCTGGTGTGCAGGCAGAACACTATATACATAATAAATGAGTAAATCTTTATTTTTAAAAAAGTGCCACTACGTCTGGACGAGAACACTTTCTTAAATTTATTTGGGTTAGCCTATTAAGATTTTCATAGAGAAGTATAATTTTAGGTGTCAGTTAAAGAAAGTCTGTTGTTAACTCACTTACCTTCTCTTTCCCTGGGTAAGTATCCTGACTGTGTAGAGTCAGAGGTAAAAAAATAAATAAATAAAAGGGACGCTGAGCATATGGGAGTACACATGTATAATTCCAGCATCTGGGAGGCTCAAGCCGGTGACCACAAGTTCTAGGCCAATCTAGGATACATAGGAAGACTCTGTCTCAACTTCTCGTCTCTCTCTGGGATGGCTAGGATGCTTTTCCAGAAGACCGGAGTTTGATTCCAAGTACCTATGTGACTGCTTACAACCATCTGTAACTCCAGTTCCGGGGGAATCTGATGCCCTCTTCTGGGGGCCTCTAGCATTGCATGCAGGCGTTGCACACACACCCATCAGGCGGAACAAGATCCCTGATTTGCACATCTTCCTCTCCATCAGGTTCCGAGCCTCTTTGAAGTTAGGAATCCTGTCTTACTCGTCTCCGCCTTTTCCCATAGTTGGCAGACCATCTGGTTTTTATTCATTTAACCAAGAAGAAGTGTTGGGCCATATGCAGCAGGCACAATTTTAAGGTAATAATAGAGGATAAAGTAAATAAAGTCCCACACCATTGGAGCTTATTATTCAGTGGCTTGGAAAGAGACAATAAACATGAAATAACAAACAAGCCTTATTTCAGAGAAATAAGTGCTGCGGAGGAAATGATTCAAGATGCAGAAGGCAAGTGCCTATGAGACAACTTTATGGTGGCCACACAAGGCAGAGTTTGTGACAGCCAGCTAGAGGACGCGTGGAGGGGAACAGCACGTGAAGAAGAAGACGCAGCACACGCAAAGTTTTTATTTTATTTTGTTTTTGGTTTTTATGAGACAGGGTTTCTCTGTGTAGCCTTGGCTGTCCTGGACTCACTCTGTAGACCAGGCTGGCCTCGAACTCACAGCGATCCACTTGCCTCTGCCTCCCGAGTGCTGGGATTAAAGGCGTGTGTGCCACCCACCAACCCCGACTCATGCAAAGTTTTTCATGACAGCAGTGATGGCCTACTTCAGAGCTGAAGGAATGGCACTGTGGCCAGAACGGAGCTAGTGAAGGGAAAAGCAGGGAGAGGTCAGCGGAGAATCATGACAGGTAGGGACAGGGCATGATGACAGTCACGGTTGCTTCATGGAACACAGATTCTAAATGGCCACAAGTGGAAACAGAGGCCATTTGCGTGGCTGTTGATTTGTATTTGCTATTGAACAAGCACTTGCTTATCCACCACTCTAAATTTATCTCTGTCGCTACAATAATCAAGCTCTTTTCTGCAGAGGTTCTATTTATCTGTGTCAGGTGTGTGAGTATTGAGCTTGCAGGAGATAAAAATGTTCTGCAAAGCCCCACCTTTCAGGGTGTGCCCCAAATTAGGCCAGGGCATAAAATCAGCCATATGCCCCAGGTCCTGGCTCAAGTTTCCCTGCTGAACTAGGGGGAGAAAAAAAATGTGGGTACTGGAAATGGTGCTGGGAAGCACGGAAGCTGAATTGGACATGGTGACACATGCCTGGAACCAGCACTCTCAGGAGTGGAGGCAGGGGGATTAGGGGTTCAAAGTCCTTTTTGGTTCTATGATGAATTTGTGTAGCAAGGACTACACAAAACTCCTGTGGCTCCCCCCCCCCCAAAACCCTAACAAACAGGTGACAGACTGCAGAAATACTGTCCTCTGATACATCTATTGTCCCCAGTCTCTAGTAGATGCCTCTGTCTAGTTTACTTTCTATTGCTGAAATAAAATTGACCAAAACCTATTTGGGGAAGGAAGGGTTTCTTTGGCTTACGGGATACAGTCAATCATCGAGGGAAGCCAAAGCAGGAACTCAAGACAGAAACTAAAGCAGAGACCACAGAAGAACTGACCACTGCTTGCTGGCTAGCTCAGTCTGATTTCTCATATAACTTAGGGGGGCCGCCTGTCCAGGGTGGCACCACCCATGGAGGCTGAGCCCTCCTCCACAATTGTCAACTAACAAAAGGAAAAAATGTTCCCTCTTCCCAAGTGACTCTAGTTTGTGTCAAGTTGACTTTAAAAAACAAACAAACAAACAAACACAAAAATCTAACAGACACCTTCCCCATACATAGATAAAAAGCTTAGCCATGTTTACATTTGTGATACTTTTTTTTCCAAAAATTATTTTTATTTTAGTGTATGAGTCTTTTGCCTCCATATCTGTCTATGTCTATGTGCCAAATGCACCCCTGGTACACATGGAAGCCAGAAGAAGGCACTGGGTCTTCTAGGGCTGGAATTGTAGATGGTTGTGAGTTGCCATGTGGGTCCTGGGAAATGAACATGGATCCTTTAGGAGAGCAGCCAGAGCTCTTAGCCATGGAGCCATTTCTGAAGCCTGTCATACTTTCCCACAAGGTCTATGGATTCTTCCCTGGCTCTGGGCTTTGCATGCATTGTTTCTTCTGCCGCAGAAGACCAAACTCTCAACCTGGTGACTCTTTTTTCTCTTCGTTGGGATCTCACCCAGAGCATCATCCATGCAGGGCAAGTGCTGTACCACTGAGCTATACAGCCAGCCTCTCTGGTGTCACTTTAGGTGCCAGTACTTCCAACAGGCCTTCCTTAGCCCCCCAAATCTCTAGTGTCACAGAAACCCCTGTGTTTTCCTTTGATCCCTCTATTATATATGTTTACATTCACTTACAGAATCTCTCTTTTATTGCAAACATGCAGCCCCTTAGGACCACTAGATTATAATTTCCAGAGACCTCCATATATCTGTTCATCACTGTCTCTATAGTACCTGACTTAAAACACCTTTAATGAACAGTTTACTGTGTGAATGAATACTAGAAAGAAGCCTATGGTAGATAGTTATATGACCAGCCTTTTAGCAATTTTAATTGTGTCTTGTTTTCTCTTACAACTATTTTTTTTTCTTTTATCTTTCTGAGGGGCGTTTTTTGTTGTTGTCATTTTTGCTTCTTTTTGTTTTTCAAGACAGGGTTTCTCTGTGTAGCCTTGGCTGTCCTGAACTCTCTTTGTAGACCAGGCTGGGCTCAAACTCACAGAGATCCACCTGCCTCTGCCTTCCAGAGTGCTGGAACTACAGGTGCCACCGTGCCCAGCTCGGTTTTTGGGTTTTGTTTTTGTTTTTGTTTTTGTTTTTGAGACAGGATTTTACACACGTAGTCCAGACTAGCCTAGGAACTTGCTGTGTAACACAGATCAGCCATGGATTTGCTGCAGCCCTCTTGTATCAGCTTCCCAAGTGCTGAGATTACAAGCATAAGCCAGAGCCTGTGGGGGAAAATTAAAGGTTCCCCCCACTGTTTGCATTGCTGTCAAGATAGTGAGTTCAGAGTTCAGAGAAGATGGCACTCATTTGCCCACTCGTGTGCACAATTTTTAAAAGTATTTTCTCAAGCCCAACACTAGTTACTAGTTAGGCTGGTAATTCTTTCTTGTTTGTTATAGGAAGCAAACTTGGCTTCATTTAACCCACTAGATGCCAATGGCATCCACTTTTTAAAATGCCTACAGATACTACCCCATGCCGGCAAAGTCACTCCTGATTGAATGTCTTAAAATGTGAAGCTTCAAGCTTTTATCATGCTTAGAAGAATTGTACTTAGATTTAAATTGTTGAGTGATGCCTGGGTTACAAGAACTCTACCGCCCCAGATGGATCAAACTCGTGCCCATTCCTAGCTTGTTTCTGTAGCACACACCCCCACCCCCACCCCGTGTTTCTTTTGAAAGGGTCGTTAGTGATGGTGTGATGCGAGGCAATATTGCGATCCTGGAAATTCAGCTCCCTGAATTGTCCTAGAAGGGTGAAGGAAAGGGGGTGATGTTTCTGAGGAAACCAAAGCCTCTAAGACCCCTCGGGAATTGGCAGTTCTCTACAAATTTTCTAGGGGCATGTCCCAAGGGACAATAAAACGGAGACAAACAGCCCATTCTGGCATGGTTTTCAGGATCTCGCACTCCAAACAAGAAAGTCTGAGAGGCCTGGTAAAAATAAATATGGCTTACTCCTCCTGGCATAAGAACAGTTTTTGACAGCCAAGACTTAACTCACCCTAGGGGGTGACCCAGGCAGGGACTGTGCTCGAAGTTAGCTTCTACCCATTGATACCCCAACGACTCACAGTGGCCAAGGATGGCTCAGTACCATGCCGAAGGATGGCAAAGGACTTGGGATGCGCACTGAAAAGGCAGTCTGCCTCTCGCTGAGTCAGACAGGGACCACCAGTCCCCTGCTTCCTTTCCAATCCCAGAAAAACAACACAAACCACTCTTCTGGAAAGAAACCTGTCCTTCGCATACAGAGTGGAGACTGCTCATAAGTTCTTAACCCCCTGACACTGAAAGTATGGGTGAACATCTGTCTTGTATTTCTTTTTTTGGGGGGTGGGGTGGGGACAAATGTATTCATTATACCACATGTCCTTCGTTGTCATTTGGAACAAAATGTGGTCTCCACAATTGCAAGGTCTTTCTCAACAGGTTTAAAAAGCAAAGTCTTCCTAAGCAGCATGTATTGACATCCTGAGACCAACGGGGAAGAGATAAAAAGGTAGGAGCAGCTGAGGGATCGGCCTTCACTTTTCTCTCCTTTGACATCAGAGTAAAGTGACTGGCTTTGGCAAGGAAGCCAGACGATGCACCAAGCTCTAAATCCTTGTAAACCTCATCTGATTCTACCGCCGCCTTCAGGCTCCAGGAAGAATTACACAGCCAGAAAATATCTAGGCATTAGTTACCATGGTGACGCTAAATTCAACCAAGTTGTATCTAGGCAAAAATTCGGGGGGGGGGGGTGGGGGAGAACGACGACGGCGGGACGACAGCATAGAGCACGGACTACGAAAGAGTTAATGTCACATTTTTCTGTTATTGTAGCTTTCACAAAGTATGCTTAATGTTAGCTTTGGTCAAAGATGGCAATTTAAAGCAAAAATCTTGAAAAATGGAAAACAAGCAAGGATGAAATGTCAACCTATTCATTTGGAGAAATTGCCTAATATCCACTTTGCGCTATACCAAATTACTTCCCTCCCAGCTGTGTCCAGGCTAAGATGATTGAAAGCCAAACAATGTTGGCAGAGCAGCTCCGAGGGGAAAGTGATACCCCAGGCCCTACGAAAGTTGGGGGTGTAGGCAGAAAGCAACAACCTGGGGCCACAGGAGGTGGCAAAAATATCGAACACCTTTACTAGTTTACGTGGGGGAGAGGGACAGACCACAGAGATAGCATTGAGAATAGGTTAGAAATTTACGTAGCAATCCAAACGTTTCATATTGCTGGAAGGCCGTACAAACGGAAGCCCGAGGTCTTGGGGGAGTGTGACTCCAAGTACGGATTTATTTTCTTACCCTTCACTCCCCTTCTTTGCCAGGATCAAAAAGGCGACGATGGTGAAGAGTTTAACAACGCTGATTTACAGACAGTGAAGAGGAATTGGGTCCATCTGGGCCAAATCTGGACGTCTGAACAGGGGCGGCAGGACCCAGACTAACCTTACCTCAGGAAATGAGTAAGTGAAAAGGGGAGGTCGCCGAATTATTTAGCCCTAGAACAACGCTAGCCTAGATAGCGGGAGGGGCCAGAGTGTAAGAAGAAAAACCGCAGAATAGGAATTTTGACAGTGAGAACACTAGTTAAGACAGAGCACTGTAGGCCCCTTGATGTCCCTTGTTTGATGTCAATAAAGACCGAGAGAGTTATGCACTAGCAAGCCTTGCATAGTTTTGAGACATTACAATAAAGTCTGGCGTTGGGACTGGTAGGGGGCCGGGGTCACGCCCAGGCGACTTGGGTCAGCACGGGTGCGCCTCCCTGGGGAGTAACTAGAATGTACCCGGCCTGAGAGTTGCCACTAGGATAATTTTCTTTTTTTTAAGCTGGGGACATTTGAGTAGCAGTAATGGGGACAAATAAGGGGCTCTCTCCGGAAGGCTAGGAATGTTGGGGCGGCCTGAGTGGGAGTTAGGGAGAGTGCAGAAGGCACTAGCGGGTGGGGTCCCGGGACTGGGGGGCAAGGGCAGAGGGCGGGAAGGGGCCGGGCCAGAGCTGGGGGCGGGACCAGGCGCGGTGGTGGTGGCGGGGGCTGAAGCACGGGAGGCGGGGCGGCCGGGCTCGGGACACCCCCTCCCGGTTCCCTGGCGGGGCGGCTTCGGCTCTCCGGCAGCACTGGAGGCGGCAGCGGCCCGGAGGGCGACGTGTAGGGCACGCTGGCCGAGCTGGACCCGGGACGCTTTTCACCCTGGGGAGACCCTCCACTGATTCTCTCTGACCCGGCTTCCCGTGGGAGCCCGCGGGACCCCCGGGCCGGCAGGGAGCGCCGGCGGCGGCCGCAGCACCATGAGGCGGTGGTGGGGCGCGCTGCTGCTTGGCGCCCTGCTCTGCGCACACGGTAAGCGGCGTCGCAGCGCCCGCGCCGACCGGGCCACCGGGAAAGTTTGTCCCCGAGTCTGGCCGCTGCAGGACTCGCCTCCTGGGAGCGGGATGGCGAAGGCTGGGGCCTGAGGTCCCACCCTCGAGTTCACTTCGAGCAGTTGCCCTAGCAGAGCGTGCGGAGGAGAGCAATAGGAGCTCCCGCAGCTTTTCAAGCACCGGAGGGGACGGTGGTGGAGGGACTCGTCCCCGCCCTAGTCTGGGGCGGGTGGGATACGACCCGAGACGCTCGTCCGGGTTCCATCGCTGCTCTTTAAAGAGCGAGAGGCTGGTTCCCTTTCAGGTTAAGCCAGGGTTTCTGTGTCCCTGATGCGTGCGAATCAATGTGTGCAAAGAAAGGAAGGCGGGGTGGATGGTCGCTAAACCCAGAAATTGTAAATAGTCCTCTTTGCAGGGTCTAGGGGATCTTGGGTGGATTGCAGAAAGGGGCCCAGCAGAATCTGAGTCACTTGAGCATCCGGGATTCATAGACTTGGGGAATAATTCCTCGGACTCCAAACCTGGTTCTCTCGGAGGGTCTCTGGTCATATTTGTTTGTAGCATCTCCCCTCAGTGGAGTTTTAGGTTCCCTCTCCTGGCTGCGGCCAATCAGCTTCCTGCCCCGGATCCTCCCCAAGGGAGGGGTGGGGAGGAACTTTGGGAAGAAACTGCTGGAAGGCTCCGGCAGATCTGTCCTGGCCCGGGTAGCGGGCAGGGGGGCGCGTTCCTAGGGAACTTCCAAAGGCAGTCTCCTGGCCCATGCAGTGGGGCCTTGGCCTCGGGGGAGCTGGGCGGATGGCAGCGGCATTGCTGCTTCATCTGCTCCTTATTAATAACGTGTTCGGGTGCCCGGACGCAACTGTTGTGTCTACTTAGGACTCCAGTGGAATCTGCCTCTCTGCAGCCGCTTGGGAACATGGGTGCACCCTGTGATTTAGCAGCTGCCTCTGAGTTTGTGCCCAAAGATCAAAGATCGATCTTGGAACTCCATCCATATTCACCCGCCTGCTTTTCCACGTGGGGGAGATCCAGCTCTTCAGATTCTCCGGGCTGCGGGACGAGGGGGTGGGGTTCAGAAAGAGCGGTCTGCAGACCCTGGCGGTGTACGGGTTCTTTCTTTCACGTGAAGGAGCTCGTGTGGAAATCGCAGATTTAGGAACTTGCCTGGCAGGATGTGGAGCTGTCTGGGCACTTGTTTTAAAGATTGTTTTAGCTCCCGAATCCAAAACAGAGTTCTGTCTGTTATTTAAACTACCCGTGGGTTTTCAATGGCTTTTTCCATGTGGTATCTAGGGCCGACGGAGTCCTTTCTCTCCGAGGAGTAGTAGCCTGGCCGACCCACGTTCCTCTTCGCGCCTAGCTCTCCCCCTCCCGGGCTCTCTCCTCGAAGGTTATTTGTAGCCTTTTCGGCGTGTTGGGACAGCAGCCCTACTGGGGTAGGAATGTAACTGTTCTTCCCACCACATGGGCCCCTTAAAGGGACAGTTGTGCTTTTTGGGGGTTTTCCCCTTTCGGGTTGCAAGGGAAGGGGATGGAACTTTCCTCTCGGCCCCCTGGAGGAAGTTTTGAAAAAGATCAAGGGAAATAGCTAGGCACTAGGAAAAGGGGGGGGTGGTGGGGTGGGGGCTAAAACGGATACCAACAAAGCCAAAGAGGAGATTGTCGCCTTCTGCCCCAGGGAAGGGGGAGCTGGAAGGTTCCGGACTGAGACTGGCCAAGAGGAATTCACTGCTCCAGAGCTGCTGTCAAACTGCATACATTACGTCTGTATGGAGGATGGGGGTGAGAACAGGGGCAGACAAGCGTGGATTCTTAATGTTTTGCAGAAAAGGCACCACAGGGTTCTAAGGAAAAGGTTTCATAGAAATAGCTTAAGTTGGGAGACTTCCTGTGCACACGGAGTAAGCAGAGGTAGGAAAATTTGCACTTTGCAGGGTCTAATACTGAGCAGTTCTTGGAAACCTATAGAAGACAGATGAACAGTGAGATAGAGCAGTTACAGAGTCTGCAACCACTGCCGCCCCCAAATCTCACTAGGATGCCTAATACTAGGTTTAGGTCCTGCATTACTTACATTAAAACATCAGCTAGGAGTGAATTCAAATCCAGACCAAGGTGTTTTTAGATTCTATTAGTCCCCACGGGTTTTCCCTGGAGCCTCTCTGTTTGGCATTAGCCTAGATCACAGTCCACTATTCACACTGTAGAAGGAAGTGGAGACCTGGCTCAGTGCCTAAGAGCCCCGGATGCTCTCACGGAAGCCCTGGGTTGCACTCCCAGCACCTTCTCTGCCCCTCACTACTGTCTGTAACTTCACTTCCAGGGAATCTGACGCCCTCTTCTGGCCTCTTTGAGTACTCCACACATGTGGTGCACAGACGTATATGCCAGGCAGAAAAAGAAAAGTGGAGGAAAAACTAGACATGATGCCTTATGTCTGCAGTGCTATCACTTGGGAGACTGAGACAAGAAGAGGTGACACCAGTCTGGGCTACCTAGTTTGAGGTCACTCCAGACTATAGGGCAAGACCCTTTCCAAAACAAACAAACAAAGCTTATCTCTCACTGCTCAGCACTTGGTAGAAGTTCAAGGTCATCCTCAGCTACCTTATGAGTTCAAGGCTAGCTTGGGCTACATGAGACTCTTTCTCAAAAGCTAAAGCTAATAACAACAAAAACAAATGCTCTTGTTTCTAAATTTTAAGATTTTGGAAGGAAACTTAATGGCTGGTGATCGCCATGGGCATTTTCATCCTGTGAGTTATGGCTGGAGTGTGTGTAAACCACTTGGAAGTCTTTTCTAGGGATTTGAGCACTGACAGTTTGTTCCCCGGAGTGGTTGCTTGGATAGAGAAAAAAGTTTATGAAGACAAGTTCAAAATAATTTAGCTGAGACCGGTCTTTTTTCCATGTGGTTGTTGTGATGGTGGTTGCCACGGTACTTGAGTGACATTGCCCTTGACATCTTGGACTCATGCGAGATACTTGGCTTCTCACTGATTCTGGATTTCCTCTTCTGTCCCCTGTTGGGTATCAGATGACATCTTTGGGGCTGGCACCTAGTATTAAGAAGAACAGGTGCAAGGGAACTGAGTCAGGCCGTGTCTGACACAAAGCACGTTGGGCATGCGCATCTTCTGTGCCAGCAAAGGACACAGGAGGTCAGAGAGGACATGGTGTCTTGTGGCTCTTTGCTTATGCTTTCTGCCGACTAACTGCTAGTCTTGGTCCCTAAGATGACAAGCGATGTTTGGATGCTGCTGCTTCCAATGCAAGGGGATTCTTGAAAGAAAGCAAAGTAATTTCAGAGACTAAAAATGTATCTTGTCTTATCGTACGGCGATATCTCAAATTATAGTGAAATTCAATGTCTTTGGTCAGCTGGTAGCCGCTACATTCCTTGGTCTAGTGTAACCATGTTTTGTCACAGATGCCTAAACATGGGGCTTGTGAGTCCCAGGCTGTTTCCTGGTGGCCATCTTCTCTCCAAAGGTGACTGTTTTTTTCTCCTTAGCCTAGTGAGTGCCCCAAGAAAGACTAGGGACTGGGGGGGGGGGGGGAGGAGTTGGCGGAGCTTGAGTTGGGCCCTAAAAATAACCCTGATGATTACCTGTGCTTAGAGCTGGTGTGTGGCCAGGCTCATTCACCCCAGGATACTCAGGAGCACCGCCCAAGCTGAGCTCTGCACATAGGCATTTGTTCATCGTTCAGCAGACATGCCTGCCAAGCCCTAGTCTAGTCACACTGCACACCTAGCTTGGTGTTTGAGAAAGCACAGGCGGATTTGAGTTTGGCACCTGGCTTTGATACTTCTCGCTGTATTTATGCAAAAGCTGGTCTTGAACTTCAGGGCTCTTGTCTGCAAATGAGGGTAGAGCTGGGAAGGGAGGGATGGTGGTATATTTCCACCTGTGAAAAGTTCCTGCTGTGAAAAGTAACAGAGATGATACAATGTTTAAATTATCCCGCACCAGGCCGGCAACTTCTGTGCAGCTATAGGCCTGGATAAATGTCAGCTGTTTGTAGGAAGATTGCCGAAATGAATCAGATGGCTCTGGGGTTTAGAATATGGGACCTAGACAAGTTACACTGCAGTGTCTCATGTGATAAAGGAGGCTTGGGCCTTCATTCTTTTTAACCGGTTTCTTTTTCCTCTGAAAAGCCAGTGAAACCTAAGCATAGCTCCCTCCTGTCTACACCAGAAAAGAGGTTTATTACACTGTGAAAGCAGGCTAGAGGAGCCTGTTCCTGAGAGAGAAACTCCCTTGGGAACATCCCTGTAGAGAGGTGGGGCTTACAACTTCTCACCCTAAGATTGCTGTGACCTGGGGTGAGAGGGGTTGGCGAGATCTCTGGTAGTTGAAACAGTTTAGAATTCCAACCTGTCCCTCCCACTGGCCTGAGGGAGGAGGAGTCAAGCCCCTGAGCTTGTGAGATAGTAATTGCCCCAATTTGGGGGCTGGGCTTTGGGAGCCTGCTTCCTTCGTGGCCGCAGTCTTCAATCAGGAGTCCTGTCAGTGTGCGCGATAATTGATGTAGGTCTCCAACCTCAGACTCATCCCCAACCCCCAGCTCCTCCACCCCAAAGTTTGACCCCTGTTGTCTCTTTGTTTCTTCCTTTTAAGTTGGTGCCAGTGTTGTGATGTTTCTGGGAACGGGCAGAAAGTTGACCGTAACCCAGAGCAGCTGTAAGAAGAGCTGATTCTTTTAGCTCCCTGGCACTCTATTTTCTGTTGTGCCTTTGATTTAGCAAGAAGCAAACATCCCAGGTGCCCCTAGGCACCTCTTCCACCCATCAGAGCTAACTTAACTCTTTCAGAGCACGGAGGCATTCCTATCTGTGTTCCGCAGATCAGTGGACGGACTGTCAACTTTCTGACACCTGCTCCCCCACTGTTCAGGTGAGAGTGAGGAGAGTGGGGCGCTGCCTGTACCCCAGCTGGAGAAAAGCCTGGCTGGGACTCGCACACAGCAGGCCCTGACTTGGCCTACGGGAGGGAATCCCCCCTCTCCGCCCCCCCCCCCCCACCTCACCTCTGTGCAGAGCTAAGGCTCTGAGCTTTGAGCCAAGCCGGAAACAAAAGACCGGGGGCAAACCTCCCATCTGGGTGAGAGGCAGCGACACAAAGGTGCTGCTGCATAGTTTATCACCGGAGATTTTTCTGCAGCCAGGAAGCTCCAGGCTTCAAGCAGTGCCTTTTGGGAGACTAGAAGGGAGCTTCTCCCCATCTCTGAGTGTAAAGGCCAGGCAGGTATGGAACAGGTATTAGGAGAGACACCTGATTAGCTCGTGGAGTAAACAAGCTGCTTCCGAGGTTGTCAGTGTCTCCTGGGATCACAGCCCAGCAGCTCAACTTCCTGTCAGGCTTGCTGGGAGGCGAGAAGGTATGTTCCCTTCTCAGGGCCTCAGCCTGTGGAGTACCACTGCTACCGTCTTTCGGGCACGGGCGAAGACAAGAGAAATCTTCTATTGCCTTGGCGGCAGTATTTTAGAAACAGATGGAGATGCCGGGCTTAGGCAAATAAGAAAGGGAAAAGTCCCTCTTCCCTTCATTTTTCTTCACCCCAGATAGTTTAAACAAGAAGTTTCTACTAGAGAGACAGAGAGACAATAAAAGTCAAAGGCTTTAAATCAGCGGTGCTCAACCTTCCTAATGCTGCTACCCTTCACAACAGTTCTTCATATTATGGTGATTCAACCGTAAAATTATTTCATTGCTACAAAATATCTTTTTTCCAGTGGTCTTAGACAAATCTCTGTGAAAGAGTCATGGGGTCCCCCAAAACAACTCCTTTAAATGGTTAACCTCAAAAGAGAGGTTCCGCTTTTCTCTCCTGCCATTTTTGTGCCCCAAACTGGGACATGTGATCTAAGAACTACAAATGCACTCTAGTTCGCTTTTGGGGGTTCTGCTGCATTGCTGACATGGTGATAAGCGTTTAGGAGGCAGGCACTGCTGCCAAACCTGGTTTATAGACGGGAAACTGCGGCTTAGAGCAATTTGCTGTCACAGAGCCACTGAGAGGCTGCGTCAGGATTTGAACCTAGAGCCCAAGATGGGAACCCTATCCCCCAATGCATACTGTCTCTCAGAACAGAATTTGAAACTTTCATAACAATTATATTTATGTGTCTATGGACCACATGAGTGAGGCTACCTGAGGCATCAGGTTCCCTGGGACTCAAGTTACAGAAGTTGTTAATCTCCATGCAGATGCTGAAAATACAGCACTGGTCCTCTGGAAGAGCAGTCAATGTTCTTAACGACTGAACCATCTCTCTACTCCACATTTTTTTTTTTTTATTAATTTATTTTGAGACAAAGTTTCTCTGTGTAGCCTTGGCTGTCCTGGACTCACTTAGTAGACCTGGATGGCCTCTCGAACTCACATCGATCCACTTGCCTCTGCCTCCCTAAGCACTGGAATCACAGGCATGTGCCACTGTGCCTGGCTCAGAACATTTTAAATCTCAGTTGTCCCAGAAGATCTAGGTTGAAAAATTTTACAGTTGGATTGACCTCTTTGGATTTTAGTTACCTTTTTGTTTGTTTGTTTGTTTGTTTGTTTTTCGAGACAGGGTTTCTCTGTGTAGCCTTGTCTGTCCTGGGCTGGCTTTGTAGACCAGGCTGGCCTTGAACTCACAGCAGTCTGCCTGCCTCTGCCTCCTGAGTGCTGGGGTTAAAGGCGTGCGACACCACGCCTAGCCTTTAGTTACCTTTTTAAGCACACACACACACACACACACACACACACAAGCACCAGGGTGTGGGTAGAGGTTAGAGGACAACTTGAGGAAATTGGTTCATTTTTCCACCGTAGGTGTCCTAGGGCTCAAACTCAATCTGCCCTACTTGCACTCACAAGTGCACAACCCTGTACCTGGCTTTTACTGTGAGTGCTAGGGACCCCAACTCATGCTTCGTTAGCAAGCACTGACCTGGCTGATTCATCGCTCTTATGTTTAATTTTAAGGGTCAGGATCTCACTTTATTGTCCAGCGTAAAAAGAACTTTTATTCGCCTGCTTCACTTATTGTCTTGAAGGCTTACTGCCTCTGTCTGCTAGCTTCGGCCTAGTCTTGGAACCTTCTAGCCTCCGTACAATGTAAAAGTCTAGAATGTTTTCAGCCTCTGAGACTTAGTGCTTAATATGCTCATTCTTGTTTTTTCTGAGCTCTGGGCTGGCTGGTTCAACTCAGCTCTTCTGGCTCAAATTCCTCTCCCAGCTGATTTATTTAATCTGGCTTCTCTTTTGGCCTCTGACTCGCTTGGCCTCAAGCTAACTCAGCAATCTGCTCTAATCTTCTGGCTCCTTCTCATTGTCTGGCGCATTTGGTCTTCACCTGGGTTCTCTCTCTGTAACCTGCTCTCTGTTACTGTCCCGGCAAAACTGCCCCCTTTATCTGTATTCTCTGTGCTGCTCCCTCAAGTAGCTTCCCTTTCCTCTCCTTTTATGTGAGAGTTGGGCGGATCCTCAATTAGATATCACTTTCAAACATGGGTGCTTCCTTCTACAAACTAACTTTACCATTACTATTTGGAATTAAAGTCTGTACCACCACTCCTGGACCTAAGCTTTTCTTTACCTAAAACTTGCTCTGTAATACCAGGCTGCCCTTGAACTCAGATCTGCTTGACTCTGTCTCCTGGACTAAAGGTGTATTTGTATTCCAGCTGGATCACACAGACCTAGAAGGTCTTTGGATGTGATCTCTTGATATAGCAGCCATGTTCTGAATTCAAATTCCTGGCCCCAGCATCCCACCAGACTCAAAGGATCTTGCTACCTCTGTTTTCATTATTTATTTGTGTGGAGACTAGGGAGTAAACCCAGAACCCTGAGTGTGCTAAGCATTCACTCTACCACTGACCTATATAATGAGCTATATACATTAGGGCTATCACTTATTGACACTTAGCATGTACCAGAGCCAAGTGGGGTGCTGTCACCTCTAATCCTATTATTTGGAAGACTGAGGCAGGGGGAATCACAAGTTCAAGACCATGTCTTAAAAAACAAAAATAAAAACATACATAGTATGCCAAGCACCTCTCAGAGATTACGTATTTCTTAAAACATCCATGTGTGGTATGAGTTTTGTTCCATTTTTTTTCTGATGAAAACCTAAACTATAAATAGATGAACTGCTCAGAACTAGAAGGAACAGGATTTGCAGTCTTGGAAGTATTGTTTCCATGGTCTTAACTTGGTATATTTCTGCTTTATAACTTTGGGTGCTGAATATTAAATTTTATTTTATGGGGCTGGAGACATGGCTCAGAGATTAAGAATATTTACTGTTCTTGCCAAAGACCCAGGTTCAATTCCCAGCACTCACAACTGTTGGTAACTCTAGTTCCAGAAGAGCCAATGCCCTCCTTTGGCCTCCTTAACACCCACGCACAGGTACACACCCACACCCACACCCACACACACTCAATAAAAAAGTGTTTTTCAAAATAATTTATTTTCTACTTTTAAAAGTGGAGGGTGAGTGGGGGGGAAAGATGCCTGAACTCTCTGACCTGTAATTGGACCTGTAATTATGTACCTGGTGTGTCCCTTTTGAGAGGGTCACCAAGGAATCAGACCAATAAGGCTGGCCATTGGATAGACATGGCAGTTCCACAGCCTGAGACAAAGTGAGGGAAGGAGCTCTGGAAGGAGTGAACATCACCTGAATAGAACCAGGAAGTGCCCAGGAAAAGAGGAAAAGGAAGTTCTCTCGAGTCCTGGTTAGATAGGCTACTTCGATGTCTCCCGCTCTGGCCTCTCTCCTGCTCTGACTCCAGCTCCCACAAGACTCAAGCATGCATTGCTCATTCATTCAACAAATGTGTACTGTTGTCCACCTGTACATCCGGTGCTGAACATGCACGGTGAATATTGACATAAGAACTGTCTGGCACACGATTTCAATATCCATGAAGCTTAGGTCTAATAAGGGGGCAATACAAAGGGGCAAAGGGCAGGGACTTGCAGCTCAGCAGGGACCTCCTGCTGCCAACTGCCTACTACTTAGCTCTGTGGTGATGGTGGTGATGACGACAATGATGGTGATTACTGCTACTAGTATTAATGTTTGCTAGGCAAGCTGTACCCTCCTGAACACTAGATCTACAGGTCTCTCCAGACTCTGGGTAGATGGGATTTGTTGGGTCCATTTCCATGTGGCCATTTGTTGCTGCTATCCCTTTCAACTTAGCCTGTTTTGTTTGCCACATGGATGTCCCCTGAAGCGTGTTGTTACTGCGTATGTAACCTCGGGAGCTGAAATCAGTTGAGTTGCCCCTCACTCGGGATGTAGTTATAGACTTTCAAATAGCTTGTTGCCGTTAAATAAGGTGTGTAGCCCCATCACTCCTGCCAGTGGACAGGAAAAGAAGGCTTTGGCATCTTACAGAATGAGCAGGCGTAAGGGGTGGGACTCAGCAGCGGGCATGCATGTTTAGCATGTTGGAAGGCTTGGGTTCGTTCGCTATCACCCCAAAAAAAGAAAGAAAAGGGAGGAGGAGGTGCTAGGGATGCAGTTCATTGGTAAAACTGCTAGCTAGCATCCATGAAGCCCTGGATCCAATCCCAGCGCCTCATACTCCAGACACAGTGGTGCACACCTCTAATCCCAGCACTTAAGAGGTAGAGGCAGGAGGACCACTTCCAAACTCTTTGATATAGGATTGCTTTCATCTCCTTTTTATGGATGCACAAACAGAGACTTCTATTTAACTGACTTCTCAAAAATGTGGCCTCTCTGCTGTCAGGGATGGTAGAGGGTCTAACTGGTACCCCCACTGGGTGTTTGCCTTCTCCCCTTCCAAAGAAAGCCCCGAGAGATGCTAAGGTAGCTGGGTTCAGGGGGCTGAGATGTAGATGGTGAGATGTTGGTGAACCTCTCAAAAAGCTTCTATGAAGCCAGATGTGGAGGTGCACAGCTTTAATAAAATGCCAGCACTTGCTAGGCAGAGGCTGGCAGAGCTCCGTGAGTTTGAGGTCAGCCTGGTCTACCCAGCAAGTTCCAAGCCAATCAGAGCTGCATAGTAACACCCTGTCTCAAAAAAAAGAGGGTTCTATAAGCATCTTAACGTGGATCCCAAGAATCCATGAGAGATCATGAACACCTGGGGCAGAAAGACCTGTTCCTTGTTAAAAGTGCCTAAGATGGAAGGGCTGTTACCCAAGGCCCTGGCTTCCAGGAGACCTGCAGTGTTACCCGCAAACGCCCTTTAAGGAGCATGGCTGACTGTTCCGATTCCACACTTGAACGGAAGGCCTCGTCTAACCGTTTGTTTCCTTTCTTTGCTTCACCATTCTCTTTTGCAAAAGGGGTTAAAAGCTGCCCTTCATGATCACAGCCAGGATTTGAGTGAAAAGACAGAATTCCATCCTTGGGGATTCTGAAAGGGAAGCAGTTGTCCAGAAGTCTGCCTTTTGGCGTGTAATGTGTCTGCTTCCTGTATGAGTGCCCAAGTCAAGAGTTTGTCTGACTGTAGGGGGAGGGGGGCGGCTGCCTGGACTTCACCACAGCTCTGATTTCAGCCATTTCTCTGACATGCAGGAAGTTGTGTGTCTTTAGCCACCTGCAACTCCATGGCCAACTGACCCAAAGCTTTGTTTCAGCAGTCAGCAGCCGGAAATAAGAACTTGTGCTGCACTCAGCCAAATGCAGGGGTGGGGCGCTGGAAAAGGGGTGATGGCTTCTTTGCTCTCCATACTTTTTTTGGTTTTGTTTTTTGTTTGTTTGTTTGTTTTGATTTGATTTGATTTGATGTGTATGAATATTTTGCCTGCAGGCATGAACACCTGGGTGCAGTGCCCAAGAAGGTCAGAAGGGGGTGAGGAGGGTGTGTGTCAGATTCCCCGGAACTGGAGCCACATAAGGCTGTGCGCCATGGGGTATTGGGAATTGAACCCAGGACCTCTAGAAGAGCAGCCAGCGCTTTTAACCACTGAGCCATCTCATCAGCCCCCCGTCCTTGTTCCCCTGGCATGGTTGCCAAGATACTGCTCATCCTGCTTGCCCATTCCTGGTATTCAACAATTCCCATAACAAGGCCTTTTGGAGCATAATGTGTCTGTTTCCTGTATGAATGCCCGTATCTATTTAATGATCATTTTTTACTGTGTCATGGTTTTATTCCATGTTTGTTCTCTTATCTAATTGTGGCTTTTACTTTATTTTTCTGCTGTGTAACACATTAGGAAACTCAGCTTAGCCTGGCCGTGCAGCCTGTTGGTCCCAGCTACTCGGGATGCCAAAGCAGAAGGCTGTCCAGGTTAAGGCCTGCTTACCTTACAGAATAAGTTCCAAGCCAGCAACTTAGTGAAACCCTGAACCTTCTATCAAAAGAAGAAGTAAAACCAAGTCTGGGGTGTGGCTTAGTGGGTTTGATCCCAATACTACTTAAGGGAGAAAGAGAGGGTATGGAGAGATGGCTCAGCGATTAAGAGCACTGATTGCTCTTCCAAAGGACCTGGGTTCAATTCCTAGCATACCACATGGCAGCTCACAACTGCCTGTAACCCCAAGATCTGACACCCTCCTAGAGACACACATGCAGGCAAAACACCAATGCACATAGAATAAAAATAAATAAATTAAGAAAAAAAAAAAAAAAAAAAAAACACAAGGTCATGCACCTGATTGGTGGAATCCAAGGTCTGCTTGTCCGCTCCAGATCTAACATTTTTTTTCCTTTGTGTCCCTCTGTTTTGTCCTTTCTTCCTATCTTTCCTTTCTGCATCTCCCTCCAGGTCTAGCTCTGTTACTTGCCATATGGTATCATCAGTGTTTCTCCACCACTGTTGACTTGTGGGCCAGTTAACAGGCACAGGGAGCATCTTACACACTGTTGAGATGCTTACCTGCATCCCCTGGTTCTACTCACCAGCCACCTGGAGCATCACGGGCCCCCTAAAGGATAAATATATTCCTCTACCTCTGCTGAAACTTACTAGTGGCTTCTCCGAGAAGGAGAGCTGTGTGCCAAGGGCATCCTTGCATGGAATATTCCATGCTGCTAAACGGAATCCAGGGTTTTCTAAAGAAGTGCTTTTACTGTACCAAGCCAGTATTCCTCAGGCTCTACTGCCTAAGGTCTTAGTGAGAGGTGCCCTGGCTCCTCAGTGCTCTAGGAACAGGAAGGAGGAGGCCACTGGGCAACTGACCTGGCAACTGGATCTTCTGAGTTTCTCTGGGGAAGAACCCTCTGGTCTGCATTTGTAGAAAGACAGGGACGCTGAGCTTGTAGAGAGGCTTCCTACGAAGCGCGCACAGCTGTTATCCCTCCGAAAGGACTCTACTTGCCTTCTGCAGGAAGTTCTGTGTGTTTCCTGGGGGTAGCTAGCTCTCTTACAGTTGAGGGAGGGTCAGGCCTTAGTTGCGAACCTGGTAGGGATCTGTGGTCCCTCACTCCAGAAATACACTTTTTTTTTTGCCTGTAGGTCGGAAGGCTCATAGATGCCAAAGGCTGACTGGCCATCATCTGTTCATGCGTCCGGTGAGGTTAGGAAGTTCTGCCTTAGCCTCACGCCTTTGGGAAAGAGGCAGGGAGACTGGGAGAGAAGTAGAGGTGGATGATAAAGGAACAGGAGCAACAACGCAAAGCGGACTCCTTCCCTGTCCCAGCTCAGCCTGAGGACAGGACCAGCTAATGCGAGGAAGAGATGAGCAACCGGGCAGGCTCCCTCCTTCCACAGCTGCCACAGCTCAGCGGGTTAGATGAATAATCTGAGCGGGGAAGAGTGACCCTGGAAGAACCCTTTGTTCCGGCAGAGGCTGGAGCAGGGGCACTGAGCCATTCACACGCCATCCCAGGGCATCCTGCTGGGTACTCTGGGGAGGGGGCACAGCAGCCAGTCATGGGACTTGGCCAGGCAGATAGCTTGATGCTCAATTGGGAAGCCCAGCTGCAAGGGGCTGGGGTTGGGGGAGGGGCTGCGTCTGCCAGCCTTCCTCCAGGCGATGGTCTGTGAGACAGACCGGAAGGCACTGACCGGAAACACTGACTGCACCCAGTTACTCTGTCCTGAGGTGGCTTGCGCTCGCCACCCTCCTCAGAAGTAAAATGCAATGGCAGGACTCACAAATGCCTTTGTGACTACCAATGCGGAGTCCTTGACATCAAGAGGCACCGTGTTCTGTTTTCACCGTTATCACTGGGGTTCAAGATGGGGGGGCAGGCGTATCCATTTCTCAAACTAGTTTTGGAAGGAAGCACGTAGAGGCGTGTTAGTGGTATCCGTCTGCCCCCCACTCCCCTTCTAAGCACATCATCCCTTGGTGGCTTTGTCTCCTGACCTTCAGATGCAGTGTAAAAATGTCTTGAACAGGGCCACTGGGCTGCCTGTGAACCCAAAGTCTGAAGGTGTCTTTGGGACCATATGTGCCCTGGCGGAGGAAGAAAATCACAATCACATTATCGTCACATCTCCCTAGCCCTGTCACTGTGGCTTCTCTCCTCCCCACCCCTACAGGCTTTGGGTGGACAGGTGTTGAGGTCCTCTGCTTCCTCTTCTTTCTGCCCAGGCATGGCCAGCAACCTGGAGTGCGCTTGTGGCCGGAGTCACTTCACGTGTGCAGTGAGTGCCCTCGGCGAGTGTACCTGCATCCCAGCCCAGTGGCAGTGTGACGGAGACAATGACTGCGGGGACCACAGCGATGAGGATGGATGTAGTAAGTAGCATCCCAGGGTCGGGAGGTGGTAAAAGACGAACCAAGGAGTGTTCTGTGCCCGGCTGTGTCCGGCTTAACGTCGGACTCCTGCAAGGGTGACAGATGTGAAGACAGATGTGGCTTCTTCACGTGGCTTACCTTTCACCACTCATATTTCTTTTGGGTAGTCCATGCCTATTGAGTCCAGTACAACACACTTTGAAGAGTTGGAAAAGGGCCAGGCGTGGTGGCTCACACCTTCAGTCGAAGCACTTGGGAGGCACAGGCAGGCAGAGCTCTCAAGTTCAAGGCCGGCCTGGTCTATAAAGTGAGTTCCAGGACACCTGGGGCTATACAGAGAAACCCTGTCTCAATAAACAAATTAATTAATTAATTTTAAAATTAAGAATAAGAGGAAAAAAGAAAAAGTTGGAAAAGGTATAGAAGAAAATACGCTTGAAGCCATAAATTTGTGAATTCTGTGTGTATGATGCATGCATACTTAAAAAAAATTTTAATGTGGGATACATAGATGCAGATTATTTTATGTTTCTTATTTTAATCTGTATAATCACACATATTAAATAAGATAAGCTTTGTAAGAAAGCATTTCTTTTTTAATTTTGGTTTTTTTTTTTCAAGACAGGGTTCTCTGTGTAGCCTTGGCTGTCCTGGACTCACTTTGTAGACCAGGCTGCCCTTGAACTCACAGCGACCTGCCTGCCTCTGCCTCCCTAGGTGCTGGGATTACAGGCATGTGCCACCATGCCCGGCAAGAAGTCTTCTATTTGGTTGGCTGGTGAGGTTGCTTAGCAGGTAAAGGTGTTTACCACCAAGCCTGATGATTATTTGATCCCCACATGGGCAGAACGGACTCTAGAGAGTTGTTCTTTCATCTCTCCCTGGGATCCCACCCGCACTGTGGTTCTCGCGCCCTCTCCCAATAATAAGAAACTTTACAAATAGGGTAGAAAGCTATTGATGAGGACACCTGATGTTGACATCCATGCATATATCTGCGTGGATAAGTATGTATACCACACACACACACACATAAAGGACTGACGGAGGCTGTGGCTCAGTAGTGGGGCTACTTGCTGTGCATGCCTGAGGGTCTAGATTCAACCCCCTCCCCACACTGGGAAAACAAAAACAAAAACACCTTACATTCTATTTAAACTTGCCTTTCCTCCTGCATAATCATGGACAATGGGCCAGGATGTCCTGTCTTGGATATCTATAAATCTCACTGTTATGCCGGTTGTCTGGATTTCGGGGTACATGTCTGGCCCGCAGCATCTACGATGGTGACTAATTAGTCTAATGGGAATGAAGCTACTACCTGGACCTCATTAACCTTAAGCAGCTCAGCTAATTATGATAATAATAAACGCTTCCTTTCAAGCAGTGCTTTCACATGCATTATCTCAAAAGCTCTCTGTGAGCCGAGAGCACTTATCCCCTGTAGTCAAAGACGCTGCCGCTTAGAGGGGGCCAGGTGACTCACTCATCCTGACAAGCAGTGACTTCTGGATGGGCCAACCCTCTGGTATCTTTTGAGGCAGAGTCTCATATAGTTGAGGCTGGCCTCAAAGTTGGCATGCAGCTGAGGATGTCCTTTTCGTTTTGCTCTTCCTGCCTCTACCTCCCAAGTGCTGGAATTACACGTGTTCGCCTCCATACCTAGATTTAGGAGGTGCTGGGGACCATGTGTGGTAGGCAACATTCTACCAGCAGAGTTACAACCATGCCCCCCCCCCACCTCCCACCCCTTTTCTCTCTTACCACTTCCTCAGTGTCATAGAGGTCATAGAGTCAGGGTTTTTCTCCTGCCCCGCCCCCCAAATTCCCTTCTGCTGTTCCTTCTTCCCAGCTGCAGTTTCTTAGGGCCTCTATGTGCAGCGGGCGGGGGTGGGGGGTGGGGGGTGGGGGGTGGGGTGGGGGTGGGACTGGGTCTGGAGCCAGGCTGCTGGGAAAGAATTTCTGGCCCAGTGCAGCCTGCCTGCCTGGCTCACTTTTTCCTTCTCTTGGCGTCAGTGCTGCCCACCTGTTCCCCTCTGGACTTCCACTGTGACAATGGCAAGTGCATCCGCCGATCCTGGGTGTGTGATGGGGACAATGACTGTGAAGATGACTCTGATGAGCAGGACTGTCGTGAGTGTTGGAAGGGGCCAGGCATGAAAGAATTTTCTGTCAGAAAATGATGCCCTGGTCTATTTGAGGCCTTGGGTCTTCAGCTTTTATTCTGTCCTTTTCCCTCCTCTCTTGGTCAGCTAAGCCCACAAGAGGTGGTCACCTCCTCAGGAGTCCTGGGGGTAGCCCCAGAAGGCTTTACTAAGGGTCTTGCAGGCACTTGTGCTCTCTGCCCACCGCAGCCTGACTCATGTGTGCCCACAGCCCCCCGGGAGTGTGAGGAGGATGAGTTCCCCTGCCAGAATGGCTACTGCATCCGGAGTCTGTGGCACTGTGATGGTGACAACGACTGTGGTGACAACAGTGATGAACAGTGTGGTGAGTGGTGCTCTGGGAGAGGAAGGGGTCCAGAGTAAGAACGCCTAGGGGAGGGATAGCAGCAAAGGCCCTTTGCTACCTGACCTGGAACTGCTGCAGGGATCTGGTGCAGCAGAGAGAAGGCAGGCAGGCCGGCATAGCAGTCTATACTGTCAGGAATATGGACCTCCCCCTACCCTGGAACCCAAGGAGGATGGTGAGAGAAGATTCTATGGGGCTCCTGTCTCATTGCATCCCTAGATATGCGCAAGTGCTCAGACAAGGAATTCCGCTGCAGTGATGGGAGCTGCATTGCTGAGCACTGGTACTGCGATGGTGACACAGACTGCAAAGATGGCTCTGATGAAGAGAGCTGCCGTGAGTGGCCCTACCTGTGAGGCTGCTGGGTTGGGACAATGACTAAGGGCTCCATCTCCTAGATAAGGGTTGGCTGAAAGGGTTATGTGCAGGCAATGGAGTATGTCTCCCAAAAGAGCGTTGCTGGGGATTTTGGCGTGAAACTCACATGCATGCTTGCCTAGCAAGCTCAATGCTCCGGTTTCTATGCTCAGCATTGCACAAAGTAGGCGGGCAGATTGGTATAGACCTGTATGTAATCCTAGCACGCAGGATGTGGAGGCAGAAGGGTCAAGATTTCGAAGTTCTCTTTGGTTATGAATCAAGGTTTTTGTTTTGTTTTGTTCATTTTTTGAGACAGGGTTTCTCTGTGTAGCCTTGGCTGTCCTGGACTCACTTTGTAGACCAGGCTGGCCTCGAACTCACAGAGATCCACACCTGCCTCTGCCTTCCTGAGTGATGAGATAACAGGTGTGCGCCTCTCACCCGGCTGCTAGGAATCAAGTTTGAGGCCAGCCTGAGGTACCTGAGTCCTGAGCTAAGACAGTGGCACTGATCCAGGGTCAACTTCTTCAGATTCATCAGTGTGTAGAAATCTGTAGTACCACCACAAAAGAAACCCAGTTGCAGCTTTTTTTTTTAATTTTTATTTTTGAGGAAGATACCTTGCCTGTGCAACTTGCCCCTGGGAGGAGTCAGACCCCTCTGTCCCTAGTCACCGGGGTCTGAGGGCTGCTTTCCCTTCCAGCCTCAGCAGTACCCTCTCCTCCTTGCAATCTGGAGGAGTTCCAGTGTGCCTATGGCCGCTGCATCCTTGACATCTACCACTGTGACGGAGATGACGACTGCGGAGACTGGTCGGACGAGTCTGACTGCTGTGAGTGCTCTGGCTGGCTGGGAGGAGGGGCAGGCAGGCTGGAGGAGCTCCTTCAGTAGCAGGGCACAGGTGCCAGCTGGGGCAGGCGCTGAGGGGAGCAGTGTCCGGAGCTCGAGTGTTGGGAGGGGCAGGAGATGGGACTTTCTGTTCTTCCATAAGGCACTGTGTGCACAGGCTGGCTAGAGACAGAAGATCTTTGTTTCCCCAGCATCCCACCAGCCCTGCCGCGCTGGGGAATTCATGTGCGACAGTGGCCTGTGCATCAACGCAGGCTGGCGCTGTGATGGCGATGCAGACTGTGATGACCAGTCTGATGAACGCAACTGCAGTGAGTCGGGGATAGCATCAAAGGCAGTGGGGAATTAAGGAGAAGAGTTGGGGGGGGGGGCAGATAAAGTGTGAAGACATTAAACAACCGTACAGTTGTGTAGGTTGTACACTGTACAGAGGCAATGGATTCAAAGGGATATGGGTTGTCTTGTAGTCTGGAGATTTATAGACACACGGCAGTTTTCCAGCAGATGACAGTAGAGTGGTCTGAGGGAAGGGCCACCTGATTCATAAGGACATACCTTCTGTGACACCACTGTTAAGAAGAGTGGCCTGGGTACTTTGGGTGGTAGAGTTGAGTGAGAGGACAAGCCTTTAATTGGGCCTTTGCTTTGTCCAGCCACCTCCATGTGCACAGCTGAACAGTTTCGCTGCCAATCAGGCCGCTGTGTCCGTCTGTCCTGGCGCTGTGATGGGGAGGATGACTGTGCAGACAACAGTGATGAAGAAAACTGTGAGAACACAGGTAGAGTCTCCCAGGAGCATCCAAGATCCCTAGGCTAATGGTGGGAGTGGGAGGCAGAGGAGAAAAGTGAGCATTGTCACTGCTGTCTCAGCTGGCCAGAGGTGATGCTTCAATCCTGTTCCTCAGTGGCCTGGGCCTTCCATGCCCGTCCCAGCGAACGGGATCAAATCTAGGTGCAGGAGTAAGGGAGATGGCTCAGTGTATCAAAGCACTTGCTAAGTAAGCAAGCACCAGAACCCAAGTTCAGACCCCTGGTACCCAAGCTAAAAAGTGAGGCACGGCTCTGAGTGCCTATAACAGCAGCACTGGGAGGTAGAAGAGTCAGATCCCAGAAGCTCATTAGCCAGCCAGCCTTGCCAAAACAGCTGGCTCCTGATTCAGTGAGAAACCTTATCTGAAGGCAATACGACAGAAAATTAACAACAGAGGGAGTTACCAGATATTGGCCTCTGGCCTATTCATGCACATATACAGCCATGCGTGCACCATACATCCACACAACAAAGCCACACAGCCACACACATGCAGGTGCATTGTTGACCTGGGTCCACCACGTTCTTGAACGCAAAGTCGAGGCCGTGAGCCTTAGGAGATGCTCAAATTCTCGCTTTCACTCTGGCCTTGGGAGGAAGGGCTGCTTTCCAGACAGCAGCCTTTGTGTCTACTTCCCCTCTGTGTGAAGGACTGGCAGTCTCTCTGTGTCTGTGCCTCCTGCCACCCCACCCGCTAAACCTGGTCCTGACTATGAGGGTATGATGTTCCAATCACTCATCCGTTGTGGAATCCCAGGGAGAAAACAGACTCAGACACTCCACCAGCCTTGTCTGAGCTGTTTCCTGCCTTGGACCCCAACCCTCCCACCTTGACTCTCATCTGGCTCCGTTTTACCCTAGAAAATGACAGGCTCCTGTCCCTAGTGGACTCAAGCCCTGCCCTCCTGTGACCCGACTCTCCCCTCCTCCCTCTCTTTCTAGGAAGCCCCCAGTGCGCCTCTGACCAGTTCCTGTGCTGGAATGGGCGTTGCATTGGGCAGAGAAAGCTATGCAATGGGGTCAACGACTGTGGTGACAACAGTGACGAAAGCCCACAGCAGAACTGTCGTGAGTGTCTCTAGTGTGTGGGCCTGGCCCGTGGTTTTGTGGCTGAACCCCACCCATAGGGTTCAAAGGGAGGCCTCCCTGGGGACTCTCTCAGCTTTTGGGAGCTGTTCTTCGTGGTCCAGGTGGAATGCCAAGTTGGCTGGACGGGGGGTGTGGGGGGGTTGGGGGTGGATTCTGGGCTCCGCTCCCAACTCTGGCTTGGCTGGCACAGGGCCCCGGACGGGTGAGGAGAACTGCAATGTTAACAACGGCGGCTGTGCCCAGAAGTGTCAGATGGTGCGAGGGGCAGTGCAGTGTACCTGCCACACAGGCTACCGGCTCACAGAGGATGGGAGGACATGTCAGGGTGAGCTGGGGCCTGCACTGGGGAAAAGTCAGGGTGCTGGATGGGAGCAGCGTACAAGAAGCTGTGTGGAGCTGGGTGGTGGTGGCACACGCCTTTAATCCCAGCACTCGGGAAGCAGAGGCAGGCGGATCGCTGTGAGTTCAAGGCCAGCCTGGTCTACAAAGTGAGTCTAGGACAGCCAAGGCTACACAGAGAAACCCTGTCTCAAAAAACAAACAAACAAACAAACAAACAAATAAATAAAAGAAGCGGTGTGACATATATTGGATGGGCGCGACCTTGTTTCGTCATTGCACTAGCCCTGGGAAGTGGGGATCATTTCTCCCATTTTTGCAGACAGGGAAATGGAAATGCAGAGAGTAGGTAAGTAACTTACCCAAAGCCACACAGCTAGTAAGCAGCCGAGGTGGTGTTTGAACTCAGGTCTACACGACCTCAAATCCCTGAAGCGCTTGTTACACAGTTTCCCACCAGGCTGAGGCAGCAGGTGGGGATATGGTGATGTGACCAGGAAAGCAAACTAGGTATCTTAGGAGTGAGTTGGAGTGGGCAGATGGCAGTAGGCAGGCTTCCTGACCGTGCCTGGTATTCACAGATGTGAACGAATGCGCTGAGGAAGGGTACTGCAGCCAGGGCTGCACAAACAGCGAAGGGGCTTTCCAGTGCTGGTGTGAAGCGGGCTATGAGCTACGGCCCGACCGGCGCAGCTGCAAGGCTCTGGGTAAGGAGTGTTGGCTCTTGGCTGGGTGGGCTGAACAGAGAAAAGCCAGGGGCTCTAGGACTGAGGGATTTGCTAAGAGGTAGGTTTACTTCTGCAAGTTGCAGCCTGGCCCCCAAGTAAAAGGTGTTTGGGTTAGAGTTGGAGAGGACATTTGCTTTTATAGTATAGACGTCTGCAGCTTGGCACATGCTCTTGTGGGCGAAGGGCCCCAGCTATCAGCTGAGGGCCTGAGGCTGCGCGTGCTGATGGCTACGTGGCTCTGAAGCCCAGCGGGGTCCCGTTTCTATGCCATGTCCAGGGCCAGAGCCTGTGCTCCTGTTTGCCAATCGTATCGACATCCGGCAGGTGCTCCCGCACCGCTCCGAATACACGCTGCTGCTCAACAACCTGGAGAACGCCATTGCCCTCGACTTCCATCACCGGCGGGAGCTGGTCTTCTGGTCTGATGTCACCCTGGACCGCATCCTCCGTGCCAACCTCAATGGCAGCAGTGTAGAGGAGGTGGTGTCTACTGGGCTCGAGAGCCCAGGTAGGAAACCAAGACCCTGCGAGGAGAGCCAGGGCCAACATGGACAAAAAAGCAGGGGGAAGGGAAGGGACAAGCCGGTGTTTGCAAACTGCACAAAGCAAACCGTCTCTTCCAGTGAAACCTTGGGTGGGACTCGGATAGAGAAACCCACTGTGGAGTTGAAGGTGTTGCTCAGTTGGGAGAGTGCTTGCTTAGCATGAATGCATAAAGCCCCGGGTTAGGTCCCTCAGTACTGCATAAGCCCGATGTGGTTTTGTTTGTTTGTTTGTTTGTTTTTCGAGACAGGGTCTCTCTGTGTTAGCCTTGGCTGTCCTGGACTCACTTTGTAGACCACAGCGATCCACCCGCCTCTGCCTCCCCGAGTGCTGGGATTAAAGGTGTGCGAAAGCCTGATGTGGTGACGCCTGTAATCCCAACACTGAAGGGGTAGAAGCAGAAAGATCAGTAGTTCAAGGTCATTCCTAAATACATGTCCAGTTTAAGGCCAGGCTGAGATAACGAGACAACCCCCCCAGCCCCCCTAGCCCCCCCAACCCCCACCCCCATCCCATCTCAACAAACAAAAAGCAATAGTTAATTTGGTGACCTCAAGCTATCCTACAAGCAGGTTAAGTGACTTGGAAGTTCGTATCCAAGGCTGGAGTTAAAACTTAGTAGTGGGTCATCCTCAGCTATATGAGGAAGAAAGGCATGGCCCTGGTCAACTGCCTGGATGCCCTCGGTTCCCACTTCCCGGGAAGTACAGTACTAGCTCACCATACGGATCTGCAGTGGCTAAATAGCTGGTGCGTCTAAAATACTTACAAGGTCCTGGCCCCAGAAGCGGCTTTTGCTAAGACTTTGCTTTGTTTCCAGGACCCAGAACTGCCTAGGGTGAATCCCTAACCGCCCCCCACCCCACTGCCTTTTCTCACCAGGGGGCCTGGCTGTGGATTGGGTCCATGACAAGCTCTACTGGACTGACTCAGGGACATCGAGGATTGAGGTGGCTAATCTGGATGGGGCCCACCGGAAGGTGTTGCTGTGGCAGAACCTGGAGAAGCCCAGAGCCATTGCCCTGCACCCCATGGAGGGGTGAGTAGCTCCCTCCTGCAGCCGGGAGAGATTGTCCTCGGGATTCCTGGGCCAGACTTTGATAACCATCCTCAGAATGATGTTGACAACTTGAGCTCTGTACACAGATGGCCTTGTGTCCTGGCTCTGTAGTAAGTGGCCATGAGTGTGCAGTCGTGGGACAGATAATGTCTCCGTGCTCTCTTCAGTTATTTGGCAAATCAAAAACAATCAAAACTTTCTCTCTCTCTCTCTCTCTCTCTCTCTCTCTATATATATATATATATATATATATATATATACATACATACACACACACACACACACACACATACACACACACACACACACATACACACACACACATACACACACACACATACACACATACACACACACACACACACACACACACACATACACACACACACACACATACACACACACACACATACACACACACACATACACACACACACACATACACACACACACACACACATACACACACACAACATACACACACACACACACATACACACACACACACATACACACACACACACACACACACACACACACACATACACACACACACACACATACACACACACACACACACACACACACACACACACACACATACACACACACACACATACACACACACACACACACACACATACACACACACACACACACACACACATGTAATATGTGCAGCTGTACATACAAAGATGCATATGCACAGTAGGGGATCAGCCTGGGGTCCTGAGACCCTGATCTAAATAGATATACAAGCAAATACAACTGCTTTTATAGATGTCCTAAGATAAAACAATTCCTTTTAAATGGAATAAAATTTACAAATCAGGTAAGTTTGAATTGTTTAGTGTTTTTTTAATTAGTCCATAGAGTGGAGCTAATTAAAAATTATTATTAATTTAAAGCAGCTAGTAGGTGAGCTAATTAATATCATTAATTTGAAATAATTTTTAAAATTAATAGACAAATCTCTTAAAATGGCAATTCTTAGCCTCTGGCTTATGCACATTCCATGCCACCTATTGAGGGGATGCCTTGTAATCCTGCAATTATATGTCAATTGTTTGAGAAGTACGGTGTGTGGGAGAGGGGGCGTAAAACACAGAAGGCAGCAGAAGAGAAGGAACAGCGTGTCAACTTCACAGGTGCTAGGATTGTCATCTGTTTCATCTTCTGCTCTATTTCTAGTGCCAACTATGCTTTTCCACAGCGGATACTCAAATATATATATATGAGATAGATAAATGCTATCTTGACATTTAAATCCAGACATTTAAAAAATTATTCTGTGGAGCTGGTGGTACAGCTCAGTGGTAAAACAGTTGCCTAGCATTAGGTTCTGGGTTTAATTCTTTGGGTTCAGTCTTCAAACATTGGGGGGGGGAGCATTCAAAATTAAGTAAATTTTTTTTAAAAAGCACCTTTCAAAGCTGGGCATGGTTGTGCCCCAGTACTCAGTGAAGCAGGTGAATCTCTGAGTTTGAGGCCAGCCTGGTCTACATAGTGAGTACCAGGCTAGCCAAGGCTAGATAGTGAGACCTTGCCTCAAAAACAAATAAATAAATGAAAAGAAGGAAGGAAGGAAGGAATAGATAATAAATGAGTACAGTGCCTTCCAGGCAAGCAAGTGGAATTGGTGTGTAAAGCCTTCTCTGGATTTTATCCTAGTTGCTACTCACCTGTCCTCCACTGCCCCTCTGTTACTATCCTTTCTTCCTAGAACCATTTATTGGACAGACTGGGGCAACACCCCCCGCATCGAGGCCTCCAGCATGGATGGCTCCGGACGTCACATCATTGCTGACACTCATCTTTTCTGGCCCAATGGCCTCACCATCGACTATGCTGGACGCCGCATGTACTGGGTGGATGCTAAGCACCACGTCATCGAGAGGGCCAATCTAGATGGAAGTCACCGCAAGGCTGTCATTAGCCAGGGTGAGGTCTTTGATGTGCTCTCTTTCATCTCCTTACTTCTTCTCCAATCCTGCCCCCAGGAGCCTTGGCAGAGGGTGAGGTTTGTGTAGCTGCCAGGTCTGGGCTCAGGGGCCATGGCAGGCCACGTCTGGACTAAGGTCTTTTTGGACTGTCTCCAGGCCTCCCACATCCCTTTGCCATCACAGTGTTTGAAGACAGCTTGTATTGGACAGACTGGCACACCAAGAGCATCAATAGCGCCAACAAGTTTACCGGGAAGAACCAGGAGATCATTCGCAATAAGCTCCACTTCCCCATGGACATCCATACCTTGCACCCCCAGCGCCAGCCTGCAGGTAAAAAGAAACTTCATCAATGGAGCTAGATTTATTACCGATGATGTGGATGCTGGTGCCTCTCCAGAGTCCTCTTTGTACTTGTCAGGGATAATACTAATTCTAGTCAGGAAGGTCCAGAGCTGGCATTGACATGGACTAGTAGCTCCCTCTGCTGGACATTTAGGGTGGTACAACACCGGCCCTGGTGGCTTTACTCTTTCCATATAATTCAAAACACGGAGCTCGCGCTCACATCCGGATCACATGTCAAAATTAATGAGACAGTTCTTATCTGAAGAGAGCTCGGCCCTCCATTCCTTGACCTGGTGGGGGTCCACCTTTGTAAACTTTTAGTATTTCCTGATCATCTTGCTCTGGGCTCTTCGAGCAGGGAAAAACCGCTGTGGGGACAACAATGGAGGTTGCACTCACCTGTGTCTACCCAGTGGTCAGAACTACACCTGTGCCTGCCCCACTGGCTTCCGCAAGATCAACAGCCACGCCTGCGCCCAGAGTAAGTGGGTTTGGGGTCCGAGCCTCAGTGGAGGTACCTTGTGAGGACAGTTAGGAGGAACAGGAAGAGGAGTTGGAGGGATTACTTGGGGGTGCGGGGATAGCTGACTCAAGGGGCGCTGAGGACTGAGAACAGGCAGTGGGAGCTGGAGGCTTAGTAGCACCGCTAAGGGTATAAAACACCTGCAATGGGGCTTAGCTTTCACTTCACCAGGCAGGATGCCTTCTGTCTAGTCAGAAAGAAGGTCCAGCTATTCTAGAAAGTGGGGTGATGACTTCCAACCTCTGTACCTTTGGCCTGACCTACAGACAATTTTGTGTCGCTAGAACAGAGAACAATTAGGATCCTGGATGGTGCTCTGTGACCAACAAGTGAAAGATGATAGGATTTCCTGGTTTCCCCCAGGATCTCTAGGTTGGGTTCCTTGTAACTCTTGCAAGGCAATTTTACCTTGCAAAGTCAGCCCTAGACATCTCAGCACACAGCTGACTTTTTCTTTTTCCCTAAGGCTAGTCCCTCGAGTTGGTCAGACATAGGGCTTGGCCAATAGGAGCAGCGATAATTCCTTATGTACCCTTACTGCTGTGTAATCCATTGGCTCTTTCAAATCTAATGAAAACCAGATTGTTGGGGCTAGGGAGATGGCTCAGTTGGTAAAGTGCCCGCCGTGCTGAGTTCAAATCCCTGGCACCCAAGTAAAGGCAGGTGTGATGGTGTTTATCTGTAAACCCAGAGTTGGGTAGGTGTGGTGATGGGCAGATCCCTGAGGCTCACAGGCCAGCCAGGCTAGCCAATTAGTGAGGTTTGGGTTCTATGAGAGAGCTTGTCTCAAAGGAAATAAATAATAAGGTGAAGACCTGTAGAAGTGGCCCAGTGTTCACATACAGCATAACAATTCTGCACACCATACAGACACACACAGGCAAAAGTCAGGTTCTCGGAAAAACATCAGGTTTCACTCAAATCCACACTGAGAACTAGTTTCATACATTGTGTTTTTCCTGTGCATTCTTTTGTTTGTTTGTTTATTTTGGTGTTTTGTTTTGTTTTGTCTGAGACAGGGTTTCTCAGTGTAGCCTTGGCTGTCCTAGAACTTGCTCTGTAGACCAGACTGGCCTTGAACTCAGAGATCCACTTGCCTCTGCCTCCCACGTACTGGGATTAAAGGCATGCGCCCTACTGCCCGGGCTCCCACACATGCTTTTACACCCAGCCATTCCTGTTATTTTACTGAGATGCAAGATGCTGCCAGGCATCTTCTCCCAAAGATTTACCAAAGCTTGGACGAGGGCTTTGGTAAAGTTAGCCAGAAGCTCCTTTCTGGATAGAGAAACACACAGTCAGGTTTTCATAGCCATGGGTTTCTTGCCTGTGGATTTAATCTACTGTGGATTGAAATTTTAAAGCTGTACTGAAGATACATCACCCTTTTAAAAGAGGCACTGCATGGATGTGTGTGCACATGGGAGTCAGAGGACAACTTGAGAGAGCTCTCTTCTTCCACCATGTGGGTCCCAGAGACTGAACTCAGATCATTAGGTGTGATGGCAAGTGAGCCATCCTGGTAGCCCGCTGGGGAGATGGCTCAGCTGCTTTTTCCGAGGACCCAGATTCAGTTCCCATTTCCCACATGGTGGCTCACAACTGCCTGTAACTCTGGTTCCAGGGGATCTGGTGACATTTTCTGGCCCCCAAGAGCACTAGGCACACATGTGGTACACATATATGCACCAGGCAAAACACTCTTACAAATAAAAATAATCCAGGATTATATCTTGGATTCCAGATATAATCCAGAGACTAGAGTATATAGGATGCGCCCAGGTTATATGAAGTCCCGCCCTGTTTTATATAGGGGCCTGAAGTGTCTAGGAATTGAGCATTTGCACACAGCAGAAGCTAATTCTTCTGAAAAAGCATTCAGACAAGCCAGAGGAGGCCCAGAGGATAGAAAACCTGCTGTGGAGAGCAGTAGCCAAAGCTCCCTCTGTGGAGCAGGCCTAAGCTCAGTTCTGGAACACGGCCATTGAGCCCCGAGCAGGTTCCCTGATGTCTGTTAGCCTCAGATGCTTATTTGAAAATAGGAGCAAGGATAACATGTCCCACAAAGCACTGGTGTGAGGCATTGAACTTTTTTTTTATTAGCATGCAAAGAATTAGGTTTTCTTATGTCATCTTGCAAACAAAATTTTTTGTTGTTTCTCCTTCCCATTTCTCCTCCCTTTCCCTGCACAGCTCACGCCCCCCTGCACCCCACCCCACTCCCCCCACCACCACATGCCCTTGTACTTCTCTTGGCCTCCTTTCTGCTCTGGGGTTGTATGCCCTTCTGCCTTCCCTCCTTTCCTCAATAGCATTTCTCCCTTCCTGTGACCGCCTATCTAATTTCATAGCCTATACTCACTTAATACGTACATATAAACATTGACAGTTAGGACCCACAAATGAGGGAGAATGTGTTTCCTCGTTTTAACTTTTTAGTCTGAGTCACTTCACTTAATAATATAATACTTTCTAGGTCCATCCATTTCCCTGCAAGGTTCATAATTTTACTTTTCTTTACGGCTGAAGTAAAATTACACTGTGTGTCTATGCCAGGCGTTCAGCTTTTCTAAGCACAAACCCAGGGCCCAGCAGGGAAGGACCTAGGTGAGCAGGCATTGTTGGTTACATCTGTGAAGAGACTAGCAGATAGAAGCTTCATTCTAGACAATAGAAGAGAAGCAGGGACTCTAGCCCGGTAGCATGTCTGTAATTCCAGCACTTAGGAGGCTGAGGCAGGGGCATGGAGAGTTTGAAAAAAGTCTAGGCTCTATAGTAAGACCCTGTCTCGGGGAAACAAAAAAGCAAAAGGCCTGAAATAGAATAAGTCTCAGAAGTAGGCTGGGAGTTGGCAGTGGCCCAGCTAAGAGAAGTCAGAGGAAAAAGACTCACATGAAGCTGACAGACACCTACACAGTGGTAAAACCTGTCTCCACTGGACTCTAAAGTCCAGTTCCACCAGGATGGACTGTGCTGTGCTTAAGGGCGCCTGCAGTGTGAAGAGTAGTGGGCAAAGGGCACAGGTCCCAGGAAGTGTGATTGAACCAGGTGTCACAGAGGTGAGCACCTGTGTCTGTCACTGTTACCGGACTTAGAGCATTAAAAGAAGACCCCTCTCGGCCTTTGATCAGGTCTTGACAAGTTCCTGCTTTTTGCCCGAAGGATGGACATCCGTCGGATCAGCTTCGACACAGAGGACCTGTCCGACGATGTCATCCCACTGGCTGACGTGCGCAGTGCTGTGGCCCTTGACTGGGACTCCCGGGATGACCATGTGTACTGGACGGACGTCAGCACTGACACCATCAGCAGGGCCAAGTGGGATGGAACAGGACAGGAGGTAGGGCCCAGCATTCACCCAACCCCTCCAGGAGGGGAAGTGATCTCTAGCCCTTGCAGTTGGTGGAGTTTGGGTTCCAGAGATGGAGCGGGAAGTGCAGTGGGTGATGCAGCTCTGCTTCCTGCTCAGGTGGTGGTGGACACAAGTTTGGAGAGCCCTGCTGGCCTGGCAATTGATTGGGTCACCAACAAGCTCTACTGGACAGATGCAGGTATGTGGAGAAGTGTGGCCTGGGTGCCTTGAGTCTTCTGAGTCCACGTATGTGAGTTTAGTATTGCAACTTCTTCTGTGCTATAGTTGATGCTTTAAATGTTTTGAGGCATTTTGGACAATGAAAGTACGACCTGTAGTGTTTGTTTGTTTGTTTTCATGAACGTCTGAGGGTAGAGGCTTCGGGGACATTTAAAGGGAGGGATTTAAAGGAACCCGCAAAATGTGGTTTCTGGAACCACAGCATCAGCATGTCCTGAGAAGCTGGGAGCAATTCAGATCCTGAACCCCCAGACTTACTCAAAATCTTGAGGAAATCTTTTAAAGATTTGTTTATGTGTATGTGTGTGCCTGCATGTATGTCTGTATACCAGGTGTGTACAGACACCCACGGAGACCAGAAGAGGGTGTCAGATCCCCTGGAACTGGAGTTACAGGCAGTCTTGGGCCACCCCCTGTGGGTGTTGAGAATTGAACCTGGGTCCTCTGCGAGAGCAGCCGGCACATTTAACCCCTGAGCCATCACTCCTGCCCCAGGAATCTGCATTTTAACACGCTCTTCTTGTTTTTTGTTTTGTGTGTGTGTGTGTGTGTGTGTGTGTGTGTGTGTGCACTGAAATCTGAGAATCCATGCCTTGAGTCACAAGACAGAGCGGGTTTCCTAGGTTCAGAACTTCTTCTCATAGTTTCAGTCACTAAATATCCATTGTGTATTCACCACAGACTCGCAGCCGAGCATTTACTGAATACAAAGCCCTGTGCTAGGCAGGGCTTCCGGAAGAAGGAATGAAGAAGACTGGATTTTTGTTTTGTTGTTGTTTTGGTTTTTGGTTTTGTCTTTTGAAGACAGGATTTCTCTGTGTAGCCTTGGCTGTCCTGAATTCAATTTGTAGACCAAGCTGGCCTCGAACTCACAGAGATCTGCCTGTTGATTTTTTTTTTTTCCCCTTATTCCTTGGTAGGTACAGACCGAATTGAAGTGGCCAACACAGATGGTAGCATGAGGACAGTGCTCATCTGGGAGAACCTTGATCGCCCTCGGGACATCGTGGTAGAACCCATGGGCGGGTACGTACTGTCCCTCTTGAGCTCCAACTCCCTCAAGAGCTGGGTATAAGGGGAGTATGGAGATTAGGGGAAAGGGACAGATGCATGAATGTGCTAAAGGACAGAGAAGGGATGTGAAATCCCTGTCTCCTCTCTAGCAAAGGAACCTTTTAAATTTTAAGTTTTCTTTAAAAAGACTTTTGGTTGTTGTTTGCTTATAAAAGCAACTTCAGTACTAAAGGATATTAAATTTGTAAGAAGTGAAATTTCCTTCAACATAATTATTGTTAACAATTCAGGGTATATCTTTCTAAAATATATTTTGCTCTAAAAGCCTACAAATATTGGTGGTGGTGGTGGTGGTGGCAGTGGCAGTGGCAGATGTGGCAACACTGGTGGCAGCAGTTTGGGTTTATAAAAGTGACATTGTTTTGGAGCTAAATAAGTACCTGCCATCTACCACTCATGAGGGAGAAGTGAGAGGATCAGGAGCTCAGGGTCATCCTTGGCCACTTAGCAAGACCAGCTACTTTGGGATATTTCTTTTTTTCCTTCTGTTTGGCTATATATCTTTCATAGCTTTCTCATTTGAGTATATAGTCCTGCCTTGCTCTTCTTCATAGTTACATAGGAGTCTGTAAACTTACGTGCCATAATTATTTAATACATGCAGTCAAGAGGACATTTATTTTTGCTGGGTGTGGTGGTACATGAGAGCCCAGCCTCCTTCCCATTTTCTCTGGAATACCTTTTGATCTTGATTGAAGATATAAGGCCTCAGGGACAGCTCCAAACCCAGGCTTGGGCTGGACAGGAAGCTGGGATAGCTACTGTAGGCAGAACTCCTAGCATCCTTTTCCATGCTGTGGATTGAACACTAGACTCCACATACGCTAAGAAGCACTCTACCAGTAAAGCACACTGAAAGCCCCCACTGGGTACTAACTGGAAGTCTAAGAACCCCCTTGCTTACATCCAGGTACATGTATTGGACTGACTGGGGTGCAAGTCCCAAGATTGAACGAGCTGGCATGGATGCCTCCAGACGCCAAGTCATCATCTCTTCCAATCTGACGTGGCCTAACGGATTAGCAATTGACTATGGGTCCCAGCGGCTGTACTGGGCTGATGCTGGCATGAAGACTATTGAATTTGCTGGGCTGGATGGCAGCAAGAGGAAGGTAAAGGTGGCACTAAAGCCTCTTCCACAGCTCTGAGAGCCGACAGGAGCTAGGGGCCCCCAGAGGTACGGGGACCAGCATGGCACAGGTGCCATTTCTCTAAGGCTGTAGCCTCAGGGGACACAGGGCTTTTGCTTGATGGTTCAAATAAACTAGGAATTAGGGTGGACTGTAGACTGGGTGCACACAGGGAAGCCTTCCTAACATCCATCACAACTAACAATAATTAGCCATCTATTGTGCACCAGGCTGATGACTGAGCTCTGGCTTTTTTGCCATTGTTTATTCTGTTACAATTTCCAACTTTCAGAAAAATTGCAAGAGTATAAGAGGAATAATATTTTGCCATATTTTCTATACCATTCTAATTTTCTCTCTTTCTCCCTCTCCCTCTCTCCCTCCTTCCCTCCCTCTTTCTCCACAAGGATACACACATATACATATATGCATACAACTATTTTTCTAAATCATCTGAGATAATATTAAAGATATTTTGCCATACTTCCAATTTTTTCCCCCAACACATATTTCTGTTTTTGTTTGTTTTTGTTTTTTGAGACAGGGTTTCTCTGTGTAGCCTTGGCTGATATCTATCTTGATTTCTTGGTCAAGGTGGTGTCCACTGTAAAGCTGCTTTTTTTGTGGGTGTGTGACTTTGAGCCAAGATGCACTGGCACTATGTAATGATATTTTCCACACAGCCCTTAGGTAGATGCTCACACACTCTGGGACACACAAGCTGAGAGAGACGAGCTCTAGGTCAAGGTCAAAGGAAGTTGCTCTTGAGCTCTGGCCTGGTCCCTGTACCATTTCCTGATACAAGTATTGGGGCCTTCCAGGTACTAATTGGAAGTCAGCTCCCCCACCCCTTTGGGCTGACTCTGTATGGACAGCGCATCTATTGGACTGACTGGCAGACCAAAAGTATACAAAGCGCTGACCGGCTGACTGGGCTAGACCGGGAGACCCTGCAGGAGAACCTGGAGAATCTCATGGACATCCATGTCTTCCACCGCCAGAGGCCTCCAGGTGAGCAGCTGTCAGCTTGCTGCTGCTGGCTTCTCCCTCAGCCCTCTTAGATGCCAGCCTGCCCCACTGACAGCTCCCCCTCCCCACACAGTGAGAACGCCATGTGCTGTGGAGAACGGCGGCTGCAGCCATTTGTGTCTCAGGTCCCCAAATACAAGCGGCTTCAGCTGCACCTGCCCCACCGGTATCAACTTGCTGCGTGATGGGAAGACATGCTCACCAGGTGAGTCAAAGCGGCCTGTTTGGGTAGAAAGGGGCTGTGCCTCCTCTGCGGGAACTCTCCACTGTGGTCAGAGACCTGTGAGTGGAAGCTTGGAGCAGTGAGAGCTTTTAGGAGAAGGGGGAGGTGGGAGCGGGGCAGACAGGAGAGAGACCTGGTTCTGCTGTTTCTCACGGTCCTCTCAGACATTGAAAAGACTGTCCTGTCGCAACCATTTCACCTGTTACCAAAAAAATACAATACGGCGATTTGTTTAGAGCAAGACACTCCACTTCTTTCTGCAGAAACTTGGTAAAAACAAATATGGAAATGTATCCTATTTACAATGGAATGGGACCCTCCCTTTCTTAGATGTGCCACTTCTGGGAGCACAGGACCGTTGTGTCATTCTTGTGGGAGGGTCCCAGAAGTAGGACCTGGCTACTCAGATGTTAGGGGTTTAATTCCTCCTAAGGACACTGTGTGATAGGCTGCATTTGAACTCTAACCTCCCAAAGAATGTGAAGGCCTCTCAGCTGGTGAATGAAGCTTTCTGGGGCCCTTTTACCAGGTTTCTTTGTTTTGGGGGTTTTGTTTGTTTGGTTTGGTTTGGTTTTTTTGTTTGTTTGTTTGTTTGTTTTTGTTTTTTTAAGACAGGGTTTCTCTGTGTAGCCTTGGCTGTCCTGCCTGGACTTGCTTTGTAAACCAGGCTGGCCTCGAACTCAGAGATCTGCCTACCTCTGCCTCCCCAAGTGCTGGGGTTACAGGTGTGCACCAGTGCACCTAGCTACCACTTTACTTAAGCATGGGGCTAAAGAGGTCCTTCCAAGAGGTCTGCTGCTATAATACGTCTTTGTTCCACTTCTGTTTAATTTCATGTGTATGTGTGTGGAAGTCAGAGGATAACTTGAGGTAGTCTGTTTCCTCCTTCCACCATATGGGTCCTGGGGACTGAACTCAGGTCGTCAGGCTAGGGGGTAAGCGCCTTCACCTACTGAGTCATCTTGCCAGCTCTCCATCTGTAGAATAAATGAAGAGGTGAGCTGAGCATGGCCATACCCACCTGTGACCCAGCATTTGTTGGGGATTAGGAGTTGAAGACCCCTTTCATCTATATAGTGAGGTTGAGGCCAGCCTAGGCCATATGAGATCTACCCCCCTCCCCGCCAAAGGAGGTACCATTTATGCATATGCGTGAAGCCTACCACTCAGTACCTTATGCATGTAAATTCCTTTAATTCTTATAGTCATCCTGTAAGTATCCCCCATTGAATAGAACAGCAAAGTGAGGCTTAAATAATTTCAGGTTTGCCTACATCCGTACAACCAGACCAATAGCATCAGGCCCCGGGCTTCAATTTGCCTGCCTCCAAATCCTCTTAGTGTCTCTGCTAGAGTGACTGTCCTCCTTCCTTCTCTCTCCACCTGGGCAGGCATGAACAGTTTCCTCATCTTCGCCAGGAGGATTGACGTACGCACGGTCTCCTTGGACATCCCTTACTTTGCTGACGTGGTGGTCCCCATCAACATGAGCATGAAGAACACCATCGCCATCGGAGTGGACCCTCTGGAAGGTCTGTGTGACCCTTCTTCCCACTTGTATTTCTGTACCTGATCAAAGGCCATTGCTGTCCTTTCTCTGTTTCACCTTCGCTCTTTCTATCTTTGCCAAAAGCTGTCTTGCTATGACTTGCCTGCTCGTCCATCGATTTCTCCTGTTAGGGACGACAGGGCTCTTGTCTCAGGCTCTGAATCACTTGTGGGTGTGACTGTGGGCAGGCAGGACGTGGGCTGAGTCAAGCCTTTCCCTCTCAGGAAAAGTGTACTGGTCTGATAGCACGCTGCACAGGATCAGCCGTGCCAGCCTGGATGGCTCACAGCATGAGGACATCATCACTACAGGTGCGCCTTCTCCCCCAACCCAAGGGCCACCTGTCTGGCTAAAGAGCTGGGGAATACCTCATCTGCCTTAAGGCAGGAGTCAGCGTGCTCTTCCGACACCCTGCAGGTCTGCAGACCACAGATGGACTTGCGGTGGATGCCATCGGCCGGAAAGTGTACTGGACAGACACGGGAACGAATCGGATTGAAGTTGGCAACCTGGATGGGTCTATGCGGAAAGTGTTGGTGTGGCAGAACCTTGACAGTCCCCGGGCCATTGTGCTTTATCACGAAATGGGGTGAGAGGTAGCTTTATCACTCTGCATAGCTGACTGGACCAAGCTGAGTTCAGACTATGGATAAGTGAAGGTGCACAGTGGAAAATGTCTTACAGGAGCGCCATGAACCATGGAGGGCCCTGTAGACTAAGCCCTGACCCAGGACTGTCCCGCTCCCTTGCGACACACTGTTCACTGTGTCAGCGTAGGGCAGAGCTTAAAAAAAAAAAAATGAGCCTTGCCATCAGAGGGCAGGATTCAGGGCTGGGGAGATTCGCCAGGTAGAGTAATGGGCTTGCCACACAAGCATGCAGACCTGAGTTTAGAATCCCAGTACCCACATAAAAAGGCAGACACAGTGATATGTGCCTATGCTCCTCGTACTGGGGAGGCAGAAACAGGAGAACCCCTGGGAGCTTGCTGAATCAGTGAAAAAATAAGGTAGAAAGAGAGTGAGGACCCACCTCTGGCCTCAAGCCTCACGCGCACACCTATGTGCTCATGTGTGCTCGCGTACACACACACACACACACACACACACACACACACAAGATTTAAATTCTTTCATGGGTATTAGCTTCCTCGCTTTGGACTTAATGTTTAAAATCTCTGATCCTTATCAGCTTTCTCCCCTGTCAAATAAGGGTGATGGTAAAAATGCACACCTTGTCACCCACCCTTGCAAAGACAGAGATAATGTGTGTGAAGTGTTTGGTGGCATACTGTAAGAACACACAGTATGTTTGATGCACTGCACATAGTTACGCTGTCCTGGAGCTATTCAAATAACCGGCTGCTGTACTTCCTCCATCAGGTTCATGTACTGGACAGACTGGGGGGAGAATGCCAAGTTAGAGCGGTCTGGGATGGATGGTTCAGACCGTACCGTGCTCATCAACAACAACCTAGGGTGGCCTAATGGACTGACTGTGGACAAGGCTAGCTCCCAGTTGCTGTGGGCTGATGCCCATACTGAGGTGAGAGCCTCACCCTGCTTCCCAGAAGCCTAGGAAGATGGGAGAGATCTGTTCAGAATGTTCAGTGAAGGCTATTTGGTGAACTAAGAACCACCTCCCCGCCCATCTCCCCCACAGAGAATTGAGGCGGCTGACCTGAACGGTGCTAACCGGCATACACTGGTGTCACCAGTGCAGCACCCATATGGCCTCACTCTGCTCGACTCCTATATCTACTGGACTGACTGGCAGACCCGTAGCATCCACCGGGCGGACAAGAGTACTGGCAGCAATGTCATCCTCGTGAGATCCAACCTGCCAGGCCTCATGGACATCCAAGCTATTGACCGGACACAGCCACTGGGTGAGGAGACTCTGTGATTCTTGAGTCAGGGGCCTCTGGATTTCTGGGGCTATCCCAACAGTCGGATATAGCCAGGGCACAGAGTTACTTAAAATCAGAGAGATTCTCTAAGCCCAACTTCCAGGATAAGTCTTTTGTCCCTGTAGGTATGGCTGGTACCACAGGTCTTTGATGCTGTCATCTCCAAAGAATTCTCAGAGACACTTGCTTTATCTCACTTCTGATAAACATTGAATCTTGTCACTAAGAGCAGCAAATAGTTAGCCATAAGAAACTGGGTCCTATAAGGGGGTGGGGGGCTGGAGAGATGGCTCAGCAGTTAAAAGCACTGACTGATGTCCCAGAGGTCCTGAGTTCAATTCCCAGCAACCACGTGGTGGCTCACAACCATCTCTAACATGATCTGATGCCCTTTTCTGGCCTGCAGATGTACATGCAGGCAGAGTGTATGTGTGTGTGTGTGTGTGTATGTGTGTGTGTGATTTTTTTTTAAAGAAATGGCCAGGCATGTTGGCACACGCCTTTAATCCCAGCTCTCGGGAGGCAGAGGCTGGCAGATCACTGTGAGTTCAAGGCCAGCCTAGTCTACAAAGTGAGTCTAGGACAGCCAAGGCTTCACAGAGAAAACCTGTCTCAAAAAAACAAAAAACAAAAAACAAAAAAAAAAAAGAGAAAAGAAAAATGAAACTGGGTCCTTTATGGGAGTCCACCAGCCTCCCAGGCTGGGCATGAAAGCTTTGATGCTCCTCTCTCACCAGGTTTTAATAAGTGTGGCTCGAGAAATGGTGGATGCTCCCACCTCTGTTTACCTCGACCTTCTGGTTTCTCCTGTGCCTGCCCCACTGGCATCCAGCTGAGGCGGGACGGGAAGACCTGTGACCCCTCTCCGGAGACCTACCTGCTCTTCTCTAGCCGAGGCTCCATTCGCCGTATCTCACTGGACACCGACGACCACACGGATGTGCATGTTCCTGTTCCTGGACTCAACAATGTCATCTCCCTAGACTATGACAGTGTGGATGGAAAGGTCTACTACACAGATGTGTTCCTGGATGTTATCAGGTATGTGGGGTGCTGACCCGATTCTCAGTGGGCGTGTGCGAGGTTACATTCTCCACTGACAACGGAGTGGACTGGATGACTCGGTGGTTTAGATACGGAGCTGGAGTCCTGACCACGGCACAGCAGCCCACACTTCTATTGCTTGTTTGTTGGTTTAATGATTGTAAAACTACTCAGGAGGCTGAGATGGGAAGATCGCTAGTTAGAGGCCAACATGGGCCAGGTCCGGTCTCAAAAATTAAAAACAGGGCTGGTTATGGTGGGTTAAGAGGTTGAGACAGAAGACAATGAGGTTAAACTCAGCCTGGACAATGTAGCAATCTCTTGTCTCAAAAACAACAAGCAGATATAGCGCAGTTTATAGAGTGCTTGCCTAGTACACGCAAAGCCTTGGCCTTGATTCTCAGCACTGCCTGAAGTGGGCACTTTAGGCAGAAAGATCAGAAAGAAGTTCAAGGCCATCTTTGGCTATATAATGAGGGAGTTTAAGGCCGTGGCTACATGAGACTCCATCTCTAACACAACACAACACACACACACAGACACACAGAGATACACACACAGAGAGAAACACACACACATATCGGAAACATGGTATATTAAGCAAATAAACATGATGCTAAGTTGGGAATCTGGAGTTCCCACACTTAGTGCCAGGCCCTGAGGGGACTCCAAGAATCCCCCAAGGCAGATGAAAAGTTGGAATCTATATTGCAGTACAAGAATCTTAGCCCAGCATTAAGTTTTATATTGCTTTACAAGGTTGTTTTAAGTGGGGGGTTTTGGGGTTTTTTTCCTATTATTTTTATTCTTCTTTGTATTTCTTATTTCAACACGACTCAAGAATATGATGTCATGCCAATACAAGGGACCCACCATGACAGATATTCTTAGATGGGACATAGGAATCTTTGTCCTTATTCTTCTGAGGGTGCACTAGGATCTCATGTGGCATGTACAGTTTAGGGAAATCCTCCAGGTAACTGCGACATGCATGATCCTTACCCGTGGTGCATTAGTCTCTGTATAAAAGCACGGATTAGTTTTAGCAAACCTTTCCTTTCTACTTTTGCTTTGCTTTGTGCTAAAGACCGAACCCAGCACTCTACCACTGAACTACTCTCCCAGTCCCAATGTACCTGTTTGTTTCACGATCACCCCAGGTAGTAATCCTTGTGTCCTCACAAAGATATGGTAGGAGTGCTTAATTTGTCCTATGGCAAGATAGGCATCCAAACCCTCTGCTACTTCCGGTTTGTAGGAAACCCTCTAAGAATTCAGTCTCTCATTGATTCTACAGGCATTGAGCACCTATCATGCTGGGCGCTGAGGAACATATTGTGTCTGTCTCTATGGAGCTTACAGTAAGTTCCAGGGTGTTATTTCTGGTTAGTCTGGTTACTCAAGCAACGCTGTATTGTCCCCAAGGCGAGCAGACTTGAATGGCAGCAACATGGAGACTGTTATTGGGAATGGGCTGAAGACCACTGACGGGCTGGCAGTGGACTGGGTGGCCAGAAACCTCTATTGGACAGATACAGGCCGAAATACCATCGAAGCGTCTCGGCTAGATGGTTCCTGCCGCAAAGTGCTGATCAATAACAGTCTGGACGAGCCCCGGGCCATTGCTGTTTTCCCCAGAAAGGGGTAAGTTTGTGTCCAGCATGAAAGAGATCCAGGGTGGGAGGGCCTGGTAGAAGAGAAGCTCCTAGAAGGTGCTTCCAGATGAGTGGATTGGTGAATTCTCTGAAGTCTGTCAACCTCTTGGCCCCATGTCCCCGTGCTTTGTGACAACAGCACTGTTGTGTCTTAGGTACCTCTTCTGGACAGACTGGGGCCACATTGCCAAGATTGAACGGGCAAACCTGGATGGCTCTGAGCGGAAGGTCCTCATCAACACGGACCTAGGCTGGCCCAATGGCCTCACCTTGGACTATGATACTCGCAGGTGAGAGCAGCTGCCTGGAAATGGGGTGGGTCAGGGAGAGGACAGAGATTGACACGGGGGAAAGACAAGATGGAAAGCCCCTTCATAGATGAGAAAGAGGAAACTATGTGAAGGCTGAGACAGTACAGTCAGCACTGAGTTACTGAGTCCGGCCCCGGGCCCGCGGCTGGGTTTGGGCTCTCTGGTTTACAAGTTCTGAGGACCTTTAGGAGACAGAGGGCACCCTATTTTCCACATCCATTTAGGTTCTTAGATTTGTGGCTTACCTGAGGAAGCAATGGGCTCTGGAATTGGCAACTCCTTCTCTAGATTAGAGAAAAAAGTAAAGGGAAGAGGAGAGTGACTTCCCCTTCCTGCCCCCAGAGGACAATCAAGGTCACCTGGAGAGTAGCTAGGGCGGCCTCTTCTTTTAACCTTGGTTAGGGTCACATGGCCTGAGCTCTTTCTCAAGACTATTTGTAAGAATGTGGGATTATATTCCTGGATAGGACCCAGTCGGCGATCAAGTTGCCAAGGGCAAGGCCGTGGGTGGCCTTCCTGGTTGTGAGGTCCAGTTCCTTCTTCAGCTGTGGGACTCACGGTGGCCGCTCATCAGGAGAGTCTCCTGACTGCACACCACCTGCCCGTTCAGCTCGTGAGCCGCTGGGCTCCCCGCAAGCATCTGCTGCCCTTCTCTTCCTCTCTGCAGGATCTACTGGGTTGATGCTCATCTGGATCGGATCGAGAGTGCTGACCTCAATGGGAAGCTGCGGCAGGTCTTGGTCAGCCATGTGTCCCATCCCTTTGCCCTCACACAGGTACTGGCTCAGGAGAGAGGTAACTAAACCTCCCTGATTAGGGTGTTTCCTGGGGACTCCGCTATCCTGGCCCAGCACTTCCATGATCTGTCGTTTGATTGCACAGAAACGACTGCGGAGCTTGTTAAAATGGAGGTTCTAGGGCCCCTGGCTATAGAGAAGTTGCTTTGTGATGACCGAAGCAAGAATATGTGATTTTGATAAACCCCTCTGTTAGCTCTACTTCTGTGCTCTTAGCTCACTGAGTTGGAGTTGGTTAGAGGCTGGGCAATGGCGATGGTGGCAGCACACGCCTTTAATCCCAGCACTCGGGAGGCAGAGGCAGGCAGATTGCTGTGAGTTCGAGGCCAGTCTGGTCTACAAAGTGAGTCCAGGACAGCCAAGGATACACAGAGAAACCTTGTGTCGAAAAACAAACAAACAAACAAGTTGGTTAGAATGGCTTTCTAAAGGCAAGCGGTTTGAGGCAGCCAGCTATTTGCTAAGTGTTTGAGTACCTTCACAATGAGCCGGAAGCCCACCTGAGTAATAACCGAATAATGCTGAACAAGGCACAGTACCTCTGTAAGCTATAGTTACCTATAAAACCACTTGGTTTAATAATAACAACATCTTGAAGTATGCACTAGATGTCAGCACAGGGCGTGGCGCACAGTAAACACTAATCACTTACTTATGCCTGTGACAAAACACCCGACAGGAGCAAATTAAAGAAGGGAAGGTTTATTTTGGCTCACAGTTTATTGGCTCACAGTTTAAGGTTCGGTCTGTCATAGCAGGGAAGTCCTGGTGTCAGGAGCAGGAGGCAGCTGGTCAACGTATGTGCAGTCAGGAGGCAGACACTGACGGGTGCTGTGCGCAGCCTTTCTGCTTTTTACACAGTCCAGGCCCGCAGCCCAGTCACTTCTACAGTGAGTCTTCCCGCCTTAATTAACTTACTCTAGCAACCTCAATGGCATCCTCTGAGGTTTGTCTTCATGGTGATCCTAAATCCCATCAGTTTGACAATTGAGATTAACCAAGTAAGAAGAGGTGGTTTATAGAGGCAGGTGGGTCTCTGTGAGCTCAAGGCCAGGCTGGTCCCTGCTAGCAGAGGATACATAATACTCTGTCTCAAATGAAAAGAGAGATTAACCATTACCTGTAACTATTTCTTTTTCTTTCTTTCTTTCTTTCTTTCTCCCTTTCTTTCTTTCTTTTGTTTTTTAAGACAGGGTTTTTCTGTGTAGCCTCGACTATCTTGGACTTGCTTTGTAGACCAGGCTGGCCTTGAACTCACAGCGACCCGCCTGCCTCTGCCTCTCAAGTGCTGGAATTAAAGGCGAGCGCCGCCACTGCCTGGCTCCCCTGTAACTATTTCAATCATTCTTAGCCTTATTTGGGGGAAGTTCAATACAATAGAATGACTGAGGGAGCTATGTGATGGCATGTGGTTGTAATTCTAACAATAGGTAAAGGCAGAGCCTGGTGTGGTGGCGCACGCCTATAATCCCAGCACTCAGAGGCAGAGACAGGTGGATCTCTGTGAGTTTGAGGCCAGCCTGGTCTAAAAATGCAAGTTGGGCACAGCCAAGGCTACACAGAGAAGCCTGTCTTGGGGGGTGGGGGAGGGGAAGAGGTAGAAGCAGGAGGATTCAAGGTTATCCTCAGCTGCATAGCTAGTTTGAGGCTAGCCTGGGATATAGGAGATCCTGTCTCAAAACAATAACAACAACAACAATTTGGGGTAGGATAAGAAGACTGAGTCCAAAACAGATTCTCAACCACTTAAATATTCTCCCCTACCTGTCAATCATCAACCACTCTGCTTTATTCCTTTTGGTTGGTTAGTTGGTTGTTTTGTTGGTTGGTCTTTTTGCTGAGTTTGGTTTTTTTGTTTGTTTGTTTGTTTGTTTCTCAAGGCAGGGTTTCTCTGTGTAACCCTAGCTGTTCTGGCTGCTTTGTAGACCAGGCTGGCCTCGAGCTCTCAGAGATCCCCCTGCCTCTGCCTCCCAAGTGCTGAGATTAAAAGCGTGAGCCACTGTTGCCCTGCTTTTCCTATTTTTAAAAAAGATTTATTTATTTGTATTATGTATATGAGTACTCCATCTGCATGTACATTTACACACCAGAAGAGGACATCATATCACAGTATAGATGGTTTTAATTTTTTATTGATTTATGTATTTTATGTATATAAGAGCTCTTTTTGCCATGTATGGCTACATGACAGAAGAGGGCGTCGGATCCTATTAGAGATGGTTGTGAGCTGCCATGTGGTTGCTGGGAATTGAACTCAGGACCTGTGGAAGAGCAGCCTGTGCTCTTAACCACTGAGTCATCTCTCCAGCCCTGTCCACACTTCTTTGCTTGCAAATGTTCATTGCAGTGAGTCATTGGTCTGGTTCGAGGCCTCTGGCTTCTGCTACACCATGAATATTAAATCCTCACTGGGACTCCTCTCAGATATCCTGTTGTTGCCCAGTGCCATGAAGATCCTGTAGTTTTGGATCTGCAGGTCTGACCTCCAGCAGATCATAGATGAGGTCGATGTTGGGGTTGGCAAACTCAAAGCCCTGGATCTGGGTCTGGATGGTAGCTGAGTGGGTCAGCTTGCCAGCTCTCCCCAACCCATACCACCAGGGCCAGCTCTCCAGCACTATCCCAGCTAGCTAGTTCACTCAAAGCTGCAGCTGGCAAGGATCTCATGACTGCAAGGGTCAGCTCTCCCACCTGCTGCAGGTGGTGAAGTGGGGGTGCTCTCCCATCTGCCTGGGGGTGGTAGAGGAGCAGCTCTCCCATGCTCATGCCCTCAGGCCAGGTCACCCGTGCCCCCAGCCACCAGGTCAGCTCTACTGTTCTGCCCAGGCGAGGAGCAGCATTGCTTCTTTTTGATGCCAGGGATTGAACCTGTAGCACTCTGCCACAGAGCTATATCCCCAGCCCTGTATTCTGTATTTGCTTTTTATCAGGAAGAAAGGTTTTGCCTGGATCTACCTCGTGATAGCTAATACTGAATATATTTTCTCAATCTACAAATGTCCTCCAGCATTTTTAACATTCTGCTGCCGGAAAGGAAAAGAATAATACTTTCATTTCCCCTCTCTGCCTCAGCTGAGAGTCTCACCATCAATGCATTGTTAGGAAGCTGCCCACAGAAATGAGCAGAGGATTTGAGCCAGGGCTCTAAACAAGTAGGCCAAAACAGCAATGGTTGAAATTAACCTCTAGATTCCTACTTGCTGGGGAGTGAGCTATCCACTCCTCTGACTGAGAACTGAGTGCGGGTGCTACAGACTCGGAGTTGAACCAAGAGCATCCCTGAAAGAATAACTTGGACCAGGCCTGGGGGGTGGTCAGAGACAGAAGGCATTGCAGCAGAGGGATAGCACACCCTGAGGCACAGGAAGTGGCACTAGGGTCTGACTGCTGAGTGCTTCTTTTGGTTCCTTATTGAGTAGCAGGACAGGTGGATCTACTGGACAGACTGGCAGACCAAGTCCATCCAGCGTGTTGATAAGTACTCGGGCCGCAACAAGGAGACAGTGCTGGCCAACGTGGAGGGACTCATGGACATCATTGTGGTGTCCCCTCAGCGGCAGACAGGTGGGCACCTAGGAACTGAGCTCCTTTCCATGCAATCGGTGGGACTGACTCTGGTCTCCCCAAGGGCTGTTACTGGCCAACATAATGGGAGCCATAAGGAAACCTTTTGGATCATGTTTGAAGTCCTTAGACCTTTGCATCCTTTGAGATTCTTCCCTTCCTGCCCTAATGTCCTGGGAGTGGGAAAGGCCTGGTTTCCCTCCCTTTTGAGAAGCGTGAGACTGGGAGATCCTAGGCTGTCTCAGACCAGACGCATCTGCTTTGCCGCCAGGGACCAATGCCTGTGGTATGAACAACGGTGGATGTACCCACCTCTGCTTTGCGAGAGCCTCTGACTTCGTGTGTGCCTGTCCTGACGAGCCAGACAGTCAGCCCTGCTCCCTTGGTGAGTTGGGTAGACTAGCTTCTTGGAACAACAGAGCCCTTGAAAAAGCAGCAGATGGCAGCCTTGGCTCTGTCCCCTTAGGTGGCACTGCGGTGACATAAGGTAAATGAGAAATATGTGTCGGCTTTGTACAGCTCAGGCCTGGCCTCTGGCATCAGACCATCGTCTCTAGTCTTAATCTTTGTGATCCAGTGATTTGATCTAGAATCATTAATACTAAGTCTAAATCCCCTTTTAATTTATAGCCGTGATTAATTTATAGAGCGTGCCTGAGGTCGGGGCATCTAAAAAATTCTGTCGAGACTTCTAGCGGCCACTCTTGAACCATACACAGGCTTCTAGCAGTGCATCCTAATCGTGTTTTCTCTCCAGTACCTGGCCTAGTGCCTCCTGTTCCCAGAGCTACCAGCGTGAGTGAGAAGAGCCCAGTGCTGCCCAACACCTTGCCCACCACCTTGCACTCTTCTACCACCAGGACCCGCACATCTCTGGAGGGGGCAGAAGGAAGGTAAGCAAGCAGGGCAGGACAGGATTGAGGGTCTGCATTCGGGGCACTAGTAGAAGAGCGTCATCCTAGCTTTATAATCTGGCAGATGGGAGATAGATTACATCATTAACCACTAGCCCCTATTATGTGGGACAGGGGTGATATTTATAATTGTAGATTGCTGTAAATGATTGTGTGTGTGTGTGTGTGTGTGTGTGTGTGTGTGTGTGTGTTCACGGGAGCACACGCATAGCCATTTGTGCATGTGTAGAAGACAGAGGAGAACATCACCTTTCCACTCCCTTAGACAGGCAGGGTCTCTCACTGAACCTGGAGCTCACTGTATTTTTGGCTAGGCCGGTGACCAGCGAGTCTCCTCTATGTGCCCCCCATTGGCAGAGTTTTGGGCATGTGCAGCTATACCCAGGTTTTTGAATAAGTCCTGAGATCCAACTTGGGTCTTCATGCTTGCACGGCAAGTGCTCTTACTCACTGAGCCATCTCCCAGTGCCCGAAGCTCCTTCCGTTTCTGAGAGCAAAAAGCTTAGAAACAGCTTTCTAAAGCAATCACTAGGGAGGAGCTTCTCCCTGCATCCTGCCTATCTCCCTTTGCTCTCATGTCACAGGTTTAGTATTAGGGTTTTGTCCTACAGTACTGTTTGCATTATAACTTTATAGCTTGGGTATGAGAGCTTTAGTGGTTTTCTGTTTGTTTTGTTTTGTTTCCTTGTGTATCCCAGGCTGGCCTCGAACTTACAGAGATCTGCCTGCCTCTGCCTCCTCGGTGCTGGGATTATAGGCGTGCAACCACTGTGTGCTGACAGTCTTAGTTTATAATGATCCCAGCACACAAATAAAATACACATGTATGCACATGCACACACACACACACAATTATCAAATAAGCAAATATAACCATATACAGTCTTCAAATCCAGCATAAAATATATGTCATTGAATTGAACATACTAGTGAACACACTATAGATTAAGAGGTAATTGACCTGGTTTCGATTCGGAAAGCAGAAACAATGACTCCAAGATAAGTACTCTAAACTCAAGAGTCTCCAAAGCGCTAAGATTGGCACATGGTCAGATGCAAATGGCATGTGCCCTACTCTCTGCATTTTGTGTAGTCTGTAAGGAAAACAAGCATCCAAGTGCGAACACGTGCCTTTCTGATGAACTTTGAAGTGTTCTCCACCATCTTTGGTCACAAGTTTTCTTTAGAGCTCTTGTTGTTTTCACAGTGCTGGAGACTGAGCTTCACACATCTGAGGCAAGCACTCTACTGCCAACCCACACTTCTAGTCCCTCTCAGACGGTTTCCCCTATGTGTATACATATATGCTCCTGTGTGCATGTGGAGGTCGTTTTCAGTAGCTTCCCACATCGTCTCTCCCTAACCTCCGAGCTCACCATCTGTCTGGGCTGACTAGCCAGCCAACTCCAGGAACCCTCTTTCTCCACCTCTCCAGCACGGAGGTTACAGCTGTTTGCTACTGCAACCAGCTTTTTATGTGGGTGCTGGGGCTCCGAACTCAGATCCTAATGTTTTCCTGGCAAGAACATTACTCACTAGACCATCTTCTTGGGCCCTCTGTCTTTTTTTAAGTGCTCATAGAATTCAGCCCCTTGTGAGTTGTTTATACTGTGTGGTAGTAGTAAATGTTCCAATTATTTAAGCATGTTAGCTGGAATATAATAATTTAAAAAACCCATCCCACATAACTAAGCAGAATATAGGTGCTAAAAGAGAAGTCTTTTCAGCTGGGCGTTGGTGGCACACGCCTTTAATCCCAGCACTTGGGAGGCAGAGGCAGGTGGACTGCTGAAAGTTCGAGGGCAGCCTAGTCTACAAAGCAAGTCCAGGATAGTCAAGGCTACACAGATAAACCCTGTTTCAAAAAGAAAGAAAGAAAGAAAGAAAAAGTCTTTCCTATTTTTTTCCTAGTTAATATGGCATTTTCATGTGCTTGTGTGCTACAACTGAAGAAAAAAATAATCATAACTAGCATTTCATTCATTTTTCACGTATCCTTTGACAAATTCACTATATATATAGTGAATCCTATCTACCCCACCTCTCATTCCACCTGGACTTTTTTTCTTTTTTTCAGACAGGAGCACTATGTAGCTTAGGCTGCCCTCATTCAGGACCCTCCAAATGCTGGAATTAACAGCTGTTCACCATGCCCCTTTCCTCAGACCTTCTCCAGTGGAGCTCCGGTTGAAGAGCCCTTGTATCTTGGTTTCAGATGCTCTTCTGTTGCCTGCAGGGACTTTCTCCGGGCCTTTGGGCGGTGCCTCCAAGCGCTTGCTGTAACATGCCAGAGTTGCCTTCTGAACATTGCAAGTGCACTAGCTGAGCACTCCCTCTGGATGGCTTATTCCCTTGTGAAAGAATGACATGGGAAGAAAAACAGTTTGTTTTGTTTTGTTAGCCTTGTGATAACCAATCTAATTTGCTTGGTTAGCAGCTGTTTCTCATTCATTCTTGTAGTATAAGGAAGATTTGATTGCTGTCCTTAGAACTCTATCTAGCTCACTCTAAAACTGCTACTTTTATTTTTTTTCTTTTTATTTATTTATTTTAATTTTTTATTATTAATTTATTCTTGTTACATCTCAATGGTTATCCCATCCCTTGTATCCTCCCATTCTTCCCAAAACTGCTACTTTTAGATGTCTATAATTGGGGGCTGGACAGATGGCTCAGTGGTTAAAGACTGACTGCTCTTCCAAAGGACCCAGGTTCGATTCCCAGCAACCACATGGCAGCTTACAACTGACTATAACTCCAAAATCTGACACCCTCACACAGACATACATTCAGGCAAAAAACCAATGCACATAAAATAAAAATAAATAATTATTTTAAAAGGTATATAGGGGGCTGGAGAGGTGGCTCAGAGGTTAAGAGTACTTCCAAAAAGTTCTTCCAAAAAGGTCCTGAGTTCAATTCCCAGCTCACAACCATCTATAATGAGATCTGTTGCCCTCTTCTGGCCTGCAGGCAGAACACTATAAAAAGAAAAAAGAGGGGGGGAAAAAAGTCTTAAAAAAACAAATAAGGGCCGGGTATGGTGGCGCACGCCTTTAATCCCAGCACTGGGAGGCAGAGGCAGGCGGATCTTTGTGAGTTCAAGGCCAGCCTGGTCTACAAAGTGAGTCCAGGACAGCCAAGGCTACACAGAGAAACCCTGTCTCAAAAAGCAAACAAACAAACAAATAAATAAAATAAAAGTTTTAAAAGGTATATAATTGAAAACATAAACATAACATAGCAGCTAGAAACCACCTCTCCCCCCTCCCCTTCTTCCCTCCCTTTTGTTTTGTTTGTTTGTTTTGTTTTGTTCTGTTTTTGAGACAAGGTCTTTCTGTGTAGCCTTGGCTGTCCTAGACTCATTATGTAGACCAGGCTGGCCTCAGACTCACAGAGATCCACCTACTTCTGCCTCCCAAGTGCTGGGATTAAAGGCCTGTGCCACTATGCCTGGTTTAATACATTTTTTGAATTACATTTTCTGGGGGAGGCGGAGCGTATGTGCCAGCACATGTGAAGGCCAGAGTACAAACGGTAGGAGTTGGTTCTTTTCTATCCTGTGTATTCCAGGGATCAAACTCAGGTCATCAGGCTCAGCAGCAGACGCCTTTACCTGCTGAGCTATGCCCCTGCTCCCTTGACAGACTCTTTCAGGCCTGAAAGCCCTATTCACTGCCCTTTCCTCCTTCCCTGGGAGAGGGTGAGGATCGCTTTGAGTACAAGCAGGCTTCATGTCTCCTTCTTATGCCCCACAGATGCTCTGAAAGGGATGCCCAGCTGGGCCTCTGTGTACATTCCAATGAGGCTGTACCTGCTGCTCCAGGTAGGTCCTAAGAACATAACTGTTGTGGGAAAGAAGACTCTTCTGCTTATCTGTTTTTGAAACAGGTTATTTATTAACCCATAGGCCGTGATGGCCTCAAACTCTCAATCTCCCTGCTGCTTGTCTCCCAAGTGCTGAGACGATGCTGTGGAGACACCACCACACCTGGCTTCCTACGACCTTAAATCTCCACTCATTTCCCCAGCTTTTGTGAGGAGTTTTACAGGGTTGATGAACTCTTCTCATTGACTAAATCCACAAAATAATAATCCTAAGAGTTACCACTTACAGTGTACCTCCTAGGCACTTGATAAGCGTTGTATGCCGTGTCCATGCGTGTGAGCACCTCGGTCCCCTGTCTTTATTAGGGTTTCCATGGTTGTAGTATAGAGACCATGGCCAAAAGCAACTTGGGGAGGAAAGGGTTTGTTTCATCTTACATCTCTCAGGCCACACTCCATCACTGAGGACGTCAGGGAAGGGACTGAGGAAGCCATGGAGGAATACTGCTGGCAGGCTTGCTTCTTGTGGCTTTCTCATCCTACTTTCTCTATATAAGTCCTTTCTCAGGGGTGCCCCGTGGCAGAACTGCCTTCCCTGTGGAATAGGCTCACCCAAATCAATCTTTAATCAAGAATATGCCCTCACAGGCTTGCCCACAGGCCAATCTACTAATGGGGGTATATATTCTCAAACGTGCCTAGTGGGGACATTTTCTCAAAAGACTTTAGCCTGTGTCGAGTTGAAGAAAACAAACAAACAAACAAAAAACCCCACAACTAACACATCCTCCTTATCCATGGAAGATATATTCTAAACCCACCAATGAAACCTAAAGCCTTAGAGAGTACTGAACCCTATTATATATACAATAACTATCATTAAGTTTATTTTCTAAATCAGGCCAAGTAAGATATTAGCAATAGTGGTTGATAATATAATAAAACAATTATGACAATTTACTGTGATAAAGTTGTATGCCATTGCTTTTTTTCTCTCCAAATATTTTAATTTCTCATTGTAAGATAATAATATTTTCAGGCTGTCACTGATGCTGGAATGACGGAAAGAAAAATCATGACTTAGAGGGGGCTAGTGTGTGTGTGTGTGTGTGTGTGTGTGTGTGTGTGTGTACTGTCATTTATTTTCCACTGGCCATCCAATTCATTTCTTTATGTTTGACTAATGAGAAAATGTCCACTTAGAAGTTAAGCATCTTGCCTTATGCCAAATAGTAAGTGGTTGGGCTGGTATTAGCATGCCTCCCATGCATCTCCGGCTACCTTGCTCCTGTGACCCTTCACCATCTGAACACAATATGCAACCCACACAAGTCAGAGGCACCTTCCCACCAGTGGCAGCTAGAAGGCGTCACAGTCTTTGCCTACCATCTCTCCGTTCTCCTAGGTGAAGGACTTCACGTCAGCTACGTCATTGGTGGCCTCCTCAGCATCCTGCTGATCTTGTTGGTGATTGCGGCTTTGATGCTATACAGGTGACCTCAGCTTCGCTGCATGGGTGACATGTTCTTTGGTCCCTATTAGCCTATCTGGGCTCTCTTGGAGCTTCAGTTTGCTGAATACACTTCCACATAGCCTAGTTTCACCACTGGGCCCTGGGTGGAGTAGCAGAAAGAGAGAGTGGGAACCTAGTTAATTGTTCTTCCATCAGAACCTCAGAAGTTTCCTTATTGGATGAGTCTTTCCATACCCCTCTCTACCTGAAACCATTAGAATTACAAGAGGTCTTCCATTCACGTAAGCACAGCCTTTCTCCTCAACATGGCAGATCGAGCATTACTTGCTAGAAATCACTTTGAAAAGGCACAATATGCCATTTCAGTTTAGGATCTTTTGTTTGTTTGTTTGTTTAAAGATTTATTTATTTGTATATAGAATATTCTGCCTGCATGGACACCTACATGCCAGAAGAGGGCATCAGATCACATTATAGATGGTTGTGAGGCACCATGTAGTTGCTGGGAATTGAACTCAGGTCCTCTAGAAGAGCAGCCAGTGCGTTAACCACTGAGGCATCTCTCCAGACCTCAATTTAGATTTTTTTCTTTTTTCCTTTTTTCTTTTCTTTTCTTTTTTTCTTTTTTCTTTCTTTCTTTTTTTTTTTTTTTTTTGCTTTTTTGAAACAGGTTTTCTCTGTGTAGCCTTGACTATCCTAGACTCGCTTTGTAGACCAGACTGCCTAGAACTCACAGAGATCCACCTGCCTCTGCCTCCCAAGTGCTGGGGTCAAAGACGTGCGCCACCATGACCTGCTGGTTCTTAACTTTTCTAATGCTGTGGCCCTTTAATACAGTTCCTCATGTTGTAGTGACCCTAACCACAATATTATTTTGTTGCTACTTCATAACTGTAATTTTGAAAGTTATGATTCATAATGTAAATATCTGACGTGCAGGCTAGCTGATGATTGACCCGCCCCATACACAAAGGTGTTGCCACCCACAGGTTAAAAAACCACTGCTATCGATGCATTTTCCCAATTTCAGTTCCCTCCTCTCTGATGATAGCTTGTGCAGAAACCTAGCCAGCATACCCAGTAACAGAAGTATTAACTCCTCACTTTACAGAAGGATTAGACTGTGTGTCCCAATAGTCCCTCTGGTAAATCACAGGGGTGGGATTAGAACAAAGATCCATCTCCCACATAGCAAGTAGCCCAGAAGGGTGGCGAGGTATCACTACAACCAAGTGAAATGATAACCGTTCATGGCCTCACAGTTCATGTGGATGGGAAATCTGGGCGCGGCTTCACTGTGTTCCCTGCTTCAAGGTCTCTCGCGGGTTACAGACAGAGTTAGGATCTTGTCTCAAGGCTAGACAGGGCAAATTTTTCATCCAAATATACTCAAATAATTACTGGCAGGATTCACTTCTTCACCGGCTATTGGTTGGAAGTTTCCCTCATCTGCTGCTTGCCTGTGGACCTTTCTATATAAGTCAGTTTACAACGTGGCAGGTTGCTCCCTTTAAAAAGGACAGGAAAGGAGGGAGGGAGGGAGGGAGGGAGGGAGGATGCACCACTCAAGCTGGACACAATCTAGTCTTTAGTACTTTTACATAATGGGTTCACTAGAAGTGAGTCACCAGCTCCGGCCCACACTCAAGGGTGGGATCCCGAAGGGTGTGGCTGCCAGGAGGCTGCTCCCCACACGTAGGCTACATCTTCCCAGAGTATCATACCTACAAAGATCTCAACTAATTTCTGTGTGATTCTTCCTCTTGAAGACACAGAAAATCAAAATTCACGGACCCTGGAATGGGAAACCTGACCTACAGCAACCCCTCTTACCGAACCTCCACTCAGGAAGTGAAAATCGAAGCCGTTCCCAAACCAGCCATGTACAACCAGCTGTGCTATAAGAAAGAGGTAACAGTGGAAATTTCTACATAGGCTTTTCTGGGGCTTGGGGAAGATAGGAATTATGACTGAATTGCCTGAGTGGATGAGTAAGGGCCGCACGTGCTGTCCCATCTACCCTATTGGAGATACTGAACAGAACATAGAGTGTAAGTTGGTTTTCTACAAAGATCTAAAATCTTTGCTGGGCACTGGTGGCGCACACCTTTAATCCCAGCGCTCGGGAGGCAGAGGCAGGTGGATCCGTGTGAGTTTGAGGCCAGGCTGGTCTACAAAGTGAGTCCAGGACAGTCAGGGACACAAACAAAAAATAAAATAAAATAAAATCTTTGAGGGACTCTATCTAGTAAAGCAAGGCCAGAAGATTTAAGTCTGAAAGTAATATTGATCGTTCTCAAGATTTTCCAGGTGTATGGATGCTTTGGTCCTTGGGTTGTCTGTGCTGAGGCTATACCCTTCTGAAGCAAGGGGGCGCTTTTGGATAACACCCCCAAACCCAAGAGCTCATGGATTCTTTTTTTCTACTGTCTGGTGCAAGTGCCTGCTATTGGAAATGGCTAGGTTTTTTTTTTTTTTTTTTTTTTTGGTCCTGGACTCGCTTTGTAGACCAGGCTGGCCTCCAACTCACAGCGATCCACCTGCCTCTGCTTCCCGAGTGCTGGGATTGGCTAGTTCTTTTCTTAAGGTTTTAAGAGGTTTTTCTAGAAACCTAGAGATTTACATGTTTTTATTTATTTATTTTTTTTAATGTTTTGGTAAGTCAGTGCAAAATTATTTACTGACTATTTGGGCATGAAAAATAGTCCTCTTTCCTCAAGGAGCTCTGAGGTCTGAGATGTCAGAGTTTCCTAATCGGGTAGAACCTGGTTTCTTCTAAAATCCTGCACCCTTCATTGAGATATTCCCTAAGAAGGCCCTCATCACTCTGTCGTGACTTGTTTAGCAGTCCACTCTGCACAGCCCTCACTAGCCACAGTAAGCCTATGCTGTGGATCCAGGGATTCCTGTCTTTAAAAAGCTCCCACTAAAATTCACAAGATTACCTACCTATGGGTTCTGGGAACGGGAAGCCTATTTCTGAGAAAGACTCTTGAGGATTCTTGAGTTCTTAGCACAGCCTGTGCAAGGCCCTCGATTCCATCCCCACTACCACCAGAAGGGAAGGAAGGAAACTGTGTGACCTCTTTCTCTTGTTGTCTGTTTATTCCTCAGCAGCTTTTTCACCCCTCTGATAGCCTTTCACCCTTTCTCTTCTGATTTCCTCTTGACTTCAGGTACCAGTTGCTGTGTGTAGGAAACAGTGTTTCCAGAACTACCATTGCCATGAACCCCACCTCTCCCCAACTAACCCAGTGCATTTCTGTGTGGGCCTGCATGTTATTTCTCACTAACTTCGGTTCCGAGGGCATGCTGGGTGAAGGGGTGTCTCTGTGTAGGCTTGCAAATGACCTCTGTCTCTCTGCATGGTTGAGGGACCCTTAGAAGGCAGAGCTCATCCGTCATGAAGCATGAAGCATGTAGCATCGTGTCTGCTGCACGGAGGGCCTTAATAACTATCTGTAGTTATTATTCAGTAATTACTAACTGAGCTGTTACTAACAGGAAGTGATGGTTGGAGACTATGGGTAAGGATACCACCCCAAGAGCAGAACCCAAGCTATGATGGCTCTTTTGTTCCTAGTGGTGGCAGGATAATATTTGGAATCCTCCACAAGCCAGAAATGAGACTGCCCTTGAAGAGTACATAAAGGAGGAACCTTGAGCTGAAGTTTAAGCTATCCTCAGAGTGATGCTGGTCGCTCAGGGTGGTCTTCATGGAAACAGTTCCAGAGTGTCTTCCCCAAAAGAATCACAGGCTTCAGGGGCTCAATGGATGTACATTAATAACACAAATACTATTTTCTAAGCCCCACTCCTCTCAAGAAGATCATTCAGGGCTGGGGAGATGGCTCAGAGGTTAAGAGCACTGTCTGTTCTTCCAAAGGTCCTGAGTTCAATTCCCAGCAACCACATGGTGGCTCACAACCATCTATAATGAGATCTGGTTCCTTTTGGTGTGCAGGCATACATTTGGGCAGAATACTGTCTACATAATAAATAAATAAGTCTTTAAGAAAAAGAAGAAGATCATTCAAAGCAAGCAGGAACATAAAGATCCTGAATGCATGTATACTGAATTGTTTTTGATTACTTATGTCAGCATGATGTCCCATTAATAAACCACAGGGACGATGCAGCAGGTTAGCACGTGATGTAAATGCATACTGAGTTGCTTTTGATTGTCTTATATTGGCATGATGTTCCATTAGTAACCCATGGTGACAATATCACAACAGCTAATGTGTTAGCGTGTCTTGTGTCCAGTGCTCTTAACAGTTGCATGCCCTGAATTGCCTCAATTAACCCTTACAACAACTCGCGTGACTCGTAGATACTGCTATTCCCCTACGCTGCAGATGTGAAGACCTGGTTTTAGAACTGTTAAGTAATTTGCTCAAGATAACTTAGCTAATAAATGGTTGATGGAAGACCAGAAGCCATGGTTTCTCCCCTCCCACCGTGATAATGTAATTATTATCACAGCTGCCCTTAGGTGGGACCTCACATTTGCTCTGACCACATTGTTCTACCAGTCTGGGAGGCTTTTGCCCTCCCTAGCCACTTCCGTTCAGCTCCGCTGCCATTCTCAGCTCGCCATGAGATCCTTTCTGGGATGCCAACTGACTGTGTGTCTCTGTTCTCCACCCCAGGGTGGACCTGACCACGGCTACACCAAGGAGAAGATCAAGATTGTTGAGGGGATTTGCCTCCTCTCTGGGGATGATGCTGAGTGGGATGACCTCAAGCAACTACGCAGCTCCAGGGGGGGCCTTCTACGGGATCACGTATGCATGAAGACAGACACGGTGTCCATCCAGGCCAGCTCTGGCTCCCTGGATGACACGGAGACAGAGCAGCTGCTGCAGGAAGAGCAGTCTGAGTGTAGCAGTGTTCACACTGCAGCCACTCCAGAAAGACGGGGCTCTCTACCAGACACAGGCTGGAAACACGAACGCAAGCTCTCCTCAGAGAGCCAGGTCTAAATGCCCACATCCTCTTCCCTGCCTGCCTGTCCCTTCTCCTCTGTGGACTTCCGATCCTTGCATTCACACAACAGCAGGCCCCCCTTCCCGTGTGCTTGTCTTCCTCCTCCTGCCCCAAACTGCTCCCGAGCCCCCATAGAACCTGTAACTCATCTGAGTCCACAAGAAATGAGGGCACAGCTCAAGAATCTAGACCTAGATTTTACCACGAACCTCACCTCTTGCACTCTATCCTGGGCCCCCCTGAAGCTGGGCTCAGCATGATTCTCTGTCAGCACAGAGCCCCGGCTCCCTTTGCCCTGACCCCCTCTGTGCCTGCCCCACAGCACCGATGCAGTTGATGACATAAGACTTCCGTCTCTTCCCCATCACAGTTGACATGATGGCTTCTCTGCAAACTGGCCTACCAGGGGCTGGGAGTGGAGGTCACAGGTAAAAGGTAATGGATAGAGGTTGAGGGACGAAGGAAGAAGCATCCCAGCTGGTCTGGGTGTTTGGGAAACCTCCAGCCTCGTGTGTTAGTAATTATGAAAAGCTCTTTTGGCGGCGGCGGGGGGGCGGGGGAGTGGGCACACTTGAGCCCTGTTGTCTTGTTCATTGCTGGCAGTGGACATTCTCCTCCCCCAGGAGTCACTGCTTTGTCAGCTGTGACACAGACGAAGTGTGGGTACGGCTTACGCTGTTTTTTTTTTTTTTTTTTTTTTTTCCTCCTGCTAGAATGTCTGGGGCCATTTCTACCTTGGATAACTGGAGGCCCCTGTCTTTAATAGAACTCCCTCCTGGTGCTGCTCCTGGCCAGTGTTCTTCCTAAGCACTGAACTCTGCTGTGAGCTTGAGTGAACATGAGGTGGGCCTTGGCAGCCTGGCCTGGAAGATGGTTAAGGAGCTCTGCGTAGATCAAGCACAGTGGCTCACTCGAGCTGCTTTCCTCTGCTCTTCTCTCTCCCATTCTCGGGGACGCTATGGGAAGCGGTTCTGGAACAGCCTTTCAGAGAATGACTAGGGAGAGCAACTGGCAGGACACAGGACGTGCAGGGGCTCAGGAGAGGTATTGTGAGGTTGAACCTCTTGAGTTCATCCTCAGGTGCTCAGGGACCCAAGTTCATGGACACAGCCTGCGGCTCCCATGCCGACTCTTCTCATAGCCACTGTCCACGCTGAAGTGCCGGCGCTTGCTTCCTGCTCCTTCATACCAAGGGCTTCTCCCAGGGCTAGCGGAGACTTTTTGTGCTGCCATTAAATTTTTTATCCGAGCGCTTCCTTTCTGAGACAGGGGCCTATAGGTTTGCTTTTTCAACCCTATCCTTGTGTCATCTTCGGTCTCCAAAGTCTAAAGAGCCAATGAAGATGCAAAGTGGCGAGCAAGGAGTAGATACGTAGCAAGGACCAGTGCAGAGCCAGTCCAGGCACAGCTCTCCAGAAACCCGGGGCAACAGGAGAGATTGACAGGAGCCAAGGATGGAGTGGGGAGGGGGCTAGGGGAAGTTTCCTGATTTAAAACATCTCTCATGGCTATTGCTCTTCAGAGATCAGCTGCCAAGCGTATGCTTGAAAGACAGGACAAGAGCGAGTCTTTTCTGGCCAGTTAATAAGAGTAGGAGGCAGATGTCAAGCCATTAGTCTTGTTCTCATGAGCTAGACCCAGATGTGGGTCTACACAGATAACCTGCGCCAACTGAGATGAGTACAGTGCCACTTCTAAGAGGACAAAGGGCCATTGCACACGGAGTGAGGCAGCATGTTAACTTCACGGTCGGGGAGGAGGAAGAGAACGGGAGAGTGGCACCCTCCTGAGTGGACAGGGGCAAGGTTCTTATTGCACTTGGGCTGTTCAGAATGTAGAAAGGACACGTTTGAGGAGCTATCTGTTTGAGCACTGATTTACTCTGTAAAAAGGGCAAAGTCTCTCTGTCCTAAACTAATGGAAGTGGTTTCCCCATGCTCATGTGTAATGATTTTAACATTACTCACGGGAGAGGTTGGACTTTCTGGAGTTATTTAACCACTATGTTCAGTATTTTAGGGCTTTATGATAATTTAATATAAATTTAGCTTTCTTAATTATGTCGGCTGGATTGGAGTCATGACTAATCTTGCACCTGCACTATCTGACAGACCCATGCTGTGGAAAACCTACTTGGGGACGTCACCTCTGGCATATTCAGAGATGTGTGAACCATGGGAGTGGAGGGGAATAAAGAATGTGAGGTTTGTGCTGGCATTTCCACTCATCTTGAGAACATAGGTCAAGATGAGAGAGCTCGCCAACGTGCCATCCTGAGTTCCTCTAGAGGAGGATGGCTGAGCGGTTTCACCTTGAATGCAGCTCATCATTGGGTTGATGGAAACTGCCTGAGAGGGCCACAGTCATGGCCGTTAGTGACATCTCCGGGCTCCAGAAGCTAGTGTCATGGCATATATACCATGAACCCATTACTTCCGTTTTCATTCGCTGAGGACTCCCATGTCACAGGACTTGACTGTGTCTTGCAATGATGGTGACCAGCAAAACTGTCCAAGATGGCATGAAAAACCCTGCATTGGGAATTTGGTTTCGTCTCCAGCACCACACACAAACAAGACTCCGTTTTTTAAAAAGCTACATTCTGGTGCATGCCTTTCCCCCAGCATTCAAGGCAGAGGCAGGAAGATCTCTCTGAGTTCGAGGCCAGCCTGATCTACAGAGTGATTTCTAGGACAGCCAAGGCTACACAGAGAAACCCTGTCTCTCTCTCTCTCTCTCTCGCGCGCGCGCACACACACACACACACACACACACACACACACACCACGCCAAAACAAAAACTTATATTCTCCTAACTTTCCCACTGAGTCTCAAGGCTAGGAAAAGACACCAAGGAGCCCTTCACAGGTTCTATGTGTTATTCTTGTGAAAAGTAAGGAATATCCTAGTCCTAATGCTATGCTGCTTGTAGAGTTTGATTTCAAGTGTCAGTGGTTGGTTTTCTAAAGCCTAAACTGTTACTAGAAGAATGTCCCCGCTCAAGGTACCAACCACACCTAAACAATGCTTTGGTCTCAGAGTCGAGTCCAGCAGCAGCACCCTCACCACCCCTACTCCCACAAAAGAACAAGATGAAGAAAATGAAAAGAACAAGAAAGAGTTGGGTCTGACTGACAAGAAATCTGGTGTACCAGAAACAAAAGCCAGTAGAATAGTTCAAGGGCAGGGCTGGAGAGATGACTCAGCAGTAAGAGCACTGACTGTTCTTCCGGAGGACCCAGGTTCAATTCCCAGCACCCACACGGCGGCTCACAGTTGTCTGTAACTCTAGGATCTGAGACCCTCACACAGATATGCAGGCAGACAAAACACCAGGGCACATTAAAAAAAAAAAAAAAAACAACAACAACAAAAGCAGAGTTCAAGGATAACTAAATCCTTTCTCCCCCAACATTCTTTAAAAAGAAAACAAAGTCCCATAACAGGAAAAGATGGATCTTGAGGCTGAGGGGAGGGTTGAAAGTTCCTTGCCCAGTTCTTCAGTTCCTGTCCTGGAGAATATGAGTAGGAGCCTAACAAACGGGGACCAGGGAGATAGTTCACTCAGTAGAGGCCTTGTTTTGCAAATACAAGGTCCTAAATTTGATCCCCAGAACCCATGCTTAAAAAAAAAAAAAATGCTGTGGGGCATGCACAATGGGCACGGTGGCAGCTATGGTAATCCAGCCTGTTCTAGTGAGTTCAAGGCTAGCCAGGGCAACATAATGAGACCCTGTCTAGAAAAGAAAGACCAAAAAGGTTGGCATGCATTTGAAATCCCAGCACAGGAGAGCTGGTGACAGGTGAGCCCTGGGGCTTGTTGGTGAGTTACAGGACAGTGTGCGTGTGAGGGGATAGTCTCTGGATGGCTTCTGAGAGATAACACCCAAGGTTATCTTTTGGCTTCCGGGTACACACCCAAACACCCACCACAAAATTCTAATAAACTAGACCAGTGGTGGCACATGCCTGTAATGCCAGCAGTCTGGGGGTTGAGAAACACAAACATGAACATTGAACTTGAGTCCAGCCTGGGCTAGCGAGACTGTCTTCAAAAATCAACAAAACAGGCTGGTATATCACTGTTTGAATTTATCTAATATTTGTACCAATAAAGACAAGGGAGCTTAAACTGAGGTAAAAACCTGCTAGGCCAGCAAAGTAACTTTATTTTCTGAACTATATACAAAATATCTATTTGCAAGTCTCATTCTAAGACTAAACAGCTCATTAGAAATCTCTTAGCTAGTTACCTTCCTCTTGAGCTTCTCCAAGCCCAAGAGGGCCCCTTAGCTCTCTTTCCTAGAACGCCGTTTTACCTGTGTGTGGACAGCTGCCTCTGTGTTGGTCCTGCACGCCCTGACTCTTACCATGGGCCCTTCCACGAGGGCTCTTCCCAGCCTCCAAAAGGGAGCTAACTGCTATTAGAAGCCAAATTGTCTCAAAGAAGTCACTAGCTCCCCCTTTACACCCTTGCCAGGCTGAAGCAGGTCACCTTTGCAGTGGGGTAGCTCAAGGCTACCCAGCTTATTTTGCCTCAGGTCACAGAGCAAAGACCATAAGACCACTACCAAGCAACGTGCCTTTAAACAGGCTGGAACTTTCCATCCTTCACCATTGTCATCTATGGAGGCTTTTACAGGCTCCAAGCTGCATCTCTTCAGGGCACACTGAACTGCATCTGACATCTATTTAAGCTTTTATATTTAATGATTAGGTTTTCTATGTATAATAATCAAATATCCTGTAACTGGCTGGAGAGACAGCCTTGCCGTTAAGAACACTTGCTGCTTTTGTAGAGGACTTAGGTTCAATTCCCAGCCCTCACACGTTGCTCACAGCCATCTGTAACTCCAGTTGCAGGGGATCTGATGCACACACACACATACACAAATATATGTATTTATTGTATATACAGTGCTCTGCTTGCATGTGCTCCTGCACACCAGAAGAGGACAATAGATCACATTATAGATGGTTGTGAGCCACCATATGGTTGCTGAGAATTGAACTCAGCACCTCTGGAAGAGCAGTCAGTGCTCTTAACCTCTGAGCCATCTCTGTAGCCCATATACACTTTCTTTTAAAAAAAAAAAATCACCAAAAAGGGTTGGAGAAATAGCCTAGCAGTTAAGAATGCTTACTTAAGCTTTTGCAGAGGACCTAGGTTCAGTTCCCAACATCCACATGGCAGCTCACAACCACCTGCATCTCCAGTTCCAAGGAATCTAACACTTTCTGGCCTCTTTGGGCATCGAAAGCATAGAGTGCACATATGGACACACACACACACATTAAATCAACAAAACAGGAGGCTAGAGAGATGGCTCAGTGGTTAGGAGTACTGGCTGCCCTTCCAGAGTCCCTGGGTTCAATTCCCAGCACCCACATGGCAGCTCACAACTATCTGTAACTCCAGTTCCAGAGGCTCTGACACCCTCACACAGACATACACGCAGGCAGAACATCAGTGCACATGAAAGTAAATGCAATTTTAAAAATCAACAAAACAAAACTATATCTTTACAAATTACATTAAAAATATGATCACTGCCTTTTGGTATCATAAGAACAAATGGTGGACCCTAAGGTGAAAAGGCCTGAGGCCCACAGGAAGGTTTTATGAAGAGGACTTTTTTTATATATTGACTTGTTGTGTGTATGTATGTATGTGTGTCAGTAGACATGACCCTGCACCCGTGTGTGTGGCAGTCAGCAGATAACCTATGGGAGTCAGTTCTGTGACCTGTGAACTCAGGCCATCAGTCCTGGCAGCAAGCAGCATTAGCTATCAAGCCCTCTCTCAGACCCTGATAGGGAGGTCTTTGTGACACGAGTTGACATTTTTCCAAACCTAGGCCTAAAGAAAGCCGAAAGGCAGAGATGATTAGCAGCGTAGAAATGTTCCCAAGAGCTAAGGGCAAAAAGGTACTAACACTTGAAGAGTTCTGGGCCTTCTATTTATGGACATGACTATAAAGGGAATGTGGTCAAGGGTCTGGGCATGGAGCTTACTGATAGACTCTTGCCCAGCAAGTGTTCAGAGGCGGGGACTGCTCCCTCAGCACCACCACCTAACAGCAGAGAACCAAAGTGACTCCCTTGCCTGTTTTTTTTCAAAGTCTATGGCTTTTCCTCACAGAAAGATGACTCAAGTGTTCAGCTAGTCTGTTTCCAACCATCCCCTTGCTTGTCTTCTAGATCATTCTCCTGCCCCTCTTAGGGGAGCAGTTTCGTTTCCAGTGAAGACTCCAGCCCCTCACTCGAACTCCTCAGCACGGTGGGAACACAGACTCAGCCTACTATTCTGAGTTTAAACCCCAAGTTGAGTTACTTACTAAGCTACCCAATCTGCTTTTTTCATTTTGTGGGACCAAGAGCTCACATGCCCTGCCTTCCCTGTGGTTTTTCTCCCCTGTGCCTTAGGAGCTTGTTGATGGCTAATGAGGCATCTCTCCGTCCCTCTGCCTCCTTCCTCTTTTATGAGGCTGATGTTTCTTTCTCTGGTCAAAGTTCCTTGTAATAGCTTGCATTTTGGAGGATAGAAAATGGACTGTAAGAAAAGGAATTGTTAAAAAAAAAAAGAAAAAGAAACACCACACATACACTGAAGTTATTTACGCCTTCATTTAACCAGTACCTATTAACTGCAACCAGGTGTAAACCAGGAAAGGCTTTGTGATCTTGGAGACCAGTTAAAGCACAGAACCCGTGGCCACTTGAGATGTGTATTAGTATCACCGTTTTCTCTAGAGGACAGTTTGGGAGCACTTCAGCTGAAGGCAAAAGGAATTTAATCCTTGAAGCTGTTCCTCTTAGGCTGGCAATAAAGATCCACATCCCAGGGTTGGGATGCTTCAACCTGAATGCAGTTGGTGATTTTAAGGGGAATGAGCACCTGCTCCAACCCTAATGGCCTTTTTAGAGACGCCTAACAGCTACTCAGCAGCCCCAGAACCTGACATGAGTTTCCTGTTTCTGATGCCAAGAAGTGCTACTATGTACTGTGCTACGCTACGCTTGTATAGAGCCATTGGGAGGCCCCTGGGATGGAGTCACAAGTAACTCTAATGAGTACACAGATAAGTGCTATTTAATGATAATCCTCGCCTTGCAAGAGGTTAATTTTGACCAAACCTGTACTGAGCACCTGCTGTGGACAAGACACTATATAGGCTTCTGCAAACCCTGAAGAGGCCCTGCTACTCCCTTTCCCCCACCTGCTCTAGCTACACTGGCCTCCCTGCATCTCAACCCTGTCAGGTATGCGCCACACATAGGGCTTTTGTACAGCTGTTCCTTCTGCCTGACACTGCTCCTCACACTCATGACTAACTCCTTCACCTTCAAGTCAGTTCTAATATCATCTTGGCAAAACATGCACTGACCACTCCTTTAAAAATTTACAGTGCCGGGCAGGCTGTGGTGGTTTGTGCCTTTAATCCCAGCACCCAGGCTATGGCGATCTGTGAGTTCAAGGCCAGTCTGATCTGCACAGCAAACTCCAGGCTAGCCGGGGATGCACAGTCTTTTGTGGGAACTGGGGAAGACATCTCAGTCAGTACAGTGCTTGCTGTACAAACGGGAGGACCTTGAGTTCAGTCACTAATACCAGCACCCATAAGAAACTGGGTGTTGCAATCTCAGTGCTGGAGATGTCCAGGAGGCGCCCTGGGGCCTGCTAGCCAGCTAGTCTAGCCAAATTGGTGGTCTCCAGTTTCAGTAAGAGACTCTGTATTTAAAAAAAAAAAAAAAAAAAAGGTGGAGAGCAATTTAGGAAGACAGCTGATGTCTACTTCTGGCCTCTACATGCATGCACACACATGTGTATTCAAAATTACAGTATAAGGACATACTACGTCATTTATATGTTGCCTATCTATGTCTTCTCACTAGAACATGAGCTCCTTGAGCAAAGACAGTTTTTGTGTGTGTTTACTGTGTTCATTGACTACTCCAAATGCCTAAAAGTCCCTCCACATACTAGGTATTCAATAAATATTTGCCAAATGAATGAATAAATGAATTCAGACATCTAAAGCCTATCTCCTAATGAGGTTGAAGACAAAAAGATTTTGCCGTCTTCTAAAGCTCTTCAGAACCCAGACTACACACATCCTTTACTGAGGAAGTCTGAGGTAATATTTTATTTTATTCTTTGGTTTTTCAAGACAGGGTTTCTCTGTGTAGCCTTGGCTGTCCTGGACTCACTCAGTAGACCAGGCTGGCCTCGAACTCACAGAGACCCACCCGCCTCTGCCTCCCAAGTGCTGGGATTAAAGGCATGGGTCACCACGCCTGGCCTGGTAATCTTCAACCTCTCCTTTAAGTGTATTCTTCAGATTATGGCTGATATTTAAATAAACTATATACACCAGTGACCAGTACCTGGAGAAGACTGTTTCTGTGTACCAATTATCCATTTTCCAAAGGTTCCTCTCCTTCCTCACATGTTTTCTGTTTTTATTGCCTATCTTTCACCCCCCCCAGCCCCCCCTCCCTCCCCCTCCCCGGGAGTCTCATTCACTCTACAGAAAGCAGTTCCCAGAATCAATACCACTAAAGACTTAATCTAGTCTCCCAGCTTCCATTTGGTATTTTCCGAGGCTACTTAGAAGATTCCATTTGAATGTCTCTTTCAAACCTGAGAGTAAACAAGGGAAAAAAAAAAAAACCTGATCTCTCTTCCTTTCCCTTGAGATGGGCATCTCCCGTGCAGGCAAGAACAGCTCTCCCAGGCTCTGGGATCTAATCCTGGCACTTTCTTTGACTCAGTTTTCTAGCTAGGATCCACCCTTGCCTTTGCACCTAATCTAATTGGTGGCCAAATCCTCCACTCTTCTTGAATCTATTCTTATCGCTTTCATTGCTGTTATGTTAGATTCCAAAACAGGATTCCAACCCTCACCCTGAAGCTAACTAACTTCCCTAAAATACACTCCTGACTTCACCACTCTCTTATGCAGAAACTTCTGATAGTTTCCTGTCACCTACTTCACATAAACATATTCCTTAGCCTGATTACCAAGTCCCTCCATGAATTGCTCTTAACTTCCTTAGGCAGTCCTGTGTTCCATTACTTCCCACCACAAATCTTTTCTTAAAATCAGATCCCTGGCCTGGAGAGGCCTCAGAATTTAGGAGCACCTGCTGCTCCTGCAGAGAACCACATGGTGATTCACAACCATCCAAAACTCCAGCCAGGGGAGCCAAAGCCCTCTTCTGATTCCCTCAGTCACCATTTATATGCACGCAGGCAAAACATTCATACACATAAAAGAAACTAATCTAAAATTAAACAAACAAACAAAAAAAAAATCCCTCAAATCCTTAAATTCAGTCCCATTCATAGGATGCACTTTCTTGTGTCTATGCCCTGCCTTTGTCTGCTAAGTGACATTCTCCTTGCCCCATCTATACCACTGATAAAATGCCAACTTCCCTTCCTTCTATGTGCACTTTTGTTAAGCTTCTTATGATTCCAGGAATATTGTAAGCATCGTCAGGCATATACACACTCACACATGTTCTTACAGTTATACATTAAAAAGGAAACACTTCACTTCCTACAACTTTTTTTTTCCCCGAGACAGGGTTTCTCTGTGTAGCCTTGGCTGTCCTGGACTCACTTTGTAGACCAGGCTGGCCTTGAACTCACCCAGCCCTACTCCCCTTAAAATTTTTTTATGGTTTTATTTACGAGTGTTTTGCCTGAATGTGTGCTTGGTACTCAGAAGAGGGCACTGATCTCCTGGAAGTGGAGTCACACGTGGTTCTGAGCCACCATGTGGATGCTGGGAGTCTGACCCGGTCCTCTGCAAAAGCAGCAAGTGCTCTTACCACTGGGCCAGCTCTCCAGCCCTCTGCCCTGTTCTGAAGCAGGGTCTCTTAGTGCTCGCTGTTTAGTCTAGACTGGTTGGCCAGCGGGCCCCCAGGAACTACCTGCCACTGCCCCTAGGGCTGAGGTTAACAGTTACTCACTGCCACACCTGGCTTTGACACAAATGATGGGGACATCAACTCAGGACCTCATGCTTGTACTTTCACTTGCTGAGTCATCTTCCCTGGCCCGATCAATCACGTTCTTTTAGAACAACTGCACAGGGTTCTATTGACACTCCATAACTTGTATAAAAAGGTTTCCTTTAGACGGCCAATCGATTTCCAGGTTTATTTCTTTTTTTCTAATTTTTCAGTGGCTCAGTAACATCCCTACACTTTTCTTTTCTTTCTTTTTTATTCCCGCTTTTCTTGTGTATGTGGATAAAACTGTAAAATAAATGCCCCTTAGTTAGTAGCATTAATGGGCCAGAGAATCTGTAGATGTCAAAATTATCCTCCTAAAAATTTGCACTCAAATTTAACAGTGAGGTCGAGCAATTTACTTCTCTAAATCTTCTAGATAGCTAAGGCTTGCCTTGAATTCCATGTTCTGTTTTGGTGTTTGTTTATTTGTTTGTTTGGCGAGGTTTCTTTGAGACAGGGTTTCTCTGTGTAGCCTTGGCTGTCCTGGACTCACTTTGTAGACCAGGCTGGCCTTGAACTCACAGTGATCCTCCTGCCTCTGCCTCCAGAGTGCAAATTCCACACCCTTGCCAACCCTTAGAGTGCTGAAATGAGAGGTGTGAACCACCATACTCACATCTTTCTTCTTTAACTCTTGGGTTTTTAAAAATTATTCATTATTTTTTATTTATTATGCAGATCACATTATAGATGGTTGTGAACCAGCATGTTGTTGCTGGGACTTGAACTCAGGACCTTTGGAAGAGCAGTCAGTGCTCTTTACCTCTGAGTCATCTTTTCAGCCCTGAGTTTGTTTTTTTCTTTTTTGGTTTTTCGAGACAGGATTTCTCTGTGTAGCCTCAGCTGGCCTTGAACTCACAGTGATCCACTGCCTCTGCTTCCCGAGTGCTGGGATTAAAGGCATGCGCCACCACACCAGGCATTTGATTTTGGTTTTTTGAGACAGGGTTTCTCGATGTCCTGGAACTTGCTGTAGACTGGCCTTGAACTCAGAAATCTGCCTGTCTCTGCTTTATTATATTAAATCCTCACATTAAATTTATAATATAAACATCATTATTATAACCTAATATTCATAGAAATGTTGGATATTGATTCAAGAAAGAATTTTAAAGCGGGGTATGGTGTTGCACATGCTTGTAATCCTAGTATTTGGAAGACAGAGGTGAAATGATGCTACGGATTTGAGGTACGCTGGTCTATAGTGCCAGTCCCAGGCTAGCCTGGACTACAGACAGTGGTCTCGAAGAATAAAACAGTGCAGGTGAGATGGCTTAATGGGTAGAGATGTTTGCTGTCAAGAAACCATATTGTGGAAGGAGAGAACCAATGCCTAGCAAGTTGTCCTCTGACTGCCATGCACCACTACTCCTTCATAAGGCAAATAAAAAAATAAAATCGAATTTTGACAATCATATTTCATCAATGAAGCCTCTCGTTTCCATAAAAATAAGCATTGCAGTTCATAAAAGCCATTCCTAGACACTCAGCTTGTTGTATTAAATCCTTACATTAAATTTGGTTTTTTGTTTGTTTGGTTAGTTGGTTTTAATTTTTTGAGACAGGGTTTCTCAGTGTAATAAAACTCTGGCTGTACTGGACTTGCTTTGTAGATCAGGCTGGCCTGGAACTCAGAGATCCCCCGCCTGCCTCTACCTGAATGTTGGGATTAAAAGCGTGAGTCACCACCACCGAGCTTTAAATTAAATTTGTAAGGAAAACAGTTATTCCATTTCCTACTGGAGGAAACTGAGGTTCAGACTAACCGAGAAAAGTGATTTGTTCAAAAGAAGTCCAAGACTACACTTTAGCATCCTGCCTCCATTCGGGGTTCCTTTCACTGCATCTCAGTTACCTCTTGCATCTCCCCCAACCTCCCCATGCCCGCTTCAGCACAGAATTGCACAATCAATATTTGCAAATACAAGGTCTCAAAAAAAAAAAAAAAAAAAAAAAAAGAGAAGAAAAGAAAAGAAAAGAAAAGAAAAAAGAAAAAGAAAAGCCGGGATGTTGACAGCAGTTTAAACATGTGCAGTTAGGCAAAGGCAACATGAAGATGGCTAGGAATGCATAGTTTACCACACACCTTTCGCTCTTCAATCTGAAGTCATCGGTAGTCATACCTCTGGCATACCGGCTGCCCACCTGACAAGTAGCCCCTAGGAAACGCAGGTGCGCGCGGACCCTTTAAGGCCGCAGGCGGCGCGTGCCCACAGCCCTTTCAAACGGACCAATAAGAGGGCGATAGGCGGCCCTCCCAGGACCAATAAACAACGAGGACACTGCGGGGTGTGCGGCGGCCCAAGCGGTTTTAAACGGCTTAGAGCAGGCCCCTCGGTTCTGACCCGGCGGAGGTGAGTGGGGCGGTGGGCTTCACCCGCTTGGCCTGGACCCTGAGGAGCCGGCATCGCGCGGCGTGGCTCGCGCTAGGGGGACCCACGACCGCGGGCGGGGCTGTCGGCGGACGCTTGCCTCCTCGGCGGTCTCGCGAACCCTGCCCGGCAGGTCTGAGGCGGCGGAGCCGGGGCGGAGGCCGGGGAGCCCCCCGCGGCTGGCAGGGCGGGGGTGGGGCGGGGGTGGGGGGCGTGGGCGCTCGCCTGCGTGGGAGTGACCCGGGCTGGGATTCAGGTGAGCCGAGCGCGCGGAGGGGAGCTTCCTTGGCAGCGCCTGAGGATCGCGGGGCGGCGTCGGGCCGCGCCTGCTGGCTGAGGTGTCCGAGCCGTGGGCGGGGGGCGGCGGGGACACCCCTGCGTTGCGGGCCCTTGTTGGAGGGCAGCCTCGCGGAATTGTCAAATGAATGAACGCGAGCCGGGGAGGGCTGTGGTGGGGTGTGATAGCGGCCTCAGACAGCATCGGAGCTTGGGTGTCTGGGCCTGCCTCCATCCCTGCATCTCCCCCCCCCCCCCCGCCCCACCTGCGATGGTTTTTTTTTTTTTTTTTTAACCCTTCTGTTCATCTGCCGGGGCCCCGCCCTTGGTTTTTCTCTCTCAGGTGTCAGCAGAGTTGAGATATTTAGCAGCTGTGAAGGTTTCGCGGGGCCCAGTACAATAGCCAGCAGTGTAGGTTAGCCGGGCCTTGCCACTTTAAGGCTAGGTGAATCAGATTCTCACTTTTTTCTTTAGCTCTTAGCAGATCGGCGTCGTTGTTGAGAGCCGACCAAAGACGTGGTAATTGCCAGGCAAGATTGAACGCATCCCATTTTGTTTCTTGCTTCTTGCGTAGGAAAGGATGAAGGAGTTGTTGCCAGAGTGGCTGCTGTATGTTAGAGAAGACGTTCGTGTTGGTCAATATTAATAATGAGTTTCTGATTTCTGCTTCAATAGAGGTTTTGCGGAAGGTGTCCCAAATTTATATATGACTCTAATTCTCTTAGGAGCCAGGGCATCAAATCTTGGCCCAGATAGAATGCTTGTCTTACATTATGCATAATTATAGAACTGAAAACTCATTTTTAGAAAGGTGAAATCCTTTTTTTTCCCCTCCATTTTCATCACCCTGAAAAGCCCTTCTATGACCTAAAGAGAAGAATATAAACCAAGCTAACAGTCATTTAAGACTTTTCTAAAGTGACTGGGCAAACTATAAGGTTTAATAAAGAGAAAGTCAGAATCAACTTAGTTGCCAATATAAGTTAAATCAAGGTAGTAAACCTTTAATGAAAAAATTGTGCACCATGTTTTTGTTAAAAGTGTTTTTGACATGGGGCTGGGAGGAATGACTTATGGTTAGGGACACTGGTTGTTTTTCCAGAGGATCTGGGTCTAGTCCCAGCACCCACTTAAAGGTTCACAATCATCTATAACTCCAGTTTCAGGTGTCCCAGTTCCAGGACACCCTCTTTTGATGTCCATGGGCACTGAGTACACATTATACACAGACATATAGACAGGCAGAATACCTATACTTTAAAAGATCTTTTACATTTATTTTTGTGGGTGGGCACACGTGCCTGATGTTAGACAGCTCACTGGTGTTCTCTCTTTCCATTGTATGGGCTCTGAGGATCAAACACCAGTTGTCAGGCTTGGCCAAAAACACCCTTACCCTTTAAGCCTCCTCTCCTGTCCCAAATTTTTACACAAGTTTTTAATGCTGTTTACTTGCAGAGGTGACAAACAAAGGTATTTCGCAGCAATATGCCATGTACTTTTCTCTCTATTACTTTTAAAGTTTGGATCATCAACTTACGAATTATGAAGTGTGCTGTGTGGTAATCCAATTTTGGTATTTCAGTAGATGAATAATTTATTATGAGCACCTGGGTTTGGAGAAAACAATTAGAAATAATTAATTTCTTTAACAATACTTTTGGATAGTGTTAAAATATTTTTAAAGATGTATTTATTTTATGATTGTTTTGTCTATATGTATGTATGTGCAAAATGAATGGGCCTGTCCTCCCAGACTTCAGCAATCCTCCTGCTTCAGCCTCCCACATATTGGAATCAGAGGCATGAACCACCATGCCTGGCAAGTTTCATATCATCGAGATTTTTACCACCAGGAGCTGGAGAAACAGTTCAGAGTTAAGTGCACTTGTTGCTCTTGCAGAGGACCCAAGTTTGGTTCCTAGCACCCACATGTCTGCTCATAGGCATCTGTGACTCCAGTTCCAGAGAATCCAATGCCTTCTTCTGAAGTCTGTGGGAACAGGCACATCCATGTACTCTACTGAAATTGATGTTTGCTGGGTGTTAAACGTTATTCTATATTCAAGAGATACACTTAGGAGCCAGGGAAAAAGCACCTAATGGAGTTTCACCAATTTATCTTTCAAACAATTTACTATAGCAATTTATAGTTTCTACAGTCCCTTTAGCTCAGCCCTGGGCCTTGAACAAAGTAAATTCTCAAGTATGTTTGCCAGCAGTGGCTAATATTTAAAAGATGATCTCTGTGTATGATGCTTCATCTTTTTTTAACTGTCAGAATTTACCCATGAAGGAACTGAGAAAGATTATGCAACTTGCTCAGAGTCATATGACTTAATAGAACCCAAATTTAAATTGAAGTTAGGTGGCCAGGGTCTTTGTTCTTACCATCATTGTATATAAAATAATGACTTTTCTAAAAAATTTAAGAACAGATTTAGAGTAGATCCCGCCCCCTCTGATGTACTTACCAGAGATAAGAAATATGGTAATATTTAAGAAGTCAGTTGAAAATAGTGTTTACTTTATGGACAGCTTTGAGTGTGGTTGGACAAGAGGGAGCTTAAAATTGGCAGTTCTGTATTGTTTTACGATTGAGGAATCTTGTTATATACACCTGGCTGCCCTGAAACTCACTATATAGATTAGGATGGCCTCGAACTTGTGATATAAACTTCATGCCTTTGCCACCTCCGTGCTGGGATTTGTTTATTTATTTATTTATTTTGGTTTTTCGAGACAGGGTTCCTCTGTGTATCCTTGGCTGTTCTAGACTCACTTTGTAGACCAGGCTGGCCTTGAATTCACAGTGATCCACCTGCCTCTGCCTCCTGAGTGCTGGGATTAAAGGCGTGAACCACCATGCCTGACCCCATGCTGGGATTTATAAACCTGTGCCACACTGCTAACTTTAAAGTTGAGATGTTAATCTAAATTGTGATTGTTTCTTGGTGGTCAGTGATAGAGAGGTTTGAGGTTTTAAATGATTCTCATATTCTTACATCTTGAGTTCAAAGACATTACTTAGGTTTGTTTGTTTATTTAGTGTACATGAGTGTTTTGTCTGCATGTGTGTATGTGTACCACCTGTGTGTCTGGTGCCTACAGAGGTCACCACTCACATGGTAGCTCACTGTGGTTACAGGTGGTTGTGAGCTACCATGTGGTGCTGGGAATAGAACTGGCATCCTAGGCAAGAGCAGAAGTGCTCTTAACTGAGCCATCCAGCCTTGCTTAGGTTGTTATCAGTGCATTTACCCTGACTACTTAAACTTTCAAGACATTAAGCTTCTTTCTTTGGCCTTGACTTTTCCTCTTCTCTGCCTAGAATGTCCCACCCTACTTTACTTTTATTTCAAGCCTATGCTAAGAGACTCACTCCACATCTTAACTTATATGTCAGCTCCTTAAAGAAACATTTTTCTAAGGTCCCTATTAAAATAACTAATTTGATGGCTTTTACCTCATTTTCTTCTGTTTCATGTATTGTTATTTGATAGGTTATTTTCAGTTTGTGTCAGAATTCCTCACAGAAATGAAAACAGTTGTGCATATTTTTTTCCCGTGAGATTATGCTAGTACTTCACACAATGCCTGGAACAAAATAGGCCAGTTAGGCATGATGGGTCACATCTTCCTGTACTTAGGTGGTAGAGGCAAGAGGTTATTCTCAGCTGTTTAGCAAGTTTGAAGACAGCCTGGGCTCTGTCCCTCTGTGAGTTTGAGGATAGCCAAGGCTACTCAGAGAAACATTGTCCTGGCGGGGGTGGTGGTGGTGGTGGTGAGGACACAAACAAAAAAAGTATTGAACAAGCCTAAACTGGCATAGTCTGCTGTATGTGATAAAGTTAAACAAAGACTGTGTAATGTATCTTTGGATGTGAACAGTTTCTCAACAGATAAGCTTAGAAGTATTCCACTAAGAAAACTAGAAAATTCATAGATTTATATTTGTTACTCGTGTAGAGAAGTGCCTAGGCCCTCATAATGAAGGCCCTTACCACTGTCAGAACAGAAGGACTGGTATAACTCTGGACTGCTGTCTGCATTGGGTCTGTGTTCTCTTGTGCTCTTGGTACATAAACATTTGATTAGGATTTTTTTTTAGTGTATTTTACTGTCTTAAAAATTTCTCAGCATTTCACTTATTTCTTGTTTTCTTTTTTTGCTTTGTTTTGTTTTTCTTGAAAAACAGGGTTTCTCTGTGTAGCCTTGGCTGTCCCAGACTTACTCTCTAGACCAGGCTGGCCTCGAACTCACAGAAATCCACTTGTCTCTGCCTCCCAAGTGCTGGTATTAAAGGCCTGCGCCGCTGCCACCCACGAACAAAGCTTTTTTTGTTTTGTTTTTTGAGATAGGGTCTCTCTGTGTTAGCCTTGGCTGTCCTGGACTTGCTTTGTAGTTGAGGCTGGAAAGATTTATTTACTTAATTATTTATTTATTATATATACAGTATTCTGCCTGCATGTATACCTGCGTACCAGATCTCATTATAGATGGCTGTGAGCAACCATGTGGTTGCTGGGAATTGAACTCAGGACCTCTGGATGAACAGTGTTCTTAACTGGTGAGCCATCTCTCTAGCCCTAAAGCTTTTAATAAACATTTATATGGACTTTGTATGGATGTAGTTTTTATGTCATCTGGGTAAATAAATTTGTTGGATAATATGGTCAAACTGTCTTTAATTTTTGTAAGAAACTGTCAAACTGCCTTCCAAAGTGACTATACTGCTTTGCAGTCTCATCAGCAGTGAATGGGGTTTTCTTTTCTTTTTTTAAAAATAATTTATTTAGTTTTATTTTATGCGCATTAGCGTGAAGGTGTCAGATCCCTTGGAACTGGAATTACAGACAGTTGTGAGCTGCCATGTGGCTCTGAGCCATCCCTCCAGCCCCATGAATGGGGTTTTCTATTGCTCCACATTCTTGACTGCGCTTAGTTTTAACAGTTTCTTTCTTTCATTTATTTAGTTTTTAAAATTTTCTAATCATTTTAGTAGGAATATAGTGTTCCTACCTTTAAAATAAAATTGTTTTGTTTTCATGACATGGATGTTTTGAGAGCAATAGTTTTATTATATGTATAATAAATATTTATTACATATATTTCATATATATTAGATATATAATACTTGTATAATAGGTATATATATACAGCATATAATATAACTATTTGTAACATAACTATACATGTAATTTAAAAGTTTCATTTAGGGATTTCTTTCTTCTATCTTTCTTTCTCTCATCTTTTTATCTTTCTATCCCATCTAATATTGATGAAAAAGAGTTAAAGGGAAACAAGAGTAAACCTTCCAGAATCTGTTCCATGGGATGGATCTCCAGGTGTCTCTGGCTAGTAAGCTGGTCTCTCCCCAGATCCACGTGCGATCCTGCTCCAAAAGGTGCAGCCTTCTCTTCGAACTCATAGCAATCCGCCTCCCTCTGCCTCACGAGTGCTGGGATTAAAGGTGTGGGCCACCACAATTTTTTTTTTATCTTCTTGAAATAGTTTTTAATTGAAAAATAAAATCATTCGTATTACATCTCAATTGCTACCCCATCCCTTGCTTCCTCCCATTCCTCCCTCCTCCTGCTTTCACCCCATTCCCCTTCTCTATGACTGTGACTAAGGGGGACCTCCTCCCCCTGAGCCACCACGATTTTTTAACAATGCTTTAAGAATACTTTACACTTGCCCAGTGACCTAGAGAGTTGGGTTCCTCCTGGTTTGTCTTCAGCATTGCTGGCAATGTTAATTATGTTAAGTAATAAAATTACTGTTTCTCCTTTTTGTTGTTGTTGGTTTTTTTTGTTGTTGTTGTTGTTTTTGTTTGTTTGCTTTTTCGAGGCAGGGTTTCTCTGTGTAGCCTTGGCTGTCCTGGACTCGCCTTGTAGACCAGGCTAGCCTTGAACTCACAGCGATCCACCTCCCTCTGCCTCCCAAGTGCTGGCATTAAAGGCATGTGCCACCACTACCTGGCTAAAACAATTTTTTTTATAAGTTTGCTTATTTTATTTTTTAACTTCCTTTTTTAAAATTTGTTTATTATGTATACAACACTCCGTGTATACTCCTGCAGGCCAGGAGAGGACATTATATCACATTATAGATAGTTGTGAGCCACCATGTGGTTGTTGGCAATTGAACTCAGGACCTCTAGAAGAACAGTCAGTGCTCTTAACTGCTGAGCCATCTCTCCAGCCTCAAGTTTGTTTATTTTTATTTTATTCACTTTACATCTCAATTGTAGCCCCCTCCCTTGTCTCCTCCTGTACCTACTCTCCCTCCTTATTCCCCCCTCCCTCCCTCCCTTCCCTTAGTCCTCAGAAGGGAGAGCCTTCCTCTTCTACCATCTGACCCCAGCCTATCAAGTCTCATCTGGACTGCCTGCATCCTCTTCCCCTATGGTCTAGCATGGCTGCCCCAACAGGGGGAAGTGATCAACGAGTGGGCAACATATCAGAGGCAATCCCTACTCTGCATATTAGGGGCTCACATAGAGGCTGTGCTGTCTATCAACTATATCTGAGCAGGGGGTCTAGGTCTTCTCCATGCATGGTCTTCCATTGGTTCATTAGTCTCTGTAGGTCCCCCTGGGCCCAGATTTGTTGGCTCCATAGGACTTCTGTGCACCACCCCAAAGTTTGGGTGTGAATCTCAGCATCTGCTTCCTTCCCCCCTTTTCCTTAATATTAAAAGAGAGAGAAAGAAAGAAGAAAGAAATCTCCAAATGAACTTTTATTAATTGTAACTAACCCCGTTAGGTAAAAATGAGCATTAGTAACCCACCAAAAACACCCATCCCACCTACTGGGAATGGGGGCGTCGTGTTCTCAAAATTACTTTATGCTGTTTAGGAGAAAAATCTTTTTTGGGTACCCTAGAAAAATAATATATTGGCCAAGCACTGGAAAAGCTAGCTGTTTTTGTACAGTCCTTTTGGGATTGATCCTTTCGGCTAGCCGATTTATTGTTAATGTGCATGCAATTTCTGGAAGAAGCAGTAGTGCCAGAGGCAGAAGTTTGATCTTCATAATTGTCCTGTTTTTTGCTCTGAAAGTAAGCAGACTTTTGAAATCATTAGTACAGGTATGTTAGTACATATATAGTTTTTTAAGGAAACATCAGTTGAGGCATCTTGTTCGAGGTGCCAGAGGCATGCTTTTGGGGTTAAATCACCCATGTTGCCTGCTTGGTCTTTAGCATTGTCTTGCTTTTTGCAAATAATACAGGGCTCCACCTGCATATTCACCAACAGCACAGAAGAGGGCATTAGTTCTCCAAGCTGTAAGAAACAATGTCGAGTTGTTAAAAACCAGGTAGCTCTTAAGATTCACTTTTTATATGGTCAGATCTAATCTTTATAAGTTTAGTTGGTAGCCATATTTTTTCACTCCCTGTGGAAACATTCGCATACCCACGACCCCATCTCAAAACTACTGCAGGTTTCTATTTCATACTTGACAAGTCCTTGTAGAATATTGGTTGTCCCAACTCCTCAGTTTTTTCTATCACCCAATGTCTCTCCACAGCTGACGTCCCTTCATCATTCACATTAAGAAAATTTAGAGTCGGGGCTGGAGAGATGGCTCAGAGGTTAAGGGCACTGACTACTCTTCCAGAGGTCCTGAGTTCAATTCCCAGCAACCACATGGTGGCTCACAACCATCTATAACGTGATCTGGTGCCCTCTTCTGGCCTGCAAACACACATGTGGGCAGGATATTGTATAAGTAATAAATAAATAAATCTAAAAAAAAAAAAAAAAAAAAAAAAAAGAAAATTTAGAGTCAACAAAGCATTATTTAATTGGTCCCGATGTGTCTTTACCCTTCCCTTTTGTTTAATAAGCATTTTTTAAAGGTATGATTAGCTCTTTTTACAACTGTTTGTCTTGTGGGGTTGTGAGGTATATTAGTAACATGTTTTATATTAAAATACATAAAAAAGTTTTTTATCTTAAGGGACACATATGTAGGAGCATTGTCAGTCTTAATTTGTGTAGGTATTTTCATAAATGTCATTATTTTTAGCAAATGAGTAATCACACAGTCAGTCTTTTTAGAACTTAAGGCAGTTGTCCATTGAAAACCTGAATAAGTATCAATGGTATGATGCACATACCTCATTTTTTTAAATTTTGTAAAATGAAACACGTTTGTCAAATTTTATTTCTTTTGTTACCTCTAGGGTTAATTTTAGTAGGTAATGGTAGTTGACTGTATAAGGAACATGTAGGACACTTATTATTTTTTTGGCTTGTTGTCAAGTGATAGAGAATCTTTTTTTTAACCCCTTACCATTGACATGATGTTTTTTATGAAATTTTGAGGCTTTGAATACATTACCTATCATAATTTGTCGATCTCTTTATTTTTTTTTTGTCAGTGGACTTGGTAAACCTGTATGGGATCGAATATGAGTAATATATAAGGGATAATTTTTGTTTTTGATGACCTGTTGTAGTTTTATAAATAAGGTAGTCAATTTGGTGTTATCAGTAATAAATTTAGCAGTTTTTATATGTAAAACAACTCTTTTAGCATATTGAAAGTCAGTAATTATATTAAGAGATTTAGGAAAATCTAACAGTGCCATAGGGAGTGTATATAATTTTGATTTTTGAACTGATGTAAATGGGCTTTTAATCCCCTTGGTTATTTTCTTAGACTTATAACCAGCCATACCTGATTTAGTTGTATCAGTGAAAAAGGTGGGTGCCCCTGAGATTGGTGACCTCTTTACAATACTTGGAAGGATCTAATTAGTTTTTTTATAAACTATATACGTTTGTTTTTTGGGTATCTATTGTTAATGTCTCTCAAATAGTTACTACAAGCTTTTTGTCAATCTTTATTAATTACCCATAATGACATAATCTTAGAATCAGTAAGAGGCACTATAATTTTTGTCGGATTTATCTTTGACAGTTGGCACAACCTTATTTTTTTCTTTGTAATCAATTTAGAAATTTTTTTATGTATGTTTTTAATTTTTTATTTTGTTTATTTGTCAGCAATATCTATTTTATGATCTTGTCTTTTCTTTGTATAAGAAGCCCAGTAGGAGAATGTTTTGAAGGCAAAATAACCAGAATGTAACCAAGTTCAGGATCGATTCTATCCACATATGTCTTTTGAAGTTTTTGTTCCACCAGAATTAACTCCTTTTTTGTCTCAGCGGTTAAACACCTAGGACTGTTTAAATCTGAATCCCCTTGTAATGTTTGAAACAAGTTACTTAACTCATAGGTAGTTAACCCGATTGTAGGCCTTAACCAGTTAATATCTCTCAATAATCTTTGAAAGTCACTAAGTTTGTAATTGATCTCTACGGATCTGTACCTTTTGTGGTCGAATTTTTTGTTCAGTTATTTCATAGCCTAAATAGGTAATTGAATCTCTTTTTTGTATTTTTTTTTTTTTTATAGCAATCTGTAATCCCCAGCATGGCAGACTTCTTTGTGTTTCCTGAAACATTTTTTTTTACAACACTAGGATCAGAATCAGCTAGCAGAATATCCTCCATGTAATGGTATATGATAGATTGAGGAAACTGTCTACGAATTATTTCTAAAGGTGGTTGTACAAAATACTGGCATAAAGTTGGGCTATTTAACATTCCCTGTGGAAGTACCTTTTAATGATATCTCTTTATTGGAGAATTACTGTTTAGAGTAGGTACTGAGAAAGCAAACCTTTTCCTGTCCTTTTCATGTAGAGGTTGGTGAAAAAACAATCTTTTAAATTAATTGTAATTATATGTCAAGACCTAGGTAGGAAGAAGGCAAAGGAATTTCAGGTTGAAACGAACCCATGGGTTGAATCACCTTGTTTATGGCCCTCAAATCTGTTATCATTTTTTATCTACCTGATTTTTTTTTTACCACAAACACAGGGGAATTTTAGGGACTGGAAGATTTTTTGATGTGTTGAGCCTCTAGCTGTTCTTTTACTAAACCGTGAAGTGCCTGTAACTTTTTTTTTTTTTGTTAAGGGTCACTGTTTCTGTCATACAGGTCTGTTTGAAATCCATTTTAGGGGCAAGGCGGTTGGTATCTTAGCAGTGGCCCCTCTTATAAATTTTGACACTTTAAACCTGAAGAGTTTTGAGGTTGAACAATGGGCATAGTTTGTGGTTGTTTTTGATCACTTATATAAATCTTTTTTCTAGAAGCACGTACCAATTTACCCATAGTTTTAACCTTGTTTATTTTGGTATTTGTAGGAATAGTAATCTGAGTACCTCATTGTTGTAAGAGGTCTCTTTTCCATAGATTTATGGGACTGTCAGCCATATAGGGTTTTAGCCTTTTTATTTGTCTGTCTGGTTTCACACACTTAAGCCACTGTATACTTTGTTTTATTTGAGATAGTTTACCAATTTTTATAATTTTTGTATAAACCTTTTCAAGTGGCCAATTTTGGTTCTAAGACTTTTGGGAAATGATGGAGACATCGGCTCCGCTGTCTACCAAGCCTTTTGTTTTAACACCATTTAATTGTATAATTAACTTAGGTCTCTGATCATTAATTATTGTTTGCCAGAACACAGGTGTCCCTGTGTTTCTGAACGCACCAGTCTTTTTTACTGGAGCGGCTTTGCCCTTAATGTAAGGAAACAGTAGGAGTTGAGCAATTCTATCCCCGGCATCGATTTTTATCTTTTTTTTCATACATGCCATGATTTTTATTTCTTCCTTAGAATCTTTATCTATAATACCGGGATGCACAATAAAACCATGAGAAGTCAGCCCACTTTTTTTCAGAACCATTCCTACTGTGCCTGAAGGCAAAGGTCTGAAAACCCCAGTATTTAATTTGTAACATTTAACCTGGGGAGATAGAGTAAGAGACACATTTGAAGCTAGATCCAAGGCTGTACTGCCTTTAGTAGCATGCTTAGATCACTAACACTCAGTTCCCGTTTTCTGTGGGTTTGTAACTTCTTGACTGGCCAAAGGAATTCAGCTGGCATTATTTACGGGGGCCTGAGCCTATGGCCCCCTTCTGCCGTTTCCTGTTGGCAAGTTATTGCCTTGTATATCTCTCTTAGACTGACAATCCCGAGACCAGTGTTTCCCTTTTTTACAGCAACTACATACCCTGGAAGTCTTGGTACCTCATTACTATCATAACCAGAACCTCCTTGATCTCTTTTCCAAGTTACGTTTTTTCCTGGGTTATTGTGCCTTTTATCTCTACAGTTTTTTTGTACATGACCAATTTTACTGCAATTGAAGCACTGAGTATTATGATATCTGGGCTCTCTGGCTAAAGCTTGTCCCACAATATTATTTTGATACTCCTGAGAGTTGATATTAACTGTCTTCTTTACCCAATAATCTAGTGGAGCGCCTCTTTCCTTTAATGGTCTAAGCACCCTCTTACATTCAGTATTTGCATTTTCATAAGCCATGATAAGTTTTAATGTCTGTTTGTTGTCAGAATCTGGCATCACCTTATCCATAGCAGATCCTAATCTCTGTAAAATTTTTGTAAAGGGCTCCAGAGGTCCTTGGAACACTTTAGTAAAGGGAATAGTTGTTTTCCCAGGTTCCTCTACCAGTTCTCAAGCTCTTAAGGCTGTCTTACGACATTGTTTAATCACTCTATCTTTAGCTTGAATTTGTTCTCTTATGTTAGTATATTGTCCTTCACCAAGAAATTGATCTCTATTAATATTTATTTCCTGTGTCGTATTTTCTTGTTCTATTTTTATAGCCTCAGTTCGCCACCATGATAACCACTGTAACTGTTGTGCTGTTTGTTAGTACCGCTGAAACTAAATTTTTCCAGTCTTGGGGAACAAGTCTATTCTGAGTGGCCCAGCTGTTTAACATTTGTTTAACGAAGGTAGAGTGTATACCATATTTGACAATAGATTCCTTAAAATGTTTTAAATCCATCATGTCTACAGGACGCCAGGCCATTTCGTCATAACCCTCAGCGCCATTTTGCTCGGGCACATGTCTTACAGTGACTGGAAAAGCTGAAGGTGTCTGGGTGACTGTGGAGGTGTCCTCCACTGGGACATTTACTTTCAAAGACCTTTTGGTCGGTCTGGCTTCCTTTGCCTCTGGTTTCTGACCTTTTCCACCCTTTTTAACTAAAGGTGCCTTCTGCTTTTCCAGCCCTTCTAGTTTTTTTTTTTTTTTTTTTTTTTTTTTTTTTTTTTTTTTTTTGCCCATTTGTTCAGTCAAGTCAGTAATTTTTTCCAAAAGGATAGAGCTTATTGACTCTTCTGTTTTGTTCTGGCTTTCCGGTCTCTCTATTTTTTGTCCTTTATCACTACCAGTTACCAAAAATTTTATCCGCTTTCTCATCCCTTTATTTTATTTTCTCAGCCTTTTCATTTGTTCAGTCAAATCTGCAATCTTTTCCAAAAGGATAGAACTTACTGACCCTTCCGGCTTTTCTATGTCATTAGCCTTTCTTCTAATCCTTTTAAGCATGAAATATTGTAATAAAAGGACAATGAAAAAACAGAGAATTCTTTCTAAGTATAATGTAGGAAAGAGTTTTGCAACAATAGTTGCAACTGTGTTGATACCCTGAAACAGCATTTCTATACCTTCAAATACTGAATCTTCCCTCATACCATTAGGGAGTGTAGAACTGAAAGACCCCCGAAGGGAGACCCTCACTCAAGCCTTGGGATGGCGCACACCCAAAAACACACAAACGACTGTCTTGCTGTAAGCACATGAGGCAGTTTATTGACAATGCTCCGAGTTGACACGTATCTCACGCAGGAGACAGAGGAGTCGACCCAGAAGCCCAGGGGTTTGGGGTTTATAGGAACAAAGGTCAGGGGGAGCGGGAAGTTTTGCCGTGGCCACACACGATTGGTTGCTTCAGACATTTGAACATCAGCAAATTGTGTAGGCAGATCTGGGGTAAGGTCAGACTTAATCACATGGGAACAGTCTTTGGTTCCTATTTTTCTTGGAACCCGAGGGTAGATGTTTATCTGAGCTAACGACACATCTGGTTAAACTCAAACCTGGAACATTGTGTGCGGGCCTCAAGGGGGGATTAAGCAAACACCATAAGATTGGATGAGGGGTCTTGGCTCATTACTCACTGGACCATGTCTGGTACCTGTTTCTCTCAGGAATTTGTCCTTGTGTATCCTCTCTATCTTTTACAGCCAGCCGGTCCCTGGAACACTCAATAGGCCTTTGTGTCCTAGCTCCGCATTCTTTGTGGCTTATCATCTGGGACCTTGGGCTAGCATACCTGCCGACCTGCACTTATGAGTTAGAGAGTTCTGCTGTTCTGGTTGCTTTAATGCTAATTAAAAAATTTCCCTTTCATTCCCTTCTTTTTCTACTGGATAATTCTAATCTTAGAATATCTGTTCTAATTTTTAAGTATTATTTTATTTTAGACTAAAAGATTCATACTCTGTCGGGGTCTCTTATTGATCTGTATTGTTGTCTTAGTACCATCAGCCAAACAGCACTAATTCTATCTCTAATAAGAGCAAGTAATCTGTCGGGCGTGGTGGCGCATGCCTTTAATCCCAGCACTTGGGAGGCAGAGGCAGGTGGATCACTGTGAGTTCGAGGCCAGCCTGGTCTACAAAGTGAGTCTAGGACAGCCAAAGCTATCACAGAGAAACCTTGTCTCGAAAAACCAAAAAAAAAAAAAAAAAAAAAAAAGAGCAAGTAGTCTATTTGCCACACACACAGGCCAAAAATTAAAATCAAACAAATCACCAATACTGGCCCAGCTAAAGCAGAAAATAGGGTAGTCATCCAGGGGTACTGGGTGAGCCAGGAGTCAACCCAACCTTGTTGAGCTTTTCTGTCCCTCTGTCTTTTATCTAGCCTGTTTTTGTTCCCCTCTTTATTGATCACCTCCCAAGTCTGTTGCATCAGGGCATGAGGGTTGTTGTTCTGACTTAGGGCTGCGTCTGCGTAAGAGGATTATTAGTCTTTTCCAGGATCCATTCATCTTGACTAGTCTTACGAGGAGCCCTTTTCACATGTGAAACATGGACCCAGGTGGGGATTCCCTCTACCTTAATGGCAGTTGGAGCCGTTAACAGTACCAGGTAGGGTCCTCTTCACCACGGCTCGAGATTCCCAGCTCGGTATCTCCGTACTAAGATGGCGTCTCCAATCTCGAACTGATGAGGAACTGTAGGGTCCTTAGCGGTGTAGGCATCTTTCAGCTGTTCCCAAATCTCTCGCCTGATCGTCTCGAGAGCCTTTAAACGGGCTAAAAGATGGGGGGAAGGCACAAAACTGTCATCAGGACATGCCACACTCTCTAGGGTTTTAAACAGTGGTAGTAGTGCACTAAACAGTGTCTCAAAGGGTGTCAGTCCCAATGGTCCAGGTGTGTTCCGTACCCGGAACAAGGCAAGGGAGAGAAGGGCTGCCCAATCACCCCTGCCGGTCTCTAAGGTCAATTTTGTTAAGGTCTCCTTTATAGTTTTATTTGTTTGTTTTTTTTTTTTTTAACCTGTCCTGAGCTCTGGGGTCTATATGCACAATGTAATTTCCAATTTATCCCCAATTGTCTGGCCAGTCCCTGACTTACCTGGGCAATGAAGGCAGGCCCGTTGTCCGACCCAATACCTTAGGTATCCCGAACCGGGGAAGGATTTTTTCAAGTATCTTCTTGGCCACTACATTCGCCATTTCTTTTTTTGTGGGGAATGCCTCAACCCACCCCGAGAAGGTGTCTGAAAACTAGAAGGTATTTATTACCATATTGGGCCGGTTCAACTTCAGTGAAATCGACCTCTCAACAAGTTCCAGGTCGATCTCCCCGCAAGCACTTTCCTGCACAGTGTCTGCTGGACCCGGCATTAGTGAGGGCGCAAGCCTTGCAGTTTTTTACCAGACCCTCTGCTGTCTTTTGTAGTCTGGGGATGTGATAGGGAGACTTATTGACCAGTTCTGTCATCTTTTTGGGCCCTTGGTGGGTAAGGCAGTGTGTATTAGCCAAGTGTTTTAGCCCCTCTTCTTCTGTGAGGATCCTTCTCTCGGGAATCCCCTCAGCCTGTTGGGGCATAACCTTAGCTCTTAGAATCATTGGTCCTTGTGCCGCCTCTTTGGCCATCTGGTCAGCCATTTGGTTCCTCCTTTCTATGGGGCCGGTCCCTTTTCGATGTCCTTGGCAATGGATGATCGCCACCTTGTGGGGCAAATAGACAGCCTCTAACAAACTAAGAATTTTCTTTTTATTTTTAATGTCCTTGTCAGCTGAAGTCAGCAGCCCTTGTCTATAAATCACTCCGTGGACATGAGCTGTTGCGAAAGCATACTGGCTATCAGTGTAGATATTGATAACCTTTCCGTCCGCCAGTTTTAGAGCTTGGGTCAAAGCAAGAAGTTCTGCTTTTTGGGCCGACGTTCCTTCTGGCAAACTGTTGGCCCAGATGACAGACTTCCCATCCACTACCGCTGGCCCAGCCCTCCGCTTACCTTCTACTACGAAGCTGTTTCCATTGGTGAACCAAGTTTTTACCCCAGGCCACAGCCGGTCAGTGAGGTCTGACCGAGTCCCGGTTTCTTCAGCTAGTATCTCTTCACATTGATGTACTGGGGTCTCACCAGCTTCGGGTAGCAAGGTGGCGGGCGGAGCGAAGGTCACCCGCTTTGTCAGCAACAAGCTCTGGGCGTTGGTCATCCATCGATCTGGTGGTTATCTGATAATACTCTCGAGGGCATGGGAGGCCACCACCATCACATTTTGGCCCATGGTTAACTTATTGGCATCTTTTACCAATACAGCTGTTGCTGCTATTGCCTGCAAACAAGAGGGCCACCCACTGGCCACAGGATCCAGTTTTTGGGTTTTTTGTTTTTGTTTTTTTGGGTTTTTTTTTTTTTTTTGACAGATAGGCCACTGGGCGCTTCCAGGGTCCTAGAGTTTGGGTGAGGACCCCCTTGGCTACCCCCTTCCGCTCGTCGATGTACAGAGTAAAAGGCTTGTTCAGATTAGGCAGTGCTAGGGCAGGGGCTTGTAGCAGTGCCTTCTTGTGGGTCTCAAAAGCCAATTGGTGTTTCTTAGTCCAAGTGAACTCCCCCCTTTCTCTTGTTAGAGGGTATAATGTGGCCGCCGGAGTGGTGAACTTGGGATTCCAAAGCCTGCAGAATCCCGCGGTCCCCGGGAATTCTCTTACCTGGAGAGGGAGGGGTGGTTGGAGTCGGGATCTGGTTCACTGTCTGTTTCCTGGCTTCTGTGAGCCACCGTTGTTCATCTTTCAAGGTGCTGTATCCCAGATATGTCACTTCAGTCCAGCACAGTTGTGCCTTCTTGGCAGAAGCCCGATACCCCAACTCACCTAACTCAGCCAGGATTTTCTGAGTTCTAAGCTTGCATTCTTCACGGGTCTCTGCAGCCAATAGGAGGTCATCTACATACTGTAGAAGAGTCACCTGGGGATTATGAGCACGGAAAGGGGTAAGGTCCCGATGTAGTGCTTCATCAAATAGGGTGGGGGAGTTTTTAAACCCCTGGGGCAATCTCGTCCACGTAAGCTGTCCAGTTCTTCCATTTTCGGGGTCTTGCCACTCAAAGGCAAGCAGGGATTGGCTGTTAGGGTGAAATCTCAGAAGAAGGCATCTTTGAGATCAGGTGGCAGCGTTCAATCTTCTCTGGGTCTCCTTGGCCCCTGCCTTCTGTTGTCGCCCAGGTTCCCTGTCTGCCTAGGCCTGTCTATTCCCTGACGCCTTCCTTCTCCTACCACTGCGGCCAGTGTTCTCGTCAGATTCTTCTCCTGCCTTTTTTCTTGTCTTTCCTCATCCTCAGCTCTCTCTCTCTTTTCTCTTTCCTCATCCTCAGCCCTCTCTTTCTTTCCCCTTTCCTCATCCTCAGCTCTCTCCTTTTCTCTTTCCTGTTTCACTTCCTCTGTCTCCTTTTTATGATAAACTTTCTCAGCCTCCTTCACCACATCCCTGATGGTATAATCTTGCAATCTCTCAATGCACTAATGCGCTGTAGTTTCTTCCTAATATCAGGTGCTGACTGTCCAATGAAAGCCGTGATTACGGAGGCTCGCTGTCCCTCTGACGTAGGGTCAAAAGGGGTATATCTCTGGTAAGCCTCCATGAGCTGCTCTAGAAACACCGAGGGGGGCTTCACCAAATTGGTGGGCCTCCTCATGGCCCCTCTGAGACCTGCCATCAGAGTCTGGTGGTAAATGGACAACCGTTCCCTACCTTCTTCCGTGTTGTAGTCCCACTGAGGACGGGTCAGGGGGAATCCTTCATCTATTTCGGCCAGGGTCTGGACGGGGTGTCCAGTGTCATCTCGGATATTCTTTCAAGCCTCGAGGAGAATTCTTTCTCTCTCCTCGGTGGGGAATAAAACCTGCAGAAGCTGCTGACAGTCATCCCATGTGGGTTGGTGGGAGAACATCAGGGACTCAATCAGACCTGTAAGTCCTGTAGGGTTCTCTGAAAAAGGTGGGTGGTTAGTTTTCCAACTATAGAGATCGGAGGAAGAAAAAGGCCAATACTGTAGGAGTTGTAACTCATTTTTTTTGCCTGTCGGGGCAGGCCCGACAGCACTAAGGGGCAGAACCACGGTGGAATCAGGCCCCTCAGGGGTTGCTCTAAGGCGGCTCCTAGTGCCTGCTGACGGTCCATCACCCGTGGCTCCAGAAGCCGAGGTCGGGGCTGAGGTCAGGGCTGCCGGCTGGGGAACTCGGGGATATGGTGGGAGCAGGGGCATGGACCATTCAGGGGGTTCTGCTATGTCAGGATATAATATAGGGACGGGCTCCGGTGGTGCGCTGGACTCACTTCCTCCGCTCTGCCGTGGTTTTGATCTCTCCTCCGTGGCGCCTCCGTGGCGCCTTCTCGCCCAGTTGGGGTTCCCAGGTCTGCTTCCTGAATTCCAGGCCCAAGATGGCCCCACTCAGTCTGTCACAAGGTATTCATGGGGTGCCCCAAGGGTAAAGCCCGCCAAGACTGCTTCTACCTGTGACAAAGCTTAATCTTTCCCACACTCAGTATGATCTTTTCTAGTTCCGTCCATTTGCTTGCAAATTTTAAGATTTCTTTGGTTATAATAGCTGAATAGTATTCCGTTTGTAAATGTACTTGTGATTCTTCTGCCTCTGTTTCACTAAGACCTGGGTTTATAAGCCTGTCCCATCAGTCCTTGAATCACCATTTGTTTATTTTAGTAATTGTCTGTGGTGTGTCGCAGGGGTGTTGTGGGGGGGGGGGCGTGTGTGTGGAGTGGGTGGCATTCATGGAGGTCAGAGAACAAGTTTTGGTAGTCTTCACCTTCCATACCTTGTGTTTTTGAAGCAAGGTCTCTTTTTCTACCACATTGCCATAGTATTCCAGGTTAGCTAGTCCAGCCAATGGGCTTCTAGACATTTCTCCTGTCTCTACCTCCCATTTCATTGTAGGAGTACTGAGATTACAGATGAATGCTGCTACATTGAGCTTTGGTTTTTGTTTTGTTTATTTTTTGTGTTTGTTTGTTTGAGACAGGATTTCTTTTTGTAGCCCTGGCTGTCCTGGAATCACTCTGTAGACCAGGCTGGCCTCAAATTCCCAAAGATCCCCCTGCTTCTGTCTCCTGAGTGGTGGGATTAAAAGTGTACACCACCATGCTCACCCCTAAATGGTTTTGTTTTTTTTTTAAAGATTTATTTATTATTATGTATACAGTGTTCTGTCTGCATGTACACCTGCAGGCCAGAAGAGGGCATCAGATCTCTATTATAGATGGTTGTGAGCCACCATGTGGTTGCTGGGAATTGAACTCAGGACCTCTGGAATAGCAGGTGGTGCTCTTAACCACTGAGCCCCCTAAGTGGTTTTTAATACATTTTTATTGTGTGTGTAGGACAGTACAACTTGTAGGAGTCAGTTCTTCCCTTCTACCTTGTGGGTACTAGAAATTGAATTCAAGTTGTCAGGTTTGGCAGCAAGCACTTTTTCTCATTGAGCTATTTTACTGGCCTCCAGATCGTCTTTCTCTTAAAGGTTTTGGTATTTGTAACATGGGGCATATATTTATGTTTCTTAAATTTTATTAATAGCTTCTTTTTGTCTTCTAGAAAAGTACACTTTTGAAAATAAAGATGTTTAGTATGACTCGCTGTATGAAGACATTATCTTAGAATTTTATTTAAGCCATAGAAAAGCCCATCTGAGTATTGAAAACCAGATTGGAGGCTTGGAGAGTTGGCCTTGAGGTCTTCCTTGAGAGGACCTGAGTTCATGTTGTATGACAAGACTTTCCCTGGGTAGACTCATACACATGCCTCGGGTAATGAACTCAGCACAGACGAGATATTGGTAACACCAAAAGTTCAAATTGGTAAACCAATGAGTTTTATTGGGGTTACTTACACGAATATGAGTGAGAGGTTGTATGTAGGAGCAGAAGCAACTCAAAGACAGCTGCATCATCAAAGCCCACGCCACCTAGGCAACAGCTCTCAAAAGCTGGGAACCTCAAGTACTTGATTGGAGAGTATCCTTTTTAAATGACTCAGTTGGTCTAAGCCTCTTCAAGGCAGTTTGGCTAGTCTAAAAGTCTTTGCAGCTTGGCTTGTCTGAAAGGTCTGACTTCTTATATAGTCTTTTGTTTGTTTGTTTGTTTTTGTTTTTGTTTTTTGAGACAGGATTTCTCTGTGTAGCCTTGGCTGTCCTGGACTCAATTTGTAAATCAGGCTGGCCACAAACGCAGACAGATCCGCCTGCGTCTGCCTTCCTAGTACTAGGATTAAAGGTGTATTCCACATGCTGAAGAGGTGACACAGTGGTTAAGAGCACTGTCTGCTATTCCAGAGGTCCTGAGTTCAATTCCCAGCAACCACATGGTGGCTCACAACCATCTATAATATGATCTGATGCTCTCTTTTGCCGTGTAGGCGGAACACTGTGTGCACAATAAATATACATGTATACCTGTACACCAGAAGAGGGTATCATATCTCATAGATGGTTGTGAGTCATCATGTGGTTGCTAGGAATTGAACTCAGGACCTCTGGAAGAACAGACAGTGCTCTTAACCTCTGAGCCATCTCTCCAGCCCCATTGAAAAAAATCTTTTTAAGGAAAAGAAAAATTGAGCTGGGCATGGTGGCACATGGCTTTAATCCCAGCACTTGGGAGGCAGAGGCAATCGGGTCTTTGTGAGTTCGAGGCCAGCCTAGTCCACAAAGAGAGTCCGGGACATCTAAGGCTCTTACACAAAGAAACCCTGTCTTGAAAAAATAAAAGAAAAAGAAAATTCTGACTAATGGATTTAAATGATACATTTTTGGTTTGTTCTGGCTAGCAGCACTTTTTCTTGATCCATATAAATTGTTGGTAAGAAAAGGTAACTTGATTTGACTTTTGACAAATGCAGTTTGAAAGAGTAGCTTGGCAGCAGTGGTGTCACCAGCACTTGGGAGGTGAATCTCTTAGTTCGAGAACAGCCAAACCAGGGCTACAGAGAGAAATCCTGTCTTTAAAAACGAACACACAAAGACATTTATGATTTATAATAAATGATCAATGATTGTTTGTTTTTAAGAGCGTGTTACAGTGGGGCTGTGGTGGTGCACACCTTTAATCCCAGCACTTGGGAGGTCTTGCAGGCAGATCTTTGAGTTCAAGGCTAGCCAGGTCTACATATACATAGTGAGTTCCAGGACAACCAAGGCTGTACAGAGAAACCCTGTCTCAGGGAAGAAAAAAAAAAGTGTATTACAAATCATTTACAATTGTATAGAGAACTGGCTTCATTTCTTAGGTATAAAAACAGATACAGGAAGTTAGGACTGGTAATTCACTTACCCTTGAACTTTCAAAATTGTTAGAAGGGGGGCTGGAGAGATGGCTCAGTGGTTAAGAGTGCCTCCTGCTCTTCCAAAGGTCCTGAGTTCAATTCCCAGCAACCACATGGTGGCTCACAGCCGTTTGTAATGTGATCTGATGCCCTCTTCTGGCCTGCAGGTGTACATGCAGGCAGACCACTGTATACATAATAAATAAATAAAATCTTTAAAAAAAATTGTTAGAAGGGACATAAAAAATGGATCATACAGCTACTTTGGAAAACAGTTGAGTATTTATAAGATTAAATGTACACTTACCATACCATAAAGCATTATGAGTGTTCACCCAAGAGAAACAGAACTGAGCATGCGTAGAAAACTCTGTATGAGAAGGCTGCTAGCAATTTCTTTTCAAAACATGTAAACTCCGTGTCTTGATCTGGTAAACAAGAACATAGTATTTATATCTTGCAATCAAGTAATAAAATGGAAGAGATCACTGTTATGTGCATCTGCATTGGTGATCTGTTAATTTTTGGCTTAGATGTTTCTGGATATAGAACCCAGGGAGTCAGACATGATGAGCAAGAGCTCTGCCGATGAGCCACAACCTCAGCCCTTTCTCTTAATATTATAGTAAGTAAAAGAGTGGACTCTTTGTTTTTATTACATTCTTCTTAATTTTTTATTATTTCTTTTTATTCTTATATATTGTATCTTTTTATTATATTCTTAGTATTAATAGTAAACAAAAGAGGCCGGGTGGTGATGGCACATGCCTTTAATCCCAGCACTCGGGAGGCAGAGGGAGGCAGATTGCTGAGTTCAAAGCCAGCCAGGTCTCCAAAGTGAGTCCAGGACAGTCAAGGCTACACAGAGAAACCCTGTCTCTAAAAAACCAAAAAAAAAAAAAAAAAAAAAAAAAAAAAAGTAAATAAAAGAAACTAGACTCAAAACACAACATACTGCATGATGTTATTACATAGCACTGTTGGAAAAGCAAAAGTGTAGGAACTGATTGGTGGTTGCCTAGGAGTGAGGAAGACATTATCTATAAAGGTCACAAGGGAGGTTTGGGGCTGTTGGTGCTCTTGTTTGTCGTAATAGATAATGTAGCTCAATGTGTTTTTCAGAACCATACTGTACAAAATGAATTTTATTATATATGAATTATATTTCAGTAAGCCTGACTTTAAAATAAAGGTCTTATCTTAGGGAGTAGTCTCTCCTGGCCTTTCTGAGCACCAGTCACAAATGTGATGCCAGTAAACTCATGCAGACATACACACACATGCATAAATAAAAAAAATAGATGCCTTTTTAAAAAGCAGATGAGGAAGTCTAATCTACAAACCCTTAAAACAATAACTTCATGGGTATATAATGAAAGAGGGTCTTGATTCTTAATTCAGGAATGTCAATAAATGGACTGTGGAAACATCTTGACTGTTTAGTTTCTCTTCAATTCTCTAAAACCTTCAGATTAAGGCTAACCTCAGTCTCTGTGCTTGTCCTCTGAATCTGAATTTCTACTTGAGCCCCTGTTCACATTAGCGATGTTAATTTATAAATAGTCTTTAGATTAGTTCTTATGTTGATTTCATGATGGCTTTAGTAAGGTGTATTTCTTCATTTAAATTCTATTGTGGAACTGGGCCGGCGTGCAGGTCTGTATTCCCATCTTAGTCAGGAGACTGAAGCAGGAGGCTCACAAGTTCAAGACCTTCCTAGACTACACAAAGAATTCATAGGGAACCTGAGTTTAGTGAAGCATTGTTTCAAAATATAAAGTAAATTTTAAAGAAGGCAAGGGACAGAGCTCTAACAATAACAATAGTCTTGCCTAACATGTACAAGTCCCTTTGTTCTATCCACGCTGCAAAATTAAAATTCAATGGAGGACTGTCCTTTTTTCATTTTCTATGTTGGAGAGACAAAATTCACTGAAAATTGGTGTGTAATGATAACCTTTTAAGATCTCAAAGACCATGTATTTACTCCCTGAGATATTTTTTATTTTAATTGTGTTCATTGAGGATGGGGTGCACATGCCATGGTATTGTATGGGGATCTGAAAACTTTGTAGAGTTCTCTCCTTCCATTGGATTCCAGAGATTGAACTCAGGTTGCTATGCTTGTTCAGTAAATACCCTTACTTGGTGAGCAATTGTTCCAGTTTACTCCTTGAGATATTAATGCAGTGTCTCTATAAATTTATAAAAAAACTTTTAAATTAGATACTTGTATATCCCAATTGTATTTGTATTTGTATTCCTTTGTTTACATAGACTTGTGAATTCTTGTCAAATTTTTGAAAGGCCATCTTTTATTCACAAGAAAGGGAAGTTATTTTATTTTATTGCCTCCAAGTACCTTCCCTGGATCTGATACTACTAGGAGCCTTCCCTTTACTGTGAAGGAAGTCTGTGAAAAGGCAAAGGAAAGCAATGAAAGCTGCTGGAATTTCTGTGTCTTTGTGTTGCAGTTTGAAGAATTGCTAATTCTAAGAGAGGTTAATGGAAAAAGCAGCTTCCATGATGGCATCTGGATATTTAACTATTGTCTGTAGTAGTTTTTTTGTTTTTGTTTTTTACACCCTTTGAAGATTGTGATACTGGAAATTTAGTCATCTCCTTTATTTCTGTGACATCACCTGTATTACTACCAAACCAGAGATCCACTTCCAAGTTGTTCCATCATTTAATTCCTGCTTTGGAAAACCCCTGAGCTGGAGCCAGCACCCTGGGCCTGCAGACCTCTGCGTGAAGGTCGCCGCGGTCCCTTTAAGCGTTCAGTGTGCGTGGCGATGGGCATTGAGGGTGGGGTGGGCACTCTGACAGTGGTGCTTCTGTCCCCGCCCCCAGAGGAGGCGGTTCCCAGCAGCTGACTTGCGAATGTCGCTGCCTCCCGCCAGCTACCTGGTATTCCTGCTGATCCTGCGCGGACATTAGGGCCGACCTCTCCCTGCTAGGGTAGCGTAAGTGTCAGACGGCTGAAAGGGGACAAGCATCCCCTGCTGGTCCCGAAGTCTTGGTGGACAGTACAGGCTGCTTAACCGGCCTTTCAGAGTATAAGTCCGGGAAGGAGTGAAAACAATGCCCTCTGCAGTGTGCTAATGCCGGGCATCAGCTCTATCCCTGGGTGGTGAAAGCTGCCTTAGGGTGTTTGTTTGGAATGTGTTGTTTGAGTGGTGCCCATGACCTGGCTTTCCCTAGACTAGTTCCTGCTTGGGGTGAAGAGAGGATTGATTTTTACCAGAGTTTAACCTGGTGGGGCAGGCTGGGGTTGCAGCTGAATCTAGTAGTGCTCTGGGCCTTGGGTGCTTAGCTTGGGATTTAGAGACCTGGCTAGCCTCCCACTAGCTTTAGGTTTTCAGTCACCTTGGTAGTGTTAAACAGTAACTCCCAAAGTTGACCTAATTCACAGCGGGTTTAGCTTTCTATCTCCCCAGAGGCCTGTGTTGGTATCCAGTACCCCTTTTGGAGACATTGACAGTGATCATCTATTAGGGAGAGTTCAACTAACCTTCTTTCCTGCTGATAAAATAGCACAATGTAAACGATACAGCTCTTTACTGTCTCAGTTTCTGAGGGAATATGTGGGAGGTCATGATCTCAGAATAAGAAAAGCAACCATGGCTGAAGTTTGGTGAGATAACTTGCTAGAAAAGCAGTTCAAATTTCTACCTAATAATGCAGACTGCACAAGCAAGATGAGTAACTCCTGTTCTTGTTAATAGAGCTATCTGGAGCAGTGAAGGTGTTTGTTAGAAGGAAAGTGTTACCATTTTGCTTCCTTTACGTAGAGATGAGATTCTTTTTGGCCTTGTACAATAATAATCTTAAATATTCTATGACAGTTATATAATTTTATCCTTTTTTTCAGTCATGTCCCATTCGTAGATGTGTTTTGAGTAAAGATCTCTAAATATATATGTTCATTATTTTTTATAGTTATTGTCTTTTTTTCAAATTAGTGTAATTGCATGTCAGTGATCATTTAAAAGGTTAAAATTTTTAGAACATTTATTTATTTGGGGTTATAAACATGAGCATGTCACAGTCTGGATGTGAATGCCAGAGAACAACTTGCAGGACTTGGCTTGCTCCTTGCATCCTGTGGATCATCTTTCTGGTCTGGTTTATTATGATTTTAGTGTTTTGTTTTTGTTTGTTTTTTTGAGACAGGGTCTGTGTTAGCCTTGGCTGTCCTGGCCTCACTCTGTAGACCAGGCTGGCCTCAAACTCACAGTGATCCACCTCCCTCTGTCTCCCGAGTACTGGGATTAAAGGCAAGCGTCACCACACCCAGCCATATGATTTGATTTTGGTTTTGTATTGTTTGTTTTGTTTTGTTTTTGAGATTGGTGATATTGGTATGATACCCAGGCTGCCTCTCAAACATTTGGAATCAAGTCATCCTCTTGTCTTAACCTTTCAAGTAGCTAGAACTACTGGCATAAAGGTTAGGGGTTGTGCTTTGAGTGAGCAAAATCTTCTCTCAAGCTTCTCAGATTCATACTATGATTCTGCAGTAGTATTTCCTTAGCTAGAGTGAGAGTTCAGGAATGGTAATCAAATTCAGAGCTCTTGTGATAGTGAAGATCTTTCTGGGTCAAGAGCTTGGGAATTTGCCATAGAAGAGTTGAAGTGCCAATGATTCTCTCCAAGTAAAACCAAACCATTTACCAGCTCTCTTTTTATTGTAGACTGTCAAAACATAGAAATTTAAAATAAAAGGATACCACATATGAGCATTTGGGTAGCTGGGGAAGAATAGTGGGTGTACTGTAAATACTGTAAAGTAGGAGACAAGTTCTAAGCCCAGCTCTAACATCATTTATCACATGATCTCTCTGTGCTCTTTTTCTTTTTCTTTCTTTCTTTTTTTTTTTTTTAATTTATGTGCATTGGTGTGAGAGTGTCAGATCTTGGAGTTACAGTTATGAGCTGCCATGTGGTTGCTGGGAATTGAACCTGGGTCCTTGGAAGAGCAGGCAGTGCTCTTAACCACTGAGCCATCTCTCCAGCCCCCTGTGCCTCATTTTTTAGGTGGTTGAAGAATAAGAATACTGGGTTGCTAGGGTCTGCATTTTATGGTAGGATTTTATGCTCAGACATGTAGTTAATAGCAAATGTATTATTTAAACATTAAGCTGCAAAATGAGAGAATTTGAAATTTATTCTAAGTTCTGCCTTTGTGTATTATCTTAAACTTTTCTTCTTTCTTTCTTTTTTTTTTTTTTTTTTTTTTTTTTTTTTTTTTTGGTACAGTGTTTCTCTGTGTAGCCTTGGCTGCCCTGGACTTGCTTTGTAGACCAGACTGGCCTCCTCCAACTCATAGAGATCTGCCTACTTCTGCCTCCCCAAGTGCAGAGTACTGGGATTATAGGCATGCACCACCATGCCTTAACCTCAGGTCTAAAAATAAGCAATTGTGTCTAAACTTTTATTAGCAAAAGTATAGATCATGTCATTCATATTTGAGGTCTTTGGAGACCATTAGATACATTGGTATTAAAATGAGTAATTCTTTGGTAGAACAAAATTCTTTTCAATGACCTCTTTGCCTTTGCCTCAGTTACAGGCTGGGGTAAAATCTCCTAGGATCACTGGACAACTTGAAATTTCTGAATATTTTAAAAGGGACCAGACTATATGAATCACAGCAAGTATCATGTATCTTTCAGAGGTTTTATTTGTTAGCATTTGAAACAAAACATTAAACTGTTACTTAATATAAAAACTTTCGGTTTTTTGTTTTTTATAAAATCCAGAGCCCTCTGTTCACACTGATGTTACATTTCTAGCCACTTAAATACAGTGCCTCCCACATGTCCCCACTTTACAGATCATTTCTGTAGACTAAAACCAGATTCATTCTTCTAGCTTTCTCTTCTACTCCCCAAAGAGAACTCAGAACTTATGTTTTTCTCAGTGGTACTGCTTTTCACCCTACCTCTTAGAATGGTGTCTCCCTTTCCACATTAGACTTTCCCCCCAGTACTCACCTCATTGCTGATTTTCTGTAATATAACTCCCTTTAGTATCCCTGCCCACTCTTTTTATCCCTATTGATAAGACCTCCAGTTCTGAGTCCTGGTGGAATACTGTAATAATCTTCCAAAGCTCTACTTTTCTCATGTATGTTGGTACAGTGTATAATCCCACCACTTTGGAGGTATAGAGGCAGGAGGACCAGGAATTGAAACCAGACTGAGCTTCATGTTTCAAATGGAAAACAAACAACTACCTCCCCCCAAACAAAATCTACTTTCTCTGTTTTCGAATTTCCTCTCTCAGATGTCTTTCAGAGTTGATCTTTATTATTAATCATTTATCTGAATCATTATTTCCATGCTCTGACTTTAATCTCTCTGATCTTACATTCAGCCGTCTCTGTAAACATGCTTGACACCTTCTTGTCATAACAAGACTTTGCCTTTAATGTTTCTTAAATATAAAGTTACTCCTTTTTCCACCTGTCCCTCCCTCTTTGGAGATAGAATCTTTTGTGTAGTCCATGCTGGCCTCAAACTCACAAGCCTCTTTCTGCCTCAGTTTCCCAAGTGTTGGAATCACAGGTGTTTACCAGCATTCCTTGTTAATACTCACTTTTAAAAAAGTTTATCTATCACTCATCATTGCTATGAGGTTGTCACTGTCAGTCTCTCTCACTCTGAACTCCTGTAAGCTGTATTTACCCTTACGGTACTTTCTACATATGGTCTATTTTATATTATAGCTATTTGTTTATATATCTTACTTGTGCTAGTCTAACCCTCTGAGGACATCATGGTTTATCTCCTCAGGACTTTTGTTAGTAAATTTGGTTAGCTTTTATATAACTGTCACCACAATTTAAGGACATTCCCATTACTTCCAAAAGAGGCCAAGCGATATAACTCAGTAGTAGAGTGCATGCCTGCTATGCTCAAGGCCTGGGGTTCAATTCCCCAGTACCACCAAAAAACAAACAAACAAACAAACAAAAAAAAAAAACAAAACAATTTTGGGAATTTCTGTTATCTTCAGAAGAAACTCTTAAACCCTTTCCCCCAATGCTTTTGAACATTCAAGTCCTACACATTTACTAATCTTAATATGAAACAAAAACAACACTGTATAGACATTTTATAAAAATGGATTCATGCCATATAGAATCCTTTGACTTAGCATAATGTTGTAGGTTGTCCATGCTATAAGTTTTATCTATATTTTATTTCTTTATATTCCTAATAATTCACTGTATTAGTTCACCACATTTTAGTTAATCCATTTATCAGTTGATACACATTTAGGTTTTTTTTTTCTTTCTGGTTATTACTGTTTATTTTAATTTGTGCTATATATTGGAAAGTATTTTATTTCTGTAAGGAGAAATTGTTCAGGTCTTTAACTTGTGACTGTTTGTGAAACTGTGAGGTTTTGTTCTACATGTGTTCCATATTATACAGATTGTGTTTCTTCATTACTTCCAGAATAAATTCTGGATCAGGGAGTATGGTCTTTCTTTATGATAATTGTTAGTTAAGACAAAGTATGCCTTTCCAATAGTCACTTTAATGACAAATACATAACAGAATTAGGTGTGGTGGCACACACCTTTAATCCCAGTAAATTGGGAAGCTAAGTCAGGAAAATTATAAATTTGGAGGTTTGCCTGAGCTGTCTAGGGAGACTACCTAAAAGAGGGAGAAGGACTGGTTTCACTTCTTTACTTGGCCAATGCACCAATAAAAGTTAACGAAAGTAAAGTGGCCATAAAACTATTAAGGGGTCTGTGTATCTTGTGTAGTATATTTTATTTTTTAGATGTTCAGTTTGATTTATTGGATATATCATTTAAAAATATCACAAGCAAATTAAAAAAAAAACTAAAGTCATTTTGAGTGTTTGAATTCTATAAAATTGTAAATTAAAGTCAAAATTAAGAGTGAAATAAATGCTTTCAAATTGGGACTAACATGATAACTAGTTATATTTTTGAGCACTTGAATCCTTGCTAGATTCTGTATCTAGTCTCAAAGAGTTTTATGTAAATTAACTCATATAATACACACAATAATGGTAGCGTATTAGTCCTGCTTTCTTACATATGTTGTCAACTCAGCATATTACCTAAGGAACATATCCCTGGCCTTTCTCCAAGTCTGTAATACAGGGTATCAATAACATGTTTAAAAAATTTAGATTTCAAGATAAAATAGAAAGTCATAAAAATTTTCTCAAGAACGAAACCTGAAATTTGATGACTTACTACTTTTAGGATGAGTGCAGGTTTTTTCTTTCTTTCTTTCTTTCTTTTTTTTTTCCTAGTATTTATTGGTTGGGTGTGTGCTAGGCAGGCACTGTGTATGGTGAACTGTAGGGCTTTTTTTATTTTTGTTGTTTGTTGGAACTGGAGGGTTGTTCTTTTTGTTTGTTAAAATAGGGTCTTGTAACCTCAATTTACAATTTTCCTGCTTCAACCTCCTGAGTACCACCCAAGCTCTTCCTGTTCTATTTATTAAGTGCTAATTTAATCTAAACTCTATCCTTGGACTTCTCACTGTGTACTCTACCTCACTGATGTCATCTACTCTCTTGGTTTTAGTTACATATGTCTATTGATGCTCCAGGCTTGAGTCTCCAGCTGCTGCGTACATGAGTACTTGTCTGACATCTTGTTGTGCTTGTAATTATTGCACATCTTAACTCAGCTTGTCTAAAACCCCTCTCCCATGAACTCACTAAAAGAATATTTGGGCACATGACTTTTCTTAGGTCCAGGCTACCATCATCTTTCGTTTAAACTCTTCATGGCTTTCTGGCTGCTTATCTTCTCTTTTTTACTGTTTTTCAAGTCATTCTGTGCATTCATTTACATTTATATTATATGGTCTTTGATTATTTTTTGTTTGTTTTTGAGATGGGTTCATGTATCCTAGGCTGTCCTAAACTTGAGTTGAGGATGACCTTAATACTCTGATCTTTCTGTCTCTACGTTCTGAATTGAAGGTGTACCACCTGAGATTGTGCAGAGTGGAGACTGACCCTAAGATTTTGTGTGTACAGTGCAAACTTGGTACCAACCAAGTCACATTCCAGCCTCTCTTTGAAAAGTACAGGTTTGACTGGGGCTAGAGCTCAGTGAAGCACTGACCTAAAATGCATGAAGTCCTGAGTTTAATCCCTAGCATTGCAGTCAGTTAATCAATAAAATTGAAAAAACAAGCCACTGGATGAGAAAAAGAAGCATACAATTTTGATAGCAAATGTAATTTTACTAACAATCCTTCAAAGTCTCCTTTTACAGTTGAACTGATGTCTTGATTTTTTAACTTTTGCTTAGAAGGCGATTCAAGGTCTGATTTACTTCACAGCCTTACTCTGTATTTTTACTTTCCTTGTTGAATTTACACTTAAACCTGATTAAATAAACCTACTACAGTAAAATAAGTTAGAATTTATGCTAGACAAGTTTCTAAATGTTTATTTCCACATCTGTTTATCTCTGAAAGTACAGTTTGTAGACAATCACATGACTCTGAACTATACTTGGTTTCAGAGCTGAGAAAAGAACACAGGGTTCACACAGGCTAGATAAGCGCTGGAGTAGTGAGCTATACCCCAGCCTTTGAATCACAGTTTGACTAGCATTTATACATTCACAAACAAAATGGTGAGTGAAATAGCAACTCATAGAAAACTATACTTTATTCAGATGACCGTAGTCAGATTTTGTTACATAAAAAGTGATTGGGCCAGAGTGTAGTGGTGCATGCCTTTTAATACCTACACTTGGGAAACAGAGGCAGGAGGATCTTTATGAGTTTGAGGCCAGCCTGTTCTACCTGGAAGTTTCAGGCCAGTCAAAGCTACATGGTTTATTAGACTGTCCCTCAAAAGAAGAAAGTTTTGATTAAGACATAGACTTAAGCTGGGTGTGGCAGTTCATGCCTTTAAGCACTCTATATAGTGAATTCCAGGACAGCCACAGTTATGTAGAAAGATCCCATCTCAAACAAATAAAAAGACAGATTTGAACATTATTTAAGGAAATTCTTTTGCAGACAAAAAGAAAGGTGGAAAAAAATATAGAGATGCAGTAATGCCAGTATTATTCTGATTTGTTGATTGGATGGTAGGTTAACATATCAGAGTTTTTGTTTGTTTGCTTGCTTTTGCTTTTTTGAGGGTCTTGACATAGAGCTGAGGCTAGCCTTAGCCTGTAACTTACTGCTTGTTATGTAGCCCAAGTTGGCCTCAAACTGGCATGTCTTGTCTCAGATTCCCAAGCACTGGCATTACAGAAGTGTGCTGTCCTTCCTATAACATAGCAGGGTGTTGTTGTTGTTGTTTCTAGATATCAATTTACCTATGTGTATTTGTACATCAGAAAATGTATATCTGCCCAGTTATGGTACATTAAAGCTTTTATGATTTTAAAAGGTCTCTGTGGGTTATTTGGGAATTAGTTTCCTGTTGTTTTGTTTGCAACTCAGACTTTTACCAATTAAGAGGTTCTCTCTCCGTTTTCAAGACAAGGTCTCACTATGTAGCACTGGCTGTCCTGGATCTCACTATGTAGATAGGCTGACCTTGAATTCACAGTGATCCACCTACCTCTGTCTACTAATTGCTGCGATCGAAGGTGTGTGCCACCAAACCTGGCTAAATCCAGGCTTTCCATTTAAATTAACTGGGGAACTTAAAAAAAAAAAAAAAAAAAAACACAATTTGAGGAGAAATTCACATAATAAAATTACATAAAAATTTTAATTTTGATTACTGTATATGTATATGCATGCACATGCTTTTGAACACTTAAGGATAACTTCCAGAAGTCAGTTGTATTCTTGCACCATGGGTTGTAGGTACCAAACTTAGATAATCAGATGTATGCTTTTACCTACTGAGCCATCTCACTAGCCCACAATTAACCATTTTTAAATGAACAATTCAGTGACATTTAATACAGTTCAGGGTACAACTGCTACTTCTGTCTAATTTCAAAGCATTTCCATTACTCCAAAGTGCCCATTACTTCACTCAGTAAGCATTTACTCTCCATTTTCCCATCCTTCTAATCCCTGGCAGTTAATACCTGGATGCTTTTGGATTTGCCTAATCTAGATAGCATGTGTAAGAAGAAACTTATAATAAGGGGGCATTTTTTACCTTGTGAGACAAAGTCTCACAAATCTAACCCAGGTTGCCCTCAAATTCACCATATAGCCCAGTCTGGCTTTATATTCTTGGCAATCCTGCCGCAGCTTTCTACGTTAGCCTCCTGGAGAGTTAGAATGAATAAACATGATCCATAACATCAGTCTTGGTTTGAATTCTTTCATTTACATAATGTTTCAGAGATTCATGTTATATCTATCATCTATCAGTATTATTTTCTCTTTTATGGCAGTAATGTATATATTGGCTTTTGTTTTGTTTTTCGAGACAGGGTTTCTCTGTGTAGCCTTGGCTGTCCTGGACTCACTTTGTAGACCAGGCTGGCCTCGAACTCACAGCGATCTGCCTGCCTCTGCCTCCCGAGTGCTGGGATTAAAGATGTGAGCCACCACTGCCCGACTATATTGGCATTTTTATCATCCATTGATAGACATGGGTTCCTCCACCCCCCATGTGAATAGTAATTTTGCGAACATGCAAGTGTAAGTACTTACTTGAGCACTTACTTTCTGTGTTTTTTTTTTTTTTTAATGTACTTAGTTGAATTATAGAGACAAATAATTATTCTGTGCTTAGGATTTTAATGATTCACCAAAGTTAGACCAAGACCATCTTGCACTCACCTAGGGAACGTGAATATGTAGGTTCTTTCCTATAGAATTTGAAAAGTACTACATAGTTGCATTCATTTTCAGTTGCTATTCAGTTTGTGTGTGTGTGTGTGTGTGTGTGTGTGTGTGTGTGTGTGTGTGTGTGTGTGTGTATTTATTTATTTATGTGCATTGGTATAAGAGTGTCAGATCTGTTGGAATTGGAGTTACAGTTGTAAGGTGCTATGTGAATGCTAGGAATTGAACCTGGATCCTTTGGAAGAGCAGACAGTGGTCTTAGCCACTGAGCCATCTCTCTAGCCCCCTTGTTTGTTTATATTTTTGAGACAGGGTTTCTCTGTATATAGACTTGGTTGTCCAAGAGCTCACTTTGTAAACCAGGCTGGCCTCAAACTCATGGAGATTCACTTGCCTCTGCCTCTGCCTCTCGAGTGCTGGGATTAAAGGAATGCGCTACCATGCCTGGCTGCATCGATGTATTTTTAAAAAGTTATACCACTGTTTATTTATTTTTTGTTCCATTGATAAATGACTTTGACCATGGCAACTTTCCTGTGAACATTATTGTGTAGATCTTACTCAGTTAGCATAATTTTAGGAAATCTGTCTTTCAGTCTGTCTATCAATCTTAGAGATGGGGGAGAGGGAGAGAGAGGCAGAATTGATGGGCGGTAGAGTATCTGTATCTTCAACAAAGGTAAAAGCCACATGGTTTCCCAAACTAGTATGCTAGTTCACTATTGCTGAATTTGAATGTCTATAAATTCTCTATTAAGGTTTGACTTTTGCTCTAAAACACTGCTGTTATTTCTCAAGCTTTGGAAGATTTGATTCTCCCAAATGAAGATTTGGGAGAAAAGTCTTAAGAATAATTCTACCTATATTAGTAGAATATTGTGATTTAATCTTTGTTTTTAAGCATTTTCCCCCCTGGAATGTTTCCTTCTGTTTGATGGGAAGCAATAAAGTGTAAAGAAAAAGACTTTGAATGTGGTCTCACTGTATACCAGTTTTGTTGTTTTTGACAGGTTATCTAAGCTTTGTTAACCTAGTATGTAAAGGGGAAAGAAAAGTTTGTTTTTTCACCCTCACATAGTTGATATAAACTCAGGAGAATTAATATACTTTAAGCACAGTAAGATTGCTAATTATGGTACTTTCACAGGATAGAGTGCTATGTGGGTGTTGTGTCATAGTCTTAAAAACATGAAAATATTTGCAATTGCAAAAAAGGCCTTACCTGGCACATACCTATAATGTCAGTACTTGAGAAGTGGACGCAGGATAAGGATTTTAAGATTAACCTTAGCTACATAGTGAGTTCAAGGCCAACCTAGGCCAGAAACAAAGCACAGAAGATTAAAAGAGGAGCATCTGTGTCTTTTTTGTGTGATTTATATACTATGCTCATTTTAATTACTAACTGGAAGTAAATTTTCATTTTAATACTTTTTCTTTATCTATTTCCTGTGGTTAATGGTAAAGTTTCTTCAGTAACAATATTTCCATAATCAGTAAGATTGTTTTTCCAAAACAAACAAACAAAACCCCAGGGCTGGGGAGATGGCTAAGAGGTTAAGAATACTGTCTGCTCTTCCAAAGGTCCTGAGTTCAATTCCCAGCAACCACATGGTGTGGCCCACAACCATCTATACTGAAATCTGGTGCCCTCTTCGGGTGTGCAGGCATACATGCAGGCAAAACTGCATACATAACAAATAAGTAAATCTTAAAAAACAAACAAACATAAGATTAAGTCTTTCCTAATGAAAAACATAAAGTTGTTAAAGATGCGCTGACTAGCTGGGCGGTGGTGGTGCACACCTTTAATCCCAGCACTCAGGAGGCAGAAGCAGAGGCAGGTAGATCTCTATGAGTTCAAGGCCAGCCTGGTCTAAAATGCAAGTCCAGGACAGCCAAGGCTACACAGAGAAATCCTGTCTCGAACTCCCCGCCCCCCCAAATGCACTGACTCTAAACTGCACAAAAAATTTTGTTTAAATATGAGGCAGGAGAGATGTTTCAGTAATACTGCTCTTCCAGAGGACTGATTTCAACTCCCAGCACCATGTCAGGCAGTTCACAATTGCCTGTAACTCTAGCTCTGGGGAATCTGACCTGATCTCCACAGGGGACCCCACACCCACACACATAATAAAAAAATATATTTTAACAGTGGTTTAAGCTAGAGATAATGGTTCACACTTTTAATCCCAGCAGTTGTGAGGTGGAAAAGAAGTGAATCTCTGTGAGTTCTAAGCCAGACTGTCTACGTAACAAACTCTGTGCCAGCCAAGGCTACATAGCCAAACTGTCTCAAAAACAACAGCAAAAAATACACAGAATATTTACAAAGGAACAAATCATTTATGGGTTTTAACTTTTTACTAGTTTATATAAACAACCCTACCGCTCAGGAGGCTGAGCCATGAGACCTTGTCTCAGAATAATTAAAACCAGTAGATAGAATAGAATCTGGGTGTGGTAGTTAAAGAATAGACGAGAAGGGGATTGCTGTAAGTTGGAGGCCAGCCATCTCTACAAAGCGAGTCCAGGACAGCCAGGACTACACAAAGTAACCCTGTCAGGGGGAGGGGGGAACAGGGAAGAATAGATGACATCTGTAACAATTTCTGTGTGGTTCTCATCTATGAGAAAATCCATTGTCCTGGGTTGGGATAGAGAAGGGGACCTCTGTAGACAAACACATTCCTCTGTTTGCTAATGTAGGCTTCCGTGGGGCCTGGAGAGGTGACTTAAGTGGTTAAAAACACTAGCTGCTCTTTCAGAGATCCTGAGTTCAATTCCCAGCAACCATATGGTGGCTCCCAACCACCTATAATGGCATTTGATGCTCTCTTCTGGGATGCAGGCATACATGCAGACAGAGCATTAAAAAATACATAAATAATTTTAAATTATTTATTTTTATTTTATGCCCATTGGTATTTTGCCTGCATTTGTGAGAGAGTTAGATCCCCTGGAACTGGAGTATTAGACAGTTGTGAGCTGCCATGTTGGAAATTCAACCCTAGTCCTCTCGAAGAGCAGCCAGTGCTCTTAACCCCTGAGGCATCTCTCCATCCTATTAAAAAAAAAAAAAAAAAAAAAAAGCTGGGTGTGGTGGTATACACCTTTAATCCCAGCACCTGGGAAGCAGAGGCAGGTAGATCTCTGGGAGTTCGAGGCCAGCCTGGTCTACAAAGTGAGTCCAGGACAACCAAAGCTGTTACACAGGAAAAAAAGAAAAATTTTTAGATTTTTTGAGACAGTGTCTATGTAACCTAGGCTACCCTCAAAATTACTAAATGTAGGTGAGACTGATCTTGAACTATTGATCCTTTTGCCTCCACGTCTCATATTTTCTGATGAAGAAAATGTTCTTAGTTAGCCAATTGTGGCACACACCTTTATTTCTAGCACACAGGAGGCAGAGGCAGGTGAATCTTTGTGAATTTGAGGATAGCCATAACCTAGTAAGATCCTGTCTTGAAAAATCTAAAGAAAAAAAGGAAGAAAAATGTTCTATTAATGGAATTAAGTAGTAGGCATTTGATCCAAGAATGTACTTTTTAATTCTTATTTATACATGTGTGATGAAATAACCCAAGAAAAGTCTTTTTTTTTTTCCATAAGAAACTACTTGCTTACTTGGTTAATGAGTATCTACTGTCTGCTTTTATTTGACTAGGAACTACTTTTAACTCCAAGAAAAAACTAGAAGCACAATGGGAGATGACAGTGAGTGGTTGAAACTACCAGTTGATCAGAAATGTGAACACAAGGTAAGACTCCTAGAACTTAAATGTTATTATCATTAACTTGTTGATTACCTTACTTAGAATGTAAAAACATGGGAAATTTTAAAAAACACTGAGGTCTTGTTAAGAACATATTATTGTTATTTAATTAACTTTTTTGTTGTTTTTGGTTTGGGGTTTTTTTGTTTTGTTTTGTTTTGGTTTGGTTTGGTGTTTGGCTTTTTGAGATAGGGTTTCTCTGCCTTGGCTGTCGGGAGCTTGCTTTGTAGAACAGACTGGCCTCGAACTCAAGGCAATCAACCTGCCTCTGCCTCCCAAAGTTCTGGGTATTGAATCCAAGGTTTTGTGTGTGCTAGGCAAGCACTCTACAAACTTAGCTACATTCCCAACTCTTTCTTTTTTCTTTATAAGAGTAGGAATTATGCTTAGCATGCTTATATAATCCCAGCATTTGAAAAGTAGTGGCAAATGCTAGGTGTGATGGCTCATGCCTTTAATTTCAGCAGAGGCAGATAAGTCTCTGTGAGTCCCAGGCTAGCCTGGTCTATATAATAAAATTTATGCCAGCCAGAGTTAAATGGTAAGACCCTGCCTCAAGAAAAATAAAGAATGAGAGAAAGAAAGAAAGAAAGGTGGTGGCAAAAGAAAAGAAAGGTGAGTTTAAGGCTAGCCTTGGCTGTGTAGAGAGACCTTGTCTAAAAGTTAAATAGAATGAATGAGAAAGAAATGGATATACCATGTTACCGCTTGCCATAAAGTCTTAGAATAGAATCCACTTTCCTTTTGTAGCATAATCTCATAATTCCAGAATTTGGTAAGGTTGAGGCAAGAGGATTAAGGAGTTTGAGGCCAAATTCAGCTACCTAGCAAGTTTGTGGCTGTGTGAGATTACCAACCCTCAAATTATAGGGGCAAGGATATTGTTTCCATGAAATTGTTTTCCCTTTGCTAATTTATTGTCTCTTCTCCTTTGTGGAACTGAATAGTGTTAATTCTAAGCTTATTTGAATGGTTGTGTGTTACTTTGTAAGGGACTCCAACACATGAGAGAGAGCTAAAGGAGAATTTATTGTCAAAGGAATCAGCTCATGGATATATCATAGCAGTAGAAACATACAGTAGAAGAGCTTCTTACCTCATCGCAGTTAGAGAACAGAAAATGAGAGTATAAGAAGGGGTTGGTACAGGGTGTAATACTCCCAGAACAAACCTCCAGTGACATTTCCTCCAGCCAGGCCATACTTGCTAAAGTATCCATAACCTTCCAAGATAGCTACACTAGTTGGGGCTCTGTGAGAGACGTTTCGTAGTCACATTGTAACAGATTGCCTTTTTCTACTGCTGGAATGTAAACCCCACAAGGGTTGAGGTGATATTGGCTCTTAAATATCTACTAAGTACATTAATAATACTATAAATCCTCAAGATGGGTGTCTGAAATCCAGCAACTAAATATCAAGTTATTGATTGAAATTTATAGTATAAATCTGACTAGTGATTGTACAAGTAAGACTTCATATATTGGAGAGTGGAAAGTTCCATTAAGGTGATTTCTGATCTTTTAGTTATCACATCTTTATATTAGTAATACTTGAATATAAATTGAGAAATATTTGTAATGACTTGAGAGTTGTAGTTTATTTTTAAATTAAAAAAAATGTGTCTGCACGTCATCTATGGAAGTCAGAGGACAACTTTAAGAAGGTTAGCTCAGTTTACTGTGAGTTGAATTCAGGACTCAAACTAAAGTCATCAGGTTTAGACAGCAAGTGTCCTTACCCACTGAGTATCTCTCTGGTCCTGCAGTGGATTTCTAGATAGCCTTTTTGGTTTTTCGAGACAGGGTCTCTCTGTGTAGCCTTGGTTGTCCTGGACTCATTTTGTGGACCAGGCTGTCCTCGAACTCATAGTGATCCTCTGCCTCCCGAGTGCTGGGATTAAAAGCGTGTGCCACACTATGCCTGGCTTGGCAAAACATTCTTAAATATACTCAACCTGGGCATGGTGGCACACGCCTCTGATCCCAGCACTAGGGAAGTAGAGGCATGTGAGTTCCAAGGACAACCTGGTCTACATAATGAGTTCCAGGACAGAGAGAGAACCTGTTTCAACAAGACAAAACAAATTGTTCATCAACTACTCTTTTGTTTTGTTTTTTTGTTTTTAATTGTCTGAATTTCTTAAGCTCCTTTCTTTTTTTCTGTTACAGAGGTATTTTATTCAAATTTTCTGACATGGAATATTCTTTAACTTCTCCAGATTATTACTGAATAATTTTGTTAACCTTGTTTCAAAATGCTAATTTTTTTCAGCTGTGGAAAGCAAGATTAAGTGGGTATGAAGAGGCCCTGAAGATCTTCCAGAAAATAAAGGATGAAAAGAGCCCAGAATGGTCCAAATACTTAGGATTAATTAAAAAATTTGTCACTGATTCCAATGCTGTGGTTCAGTTGAAAGGACTAGAAGCTGCACTTGTCTATGTTGAAAATGCCCATGTTGCAGGAAAGTGAGTAATTTCTTTCCTAGAATTCTGTAAACATCTATAGTGATACACAGATAAATTTATGTGTGTTTGTAGAGCTTCTTTTATAGTTTTAGAATATACTAATAGTTTTTCATTTTCTCTTTTGGGCAGGGGGTTCCATACAGGGCTTCTTTGTGTAACATAGCCCTTGCTGTCCTGAACGCACTTTGTAGACCAAGCTGGCCTTTGCCTTCTGAATGCTGGGATTAAAGGGAGGCAGAGGCAGGTGGATTGCTGTGCATTCGAGGCCAGGCTGGTCTACAAAGTGAGTCCAGGAAAGCCAGGGCTATTACACAGAGAGACCCTGTCTTGAAAACTCAAAAAAAAAAAAAAAAAAAAAACCCACAAAACCTTAGAATCACCATTTATCTTATCTTCCTCCTAGGCCTTTTGTCTCTGGGATAGTGAATTCTAATTTGTGTTTCCTGGCCTATTTTACTCCAGCTGTGGATGAAAGAAGTCTCACTTTCCTTTACTTTATTAACTTGATTTTTCTAAGTTTAGTTTTTGTGTCACTGATATATTCCACACAGAAAAAGTTGAGTCAGTTAGTTTTACAAGAAAGACTTCAAAGGCCATGGCAGTGAACATCATCAGTTTGACAGTTTGGTTAACTATAACCAATGTTAATGAAATGATTGCCTTTTTTTGGAGAGGGGGTTCAAGACAAGGTTCCTTTGTGTAGCCTTTGGCTGTCCTACACTCACTTTGTAGACCAAGCTGGCCTTGACCTCACAGTGATCTGCCTGCCTCTGTCTCCAGAGTGCTGGGATTAAAGGCATGCACCACCATGCCCAGTGAAATGATTGCTTTTATTTCATTTTTTTGATATATTAAAAACTTTATTAACACACTTTGACAAAGAATTTTGACTTTTTTTGTCCATATTAGAAGCATTTTTGACAAATACTGCCTATAGCCCAACCTATTTGGTTCTTCTAGCTCCCACAATTACAGGTTTTAATTTACAAGGCACTCAGTGCAATAGAGTTACTACAAGGTTCAGCTAAAAAGTTAAGGAGTCTTTCTTTATTAAAGATATGTTAGCCTCCCCATCATGTGAATAAATTCTCTTGTCTTGATTTTTTTTTTTTTTTTAAGGTTTATTTATTTTGTATACAGTGCTCTGCCATGCATGTACGCCTGCAGGCCAGAAGAGGGCATCAGATCTCATTAGAGATGGTTGTGAGCCACCATGTGGTTGCTGGGAATTGAACTCAGGACCTCTGAAAGAGGTCTGAGCCATCTCTCCAGCCCAAGTTCTCTTATCTTAAATATATCTAAAATAACCAGGCCTGGTGGTGCATGCCTTTAATCCCAGCACTTGGGAGGCAGAGGCAGGTAGAAGATCGCTGTGAGTTTGAGGCTAGCCTGGTCTACAAAGCTAGTCCAAGACACAGTGAAACCTTGTCTCAAAACAAAACAAGAAGGCTAAAATAACTTAGATATTTCAAAAAAAATTCTATAATCCTTTGTAATTTGCATACCAACATGTAAGACAAGCACACATATTACATACACTCGCTAAAGAAAGTCTGCAAAGAAGATTCTGTAGTTAAATTTTCTACACTTAACAACTGAAATTATAGTAGCTGGCTGCAGTGGGCATGCCAGTAATCCCAGCATTCTGGGAGGCAGAGGCACGTGGATCTCCATGATTTTGAGGCAAGCCTAGTCTACAAAGCAAGTCCAGGAAAGCGAAGGCTACACAGAGAAACCCTGTCTGAAAAGAACCAAAGGAAAAAAATTTAAAAACCTGAAATTATAGTGAAATGTGTCTTTTGTGGATTGTTTAGAGTTTATTATTTCTTTTTACTTAAATGTTCCTTTGTGTGTGTGGTGTTTATAGAACCACCGGAGAAGTTGTATCGGGGGTTGTAAGTAAAGTCTTCAACCAACCTAAAGCCAAAGCTAAGGAGCTGGGCATAGAGATTTGCCTCATGTACATAGAGATTGAAAAAGGAGAGTCTGTACAAGAAGAACTCCTAAAAGGCCTGGATAATAAAAACCCCAAGATCATAGTGGCCTGTATAGAAACACTGAGGAAAGCCTTAAGGTAAGACTTTTTGTGTTTTAGTTCTCTTAAGTATGGTGAGTAAATTAGGTTCTATGTTTAAATAGAAATGGAGACTGTTGAACTTGTACTTTCATTCTTCAAGCTTGTTGTTTAGTTATTTTCTCAAAATTCCTTCCCACTGAACATGAACAGGGGACATTTCTGTTCTATTTGAGAATTGTCTTTTTGTAGAAAACAGTCCTAATATTTACACCATTTTCTTTTGCCAGCTTCAAGAATAGACAGTATTAGCTAAAAAGACAGTGTTTTTTGTTGTTGTTGTTGTTGTTGTTTTGGGGGGGCTAGATCAAACCATTGTTGGGGTCCTTTTTGGTAAACATCAAAAATAACTTGTTGTAGCCAGACATGGTGGCACATGCCTGTAGTCCCAGCACTCTTGGAGGCAGAGGCAGGTGGATGATGTGAGTTTGAGGCCAACCTGGTCTACAAAGTGAGTCCAGGATAGCCAAGTCTTTACAGAGAAACCCTGTCTTGAAAAACAAAAACAAAGCAAACAAAAAAAAGGCCTAGACTTGGGATGTAGCTAAGTGGGAGAATGCTTACCCTCCCACTAGAAGGGGAGGAGGATCTAGACTCTATTTAATTAGAACTACTGATTTACCAAGTCAGGGCCACTTGTCACTGAAGATCAGAGCATATATAAAAAACTTCAGTGTTCAGTAAGCATTCTAAAATTGAAGACATAACATATACAAGGATGTTTTTTGTTTTTTTACATCAAACTGAGTTTACAACAAGTTTTTTTGTTTGTTTCGGATTTTTTGTTTTGTTTATTTACTTTATTTACTTTACTTTTTACTTTAGAAAGTAGCGCTAACGAAATCTTAGAATGTAGATCATTCCTTTGTAGCTCTTGTAATTTGGATTATGACTCAGATCTTGGAGACCATGTTGCCTAATCATGTTTATTTTATGGAAAAGTATCTGGGCTTCAAGACAGGGTTTCTCTGTGTAGCCTTGACTATCCTAGACTTGCTTTGTAGACCAGGCTGCCCTCAAACTCACAGCGATCCACCTGCCTCTGCCTCCCGAGTGCTAGGATTAAAGGTGTGCGCCACCACTGCTCAGCTTTGGGGACATTTTTATTCAAACCACCACAGGAATGAAATATGCATTCCCATTAGTGGATCTGTCAGACTGAGTAAAAATTTTTTGATTATTAGAAAGTTCATTTAAAATGTTAATATTATTTGGGGCTCTAGACACTAAATAATAATCTAAGAACGACAGCTAGATATTACATATATGTATATGTGAATGTTGGTAGATAGATGGTTAACCTTAAGAAAAATTTAACCTATTAATATATGATTTGTTTGTTTGTTTTGGTCCTAAACGCACCATGTCTTGAAAAGCAGGCTGGCTTTAACTCACAGAGATCCTCCTTCCTGTGCCGAAGTGCTGGGACTAAATGTGTATGCCACCATGCCTAGTGCAGTACATGATTTGGAGCTAAACATGGCATTTTGACAGTTCCCCCAATTTTTCACTTACAGTGAATTTGGTTCGAAAATCATCTTACTTAAGCCAATTATTAAAGTGTTGCCAAAACTATTTGAGTCTCGAGACAAGGCTGTTCGGGATGAAGCCAAACTAATTGCTATAGAGATTTATCGGTGGATTCGAGATGCCCTGAGACACCCATTACAAAATATAAATTCTGTACAGGTAAAACACAGATTTCTTTGGTTGTTTCTGCATAAGGTCAATACAGATTTATTTCTCACTTGTAATTGTTAATATTTTACCGTTACACATAATTATTTATTTTTAAGATGCAAATGGATTGAATTCCTGAGCATCACCTTTCTGCTGTTACCTCTCTCTCTCTCTCTCTCTCTCTCTCTCTCTCTCTCTCTCTCTCTCTCTCTCTCTCTCTACTAGGGAACAAATCCTGAGTCTTGCACATGTTAGACAATACTAGGTTTTGTTTGCTTCAGTTGTCTGTGGCCATCTCCATTCCCTGTATCCTATCCATGGTAGTATTAAATCTATAGCAGTTTAAAAGATCCCTTTATAATTCTATTAAGTAGCAGGATTTACTTGCTTGGATGAAACAATTCTATCATATAGTTATTTCTTGCGCCTTTTTTGATAATAATAGCATATTTGGATTTGTAAAGGAGTAATAGTGCCTTAAAATAATGTGTTTGGGGAACTGGAGAGATGTCTCAGAGGTTAAGGGCATTTGCAGTTCTCGCAGAGCTCGCCTTCACATGGCCTCTGCATACACCAGGCACACCTGAGGACAAAACATAAGAAAATAAATGTGGTTTTTTTGTTGTTGGTGGTTTGGTTTGATTTCTTTTTTTTTTTTCCCCGAGATAGGATTTCTCTGTGGAGCCCTACCTGTCCTGGACTCACTCTGTAGACCAGACTGGCCTCAAATTCACAGAGATCCACCTGCCTCCGCCTCCCAGGCACTGGGATTAAAGGCGTACACCACCATGCCTGCCTGGCTTTTTTTTTTTTTTTTTTTTTTTTTTTTTTTTTTTTTTTTTTTTTTTTTTTTTGGTTTTTTTTTTGGTTTTTCGAGACAAAGTTTTGTATATGTAGCCTTTGCTGTCTTAGACTTGCTTTGTAGACCAGGCTGGCCTCAAACTCACAGCGAACCGCCTGCCTCTGCCTCCCGAGTGCTAGGATTAAAGGCGTGCACCACCACACCCGGCTTGTTTTTTTGTTTTTGTTTTTATTGCGTGTACAATGTTGTGCCTGCATGTGTGCCTGCCCGACAGAAGAGAAAACCAGATCGATGGTTATATGCCACCATGTGGTTTCAGGGAATTGAACTCAGGACTTTTGGAAGAGCAACCAGTGCTCTTAACCTCTGAGCCATTTCTCCAGCCCAAAAATAAGTGGTTTTTTTTTTTGTTTTTTTAAAGAAAGAATTTTATCTTAGTGCTTAGATGCAGTAAAGTAAGTTGATTTGACTTATGTTACAAAATACAGTTTAAATTTATCTTTAATTGATTTCCATATTAGTACCATATAAACAGAAAGTGAGTCCCAGCATATCAATAAGTACAAACAACTTTTATGTTCTATAATGCTGGGATATAAATTTTAAGAATATTTTGTTAATACTTGCAGTTGAAAGAATTAGAAGAAGAATGGGTCAAGTTGCCAACAGGTATTCCTAAACCAAGTCGGTTTCTGCGTTCCCAACAAGAGCTAGAAGCTAAATTGGAACAGCAGCAATCTGCTGGTGGAGATGCAGAGAGTGGTAAGCCAATTTTTAAATACTAGTTAAAAATTAGGGAGAATTGTCATTGTTACAACAAATCATATTCACTAGGCATATGTTGGAGAACTGCTTTTAATAAAATCTTGTGTTATATGTGTTACTAAATAACTCTGGTCTCTTTTCTATTAAAATTTCATCCTGGGAACTGGAGAGATGGCTCAGCCAGTTGTCAAAAGCATTTACTGCTCTTCCCTCCACCCCTGTGTCAACTTCAAACCATCTGTAGTTCCAGATCCAGGGAATATAACCCCCTCTTTTGTCCTCCTTGGACACCGCATGTACATACTACATAGACGTACATTCAGGCAAAACACCCATACACATAAAGTTGTTTTAAAGACTTATAAAGGATATGAAAATATAGATAACTAATTGTATTTTGGTGTGTGTGTGATGGGTAGGTACAACTTCTTTACTTTTTTTAGTTTAAGCTTTGTGTGTCGGGGTCTCTAAAAGTGTATGCCATATATGTGCACTGGAACCAGAAATGCACATCAGATCCCATAAAACTGGACTTAACATCAGTTATGATTTACTCATTGTGCATTTGGGGAACTGAACTTGGGTCTTCTGCAAGAGCATCAAGCATTCTCAACTGCTGAGCCATCTGTCCAGCACTCCACCTGGTTTTAGGGTTCAGTCTCTTCAGCACCTGGCCCATGAGCTTCTTCTGTGTCAGCCTCTCATCTCCCTGTGCTAAGACTGCAGATGTGGCCGGGCATTGATGGCTCATGCCTTTAATCCCAGGGCTTGGGAGGCAGAGGCAGGCGGATCTCTGTGAGTTCGAGGCCAGCCTGGTCTGAAAGAGTTCCAGGATAGTCAGGGCTATGCAGAGAAATCTGTCTCGAAAAACAAAAAAGAAAATGAAAAAAGATTGCAGATGCTTGTGCTAGTGAATCTGGCTTTTAATGTGGGCTTTGGGAATCCAAACTCAGGTCATTCGGCTTATTCAACAAATGCTTTTACCCTCTGAGCCCTTTCCCCAGCTTTAAAAAAAAAATTCAAGGTCTAATTTGTTTTTTTCCTTCAAAGGTGGTGATGATGGTGATGAGGTACCACAGATAGATGCTTATGAGCTTTTGGAAGCAGTAGAGATCCTTTCCAAACTTCCCAAAGACTTTTATGACAAAATTGTAAGTAATGGTTAAGCCTCTTTAATTTATTTTAAACAATGACTTGGGTGATAATTAGAAAATGTTCTCCTCAGTCCTTGCTTGGTATGCCTTCCCACTCCCCCATATCTTCCTAGTAAAGTGAGTTGCTTCTTTCTTTTTCTTCTCTTACTATTTTCTATAGAGAGCCATATTACAGCAGGAAGAAAACAAAACAAAGCATGTCTTGCCAAAAATCAAAACAATGTTTTCAGCTTTTTCTTCATTTGTTCTGTTTTGATCTTTAAATATCTCTTATCTTCATCTATTTTTGAGTGGACAAGATGGCTCAGCACATAAAGGTATTTGCTTTCAAGCTTGATAACCTGAGTGGAAAGAGAGAAGTGACTCCTACAAGTTCACCTTTGACTAAGATTTCTTGACTGTTTCTGATAACTGTCTTGGTGGATCTATCTTACGCGTCATAGGATGTTCAAAAGTGTATGTGGCTTTTATCCACTATACATCATTAGAGTTAGTAACACCATTTAAATTCATGGCAGTCAATGTCTCCAAACATTGCTGTATGTTCCAATAGGGAAAAAGTATCCCCATATGAGAAACATTCGCACTTTAGTCACTATCTCCTTGTCACTACATCTTGCTTCCTCTCCATTGAATTTTATAATGTAATCATAAATTTTGAAAAGTAAAAATTTTCCCATGTTGAAACATAATCTAAATTCTTCAGTGGCTTCCATGAGTCTGAAGATGATGCCTGAAATCATCCTATAGCCGTCCTTTCTCCTGTCTAGGATCTTGACACCTCAATGTACCTTTTGGCTGTAGCTCTAATAGTTGTCACTTGTTGTTTCAGACATGCTATATTTCTCTGTAAGAAATACCATATTTTTCGGACCATAAGATGCACCTGACCATAAGACACACCCAGTTTTTAGAGCAGTAAAACAAGAAAAACAGCAATTGGACCATAAGGTACACCCTACTTTTCAGGGGGGGAAAGTGTGTCTTATGGTCCGAAAAAATGCGGTAGGCCACACTGATTTATTACTATTTTTAACTCTGAACCTTAACCTGTGCTGTTCTTTCTTCCTATAATGTTATTCTCTCAGTAATTACCTAATAATACATTTTCAACTTTTTTTGTCATTTTTCTTTATTTCTTTTTTTAAAAAAATATTTATTTATTATGTATACAGTGTGTATATCAAATGAAATTTATTATGCTCTATTTTATGCTCTACAAGTGATTTATATTCTCTTTGCAGGAGGCAAAAAAATGGCAAGAGAGAAAAGAAGCCCTGGAGGCTGTAGAAGTACTAGTGAAAAATCCCAAACTGGAAGCAGGCGATTATGCAGATTTAGTAAAAGCATTAAAGAAGGTAAATGGGAGGAGCTTCAGCATTGGCATCTTGACAGGCCACTGAAATTCTCTTCATCAGTAATTCAGTCATTTTTTTTTAAATCTTGATGGGCCACTGAAATTCTCTTCATCAGTAATTCAGTGAGTTTTGTTGTTGTTGTTTTTTTTTTAATAGTAAATATATTGCCATTTTAGTAAGGAACACTAGCAATAGTATTTCAATAAAAGGCTTCTGTATTTTTTAAAATTTAGAATTTAAAAAACTTGGGGGCTTGAGGGATGGCTCAGTGGTAAGAGCACTGTCTGCTCTTCCAGAGGTCCTGAGTTCAGTTGTTCAATTCCCAGCAGCCACATGGTGGCTTGTAACCATCTTTACATGCACACTTCTTTAAAAAAAAGTGTGCACTACTTATGCCTGGATACTTTCCTTTAAAAAAAGAATTTAAAAAACTTAGTATTCTATGTTAGAAATTGGTTTTATCTTAACACTTTGATAGCTTAGCGCTTTGTTGATCTAGTTTTATAATTTATAAGACAGGCTATTTAAATGAGATATGTTTAATTATGCAAATTCTAAGTGTGAAGTATTCTGTTAATACAGGCAATGATATCAGATTGTAGTTTGTCAGAATGCCAAGCAAAATTTTCTGAAGGGAAATAGAAGAGGAGTGGGTCTCAGGGAGAGGAGAGATTGGGGAAGGGACTGGGGGAGTGAGGGGATGGAAAACTGTGGTTGGGATGTAATATATGAGAGAAGAATTAAACAAAACAAAAAGCCCAGCATGGTGACACAATACTTTAATCTCAGCACTTGGGATTGGGAAGCAGAGACAGGTGGGTCCCTGGGAGTGTTCCAGAAGTCAGGGCTACACAGAGAAACCTTGCCTCGAAAAACCAAAAGAATCCACAAAACTTTTCTTTCTTCAGATGAAGGTACTGGGGAGAGGAGTCAAAGGCTGCAAAGGAAAAGAAAGTTGTTAAGATACTTATGACGTTTTAATTTTTATATTTGATTTTATGTGCATCTACAAGTACACAAATTTCAATTGTAGTATGTTAACTTCCTAATGACATACCAAAAAATGGAGGAGTGGTAAAATAGAAGGAAACTTAAATTTAAGAATGAGATGCACACCGATTCCTCTTCGTCTATTGATAGTTCCTTTTCTTACTGTTCCCTAAATCAAGTAATCCCACTAAATTTCCCTTTTCATTTAATGTAAATGAGTAGAATTACTCCTTTTGAAATTGCTTATGGTATTTCTATCTTTTGGTATTGGGTCTGGGGGTTGGAAGGCAGGTTCCAGAATGGGTTTCTCTGTGTAGCCCTGGCTGTCCTGGACTTGTTTGCAGACTAGGATGGCCTTGAACTCACAGAGATCAGAGATCTGCCTGCCTCTGCCTCCCTGAGGGCTGGCATTATAGGCGTGCGCCACAGTGCCCTGTTCCTTAATGGTATTTCTATAAACAAGCCACTGTGGCTCTTTTGTTTGTCTGTGTGAAAAAGGTATCCCAGGCTACACTGGAGCTGATTATGTAGTCCAGGCTGGCTCATATTTTCATGGTGATCCTTGTGCCTCAGCTTCTTGAGCACTAAGAGTGTATGTATGAGCCGAGCTGAATAATTTACTAATCAGTCTTTTGAGTTGTTACTTGACTTAACATAATCTTATGAGCATATTTTTCAACCTCCATAATAAGATTTGGATTTACCGTATTTCCCCAGATTTTATAGTTTGCTATTTTAGTTAGAAACCCTTTTTGTAAAAGCCGGACGTGGTAGCGCACACCTTTAATCCCAGCACTTGGGAAGCAGAGGCAAGCGCAGCGCTGTGAGTTCCAGGCCAGCCTGGTCTACAAAGCAAGACTAGGACAGCCAAGGCTACACAGAGAAACCTTGTCTAGAAAAACCAAAAAAAGAAAGAAACCTTTTTTGTTTGTTTGTTTTAGTGTAGCCTGATCTGACTTCCAACTTTTTCTGTAGTGGAAGATGACCTAGAGTTCTAGAATTTCTGGTCTTACCATCATCTCTGTTTTGGAGTTGCAGGCATGTACTGCCAAGTCTGGTTAACACCCCGCCCCCAATGCCTCCACACACACACACACACACACACACACACACACACACACACACACACTCACTCTCTCTCTCTCTCTCTCTCTCTCTCTCTCTCTCTCTCTCTCTATCTATCTTGCTCCTCTGCCTCCATCTCCTCCTCTTCCTCTTTCTTGTTTTTAGATATATTTTACATGTATGGCTGTTTTGCCCTACATGTCTGTATGTTCACAACTTGCATGCCTGGTACCTGTGGAAGTTAAAAGAAGGTGTCAGACCCTCTAGATTTAGAGTTAGAAGTGTTTGTGAAACACACGTGGGTGCTAGGAACTGAATCCACCATCTGGGTCCTCTGCAGCAAACCAATAAGCCAGCTCATCAGCACTCTTTATGTTTGTTGTTGTGAGTTTATTTTTTTCTTTTCCATTTTCATTTTGAGACAGGTTTTTCTGTGTGGCCCTGGCTGTTCTGGGCCTCACTCTGTCTGTAGACCAGGGTGGCCTCAAACTCAGAGATCTGCTTGCTTCTGCCTCTTGAGTGCTGGGATTAAAGGCTTGTGCCACCACCGCCGGTCTATGATCCCATCTCCTATAAAGAAAATGGAGTTGCCATATACTGTTGGTTTAGATGTAGAGCTATTTAATGATCACATCAAAAGATGTGCATTCTGTATGGACCTCCCTGCCTTTGCTTGCTAGTAACCTGGAGCAAGTTAATCTCTCTCATTTTTGAAATTTCCAAAATTGAGTTAATAATAACTACTTCATGCAATTTGAATGAACATTACATTTTTAAAAAGCATTACAAAGCAGCTCCAGAATTATAGCACCTAGTTTGTATTTGATAAGTATAAATCTTTGAATTTTTTATTATTTAGGGAATATAAATGCCAGCTCTTAGTATGATATGTGTATTGTGTATTAGAAGTTGTTGATACTGAGACTCAATACTGAAGCAGTATGTTTATGGAACTAAGCACTAGGTAAAATCCAAAGCAATTGCTTCTACTGGGAAAGTAAAACAAAAAACAAAAACATGATTTCTAGGTACTTAAAAACAGCATTTTACCACCAACGGAGATGGGCAGGAAGGAACCTAATCATTTCTGTGTTGCTGAATTGATACATGCCTATGAATTTAGATAAGTGTTGGGCTTTGGGGTTGTAGGAAGGCAGTTTTATAAACTGCTGAAGCATAGTCTTCCAGGAGAAACAAAAAAAACAAAAACAAAAAACAAAACTCAGTCACCTTTGTGACTAATGGTTGCTGCAAGGCCAGAAACTCCTTTACAGGAACAATTAAAATGGGATTTGCAATGTAAAGTCCTCATGGACTTGATAGAATCCACAGCAGTTTCTACTGGTGTTTCCTTGGTATAAATATTGCAGAGCTATTGCCCCATGTCTTTTGGAAATATGTTTATTTGGTTTTTCTGTTCCAAAGTAATAACAGTAAACCTTCAGCTTCTCTGCTACAATTGTGTAGTACAAGCAGCCCAGCTGCCAATCCTGGAGTGTCAGGGATTTGAAATTATGGTGTGTTGGTTTTTGCTTGTTTTGTGATACTGGTGTTTTGATTTTTGCTTGTTTGGTGGTGGTGGTGGGCCTCAGCATATGTTAGGCAAGTCAGTGTGTCTATTTTTTCTTTTTGTTTTCTTTTTTCTTTTCCTTTTCTTCCCTTCCCTTAAAAAACAAAGACAAAAACAAACCCACTGATTAGCACATAGTAGAGGCTTTAATTCATTATTATCAAGATTAAAATTGTCCTCTTTTAAGCTGGGCGAGGTGGTGCATGCCTGTAATTTCAGCACTCGAAGGCAGAGGCAGGCTGATCAATGTGAGTAGTTCCAGGCCAGCCTGGTCTACAAAGTGAGTCCAGGACAGCCAAGGCTACACAGAGAAACCCTGTCTTGAAAAACAAAACAGCAACAACACCCCCCCCCCCAAAAGATTGTCCTCTTTTTGTAAATAATAAGACTGATTATCTATTGGCATAATATATTTCAAGAGTTCTTTTGAGGATGCATTACAGTACCCCTTTCTACAGGGTTATGATTTTTTTTTTTTTTTAACCTTTACAGGTTGTTGGAAAGGACACCAATGTCATGTTGGTAGCTTTGGCAGCAAAATGTCTTACTGGCCTAGCTGTTGGGCTAAGGAAGAAATTTGGACAATATGCAGGACATGTAAGTAATGATCTGTTTAAATGTAAATATGCAAAGTTATCAGAAATGGTAGGCTAGTTTTATATTTTAAAACAGCTCTTGGCATAGATCTTTCTGTATTGGACAAAGTAAACATCTCACTGAGTTTCATATATATTCAGTTTAGCTTCTCAGAAATTTTTAAGGCTCATATAGAAATTGGACTTAGCCTAACAATTTGATTTGTTTATTACTTACTATATCTTTCTTTACTTTTATAACTATGAGATACATTGAGTTGAAATAAAATTGTAAAAACTGTAGGATTGTGCATTATAGCTCACGGTGGAGCATCTCCTTAGCATGCATAAGGGTCCTGGGTTGTCTATCCAACCACTCTGACCCTAACGGGAAAATGTTTTTGTTTGTTGGTTTGGTTTGGTTTTTCGAGTCAGGGTTTCTCTGTGTTAACAGCCCTGGCTAACCTGGAATTATGCTCAGCCTGGGGGAAACTGTTTTTAGTAACCCATATCAGAATGAAAATGAGAGTAGGAATGGCAAAATAAAACTGTAAGTGAAAGTAATATATGAAATATGTTTCATAGTTTTTCCTTATATAAAAAATAATGGTATACTTGAATGTGACCCCTCTGTTAAATTTATTCTAAGGAAATTTGAAGACATTTTATGAATATAATTTCTTTGTGTAAGTTAGGTAGCAATCAAGTTTAGTAATAGGGTTAATAAATTGAGATGTTTTCCTTAACTGTGGCAGATATTGGTAGCATCTAAATTTCATCTGACTTAACTTTTAATGAGTTAATATTCTGAAATATTGGCATTTGTCACTTTTATTGTTACACTTATATGTAGCCTCACTTGAACTGTATTTTGGAGGCTGGTTACTCATACATTAAAAATAATTCCTGAGAATTAAACTAAAGTAGATACTAACAAATAGAAATAAATTATGCTGACTTATTATCATGGCAATAAATAAAGCCCTAGCTGGATATGTTGTGCATACCTTTAATCCCAGTTCTCTTTAAGTTTGGAACTCTGAGGCAGATCTCTGAGTTTCAGGCTAACCTGATCTACAGAGCAAGTTCTAAGACAGGGCTACACAGAGAAACCCTGTTTCAAAAAACAAGCACACATAAATACATAAAGCAAGCTCTAAATGTAGATTGGGTGTGTTATTTAGAAAGAATGATGTGAAAGTATCAGTGGAGTCTAGTAGTCCTAAGGTCAGCTTGGACCATAAAGTGAGATGCTGTCTGAAATACTAGACATAGCGCTGCACACCTGTGATTCTAGCACTCAGGAGGCTGAGGCGGGAGGATTTAAGAGTTCATTGTTAGCCCAGACCATAGAGCTATTCCAAGTAAACCAGCCTGAGTTACATAGTGAATAAATGAACAAAAAATAAATACATTTTTAAAAATTATTTATTTTATTTTATTTACACTGGTGTTGTGTCTGAATGTATGTCTGTGAGACAGTGTCGGATCCTGGAGTTACAGACAGTTGTGGGTGCTGGGAACTGAACTCGAGACCTCTGGAAGAGCAACCAGTGCTCTTACCTGCTGAGCTACCATGTGGGTGCTGGGTGTTCTTGAGCTCTCTTCAGCCCCTACAGTACATCATTTATATTTGTTAGAATATTACTCTAGCTGCTTACTTTTACAGGTTGTGCCAACAATTTTAGAAAAATTCAAAGAGAAGAAGCCTCAAGTGGTGCAAGCCCTGCAGGAAGCAATTGATGCAATCTTCCTCACTGTAAGTTGACAGCATGGTTTTGTCTTAATAAATGTTGTCATTATAATAATTTGACTAGAGTTGAAAAAAACTCATTGGCGTTTTCTTCTAAAGACCACACTACAGAACATCAGCGAGGATGTTTTAGCTGTAATGGATAATAAAAATCCAACTATCAAGCAGCAGACATCACTTTTTATTGCAAGAAGCTTCCGTCACTGCACTGCCTCTACGTTGCCGAAGAGTCTACTAAAGCCCTTTTGTGCTGCTCTACTTAAGGTAATTGGGAGATAGTTTGTATATTTTTCCCACTAATTATATATAATAACTTTATAACTAATACTATAGATTGTGATCTTTTAGGGAGCAGACATTCTGAACCCAAGTTATTATAACTGTCATGTTCTACTTGCAAATTAGCCAAGATTAAGCATCAAATTGGGGTGTTTGAGGGTCTTTGGGAATAGCGCATTGTTGTTTGTATGTTTTGAGACAGGGTTTCTCTGTATAGACTGGGCTGTCCTGAAACTCCCTCTGTGGACCAGGGAGGCCTCAAACTGATAGAAATCCTCCTACTTCTGCCTTACAAGTACTTGGATTAAAGGTGTGTGCTGCCACTACACACAGCAGGGAATAGGGCATTTTAGATAGAAGGTAAAAAGGAAAAAAAGCATTATGGTTTGGCAGGATGACTCAGAGGGCAAAAACTTGTTACACAAGCACCCTGAGTTAAATCTCCAGATCCCCTTTAAAGGTGAAGGGAGGGAACATGCATATATACATATGGAGCATTTACAGGGGCTGGAGAAATAACTCAGTGGTTAAGAGCTGCTCTTGTAAAGGATCCAGGTATTGTTCCTGGCACCTCCGTGGTGGTTCACAGCTATCTGTGACTCTAGTTCTAGGGGCTCCACTTCCCTCTTCTGACCTCTGTGAGCACCAGGCATGCACATGGTACACATGCACATATGGAGGCAAAACACTCATACACATAAAAGAAAATGAATTACATAAAAGTGACAGTAACTTGGTGAATAAATTATTAGCTGAAATTATTAATTAGGTGAATTATCTAAAGATATTTTCTACCTAGAAAGAATTGTGAAAGATTGTTAATTGACAAAAGAAAAGCAGCAGTTAACTTCAAGATAATGGAAAAGGGCCGGGTGTGGTGGCACATGCCTTTAATCCCAGCACGTGGGAGGCAGAGGCAGGCGGATCTCTGTGAGTTCAAGGCCAGCCTGGTCTACAAAGCCAAGACAGCCTTGTCTCCAGGAAAAAAGAAAGAAAGAAAGAAATTGGAAAAGGAAAATTTTTATCCACAACAATTGTTCAGAATAAAATTAGTAGTAACTAAAATTCTTTGTACTAAATATCATTTACTTCTGTATAGCATATCAATGATTCTGCTCCTGAAGTCAGAGACGCTGCATTTGAAGCACTGGGTACTGCTTTGAAGGTGGTTGGTGAGAAAGCAGTAAACCCGTTCTTAGCTGATGTTGACAAACTCAAACTTGATAAGGTAGGTTAATAATTGTCTTGTCTCTGTGCATTACAGTTTGCAAACCTATCCCACTCTGTTGAACTTATTGTCTACAGATAGATTCTGAAGAAGGGGCAGCCATTGTCTTTAGTTGTATACTCACTGATGAGCACACCATGCTCTAATGGATATAGTTCCATACATGGTCACACAGATGGCTAAGGGTTAAATTCATTGTGTCACTGAACGTAAAGAAAGGGTATGAGTAATAGGGATGAAATAGAGTTATGAGTAGATAACTGTGCACTCTATGTATAGATAAGTGTATACATATGAATTATCAAAAAATAAAAGATTAAAAAATAAAACCTCAGAGTACTTACATGATTTTGATGAATTTTTTTGTTTTGTTTTGTTTTTTTAATTGACAGTTTCTTTTTTATCGTGTGTTTTGTTGTTTAGGTTTTTTTGTTTTGTTTTGTTTTAATGTGCATTGGTGTTTTGCCTGCAGGTATGTCTGAGTGAGATTGTCAGATTTCCTGGAACTGAAGTTACAGACAGTATGAACTGCCACGTGTGGGTGCTGGGAATTGAATCCCAGTCCCCCCCCACACACACCTTTTTTTTTTCTTTTTAAAGACAGGGATTCTCTGAGTAGCCCTGGTTATCCTGCAACTTAATATAGGCCAGGTTGGCCTTGAACTCAGAAATCTGACTTCCTCTGCCTCCCTAATTCTAGGGCTAAGAGCATGTGCTATCGGGCTGGAGAGATGGCTCAGTGGTTAAGAACCCTGTCTGCTCTTCCAAAGGTCCTGAGTTCAATTCCGAGCAACCACACAGTGGCTCACAACCACCTATATTGAGATCTGGTGCCCTCTTCCAGCGTGCAAGCTCACATGCAGGCAGAACACTGTATAAATAATAAATAAATAAATCTTTAAAAAAAGAAAGAAAGAAAGAAAGAAAAGCCTGTGCTGTCATGCCTGGTGCTTACTGCCAGTTTCTGTAGGGAGAAAAAAAATTATGTGTAAACATGCATGCATTTGAAATCAGTTTTGGGTTGTGCTTTCTGGGCATTTTTCTTCTTTTAACCAATTTTTTTCTATGTTAGGACAACAAAACACCCACTGGTAATCAGTATTATTTATTTAATTCTCTAATTATAGTTCAGAACAAGTTTAAAAATAACTTGTTTGTTGAAATTTTGTTCTTAAGTTATAGTGATATGATACAATAGTAGAAAGAAATACTTTTCAAGTTATAGCCTGGCCAAAGCTGAGTAACCAATCTATGGAAGATGTAATCTAGAAATGTACTTTCTTAAATATAAATGTCTTTTATCAAAACCATGGCTATTATAGGTATTTTTATAATTTTAATTTGTGAAGAAATAAAACACAAGTTATATGTACTGCCAAGAAAATCACAAATTAGAATTACACACACAAAAATAATATTTTCGGAATTCTTGTAATGACTTCTAATAATGTAATCGTTGGGTTTTAAGGTTGATTTAACATAATGATGTTCATATTGCTTTTTCTAGATCAAAGAATGTTCGGAGAAAGTAGAGCTGGTTCATGGTAAGAAAACTGGACTTGCAGCTGAAAAGAAGGAATCCAAGCCTGTACCTGGAAGGGCTGCTACATCGGGGGCAGCAGGGGACAAAGACACAAAGGATGTTTCAGTACCCAAACCGGGGCCATCAAAAAAAGCACCTACTACTAAGGTTAATAGATTTTTTGCGACAAGGTCTTACTCAGTAGTAATCCATGCTGGTCTGAAGCTTGTTTTGTAGCCAAGGCATACTTTGAAGTCATTCATGCTTGTACTTCAGCCTCCCGAGTGCTGGCATTATAGATGTGTGCTACCACACTTTGCTTAGTAAGAGCCTGAACTCATAGTCATGGTTATTCTCTGCCTCCCCAATGTTGGGATTCAAAGGCGTGCACCACCACAACCCAAGTCCAGTTTTGTTTGTTTTTTTTTTTTTTTTTTTGGTTTTTAAAGACCTTATGTATGTGAGGTGATGGCTGTTTATGCAGGCTTCAAAACCATTGGAGCTGGAGTTTCAGGCAGTTATTTATCTGATATGGGTGCTTAGAACTGAGCTCCTATCCTCTCCAAGGAGCAAATGCTTTTAACCACTGAGCCATCTCCAGCCAGCCCTCAGTTCATTATTTTTATTGCTTTTTTTAAAAAAAGATTTATTTCTCAGGAGGCAGAGGCAGGCGGATCGCTGTGAGTTCAAGGCCAGCCTGGTCTACAAAGTGACTCCAGGACAGCCAAGGCTAACACAGAGAGACCTTGTCTCAAAAAACCAAAAAAAAAAAAAAAAAGTTTTTTTATGTATTTTATATATGAATGCTCTGTCTGCATGTTTACCTGCATACCAAAAGAAGGCATCAGATGCCATTATATGTTGTTGTGAGGCACCATATGATTGCTAGGAATTGAAGGCAGGTCTTCTAAAAGAGCAGTCAGCATTCTTAATTGCTGAGCTGTCGCTCCATCCCAAAGGTTTTTGGGTTTTCTGTTTTTTGTTTTTTTAAATCTGGGTTTTTCTGTGTAGCCTTGGCTGTTGTGGAACTTGCTCTGAGTACTAGGATTAAAGGAGTGTTACCACCATAACCAGCTTCTTTCCCCTCCCCCCTTTTGGTATGTTTTATTAACTCATTTTGAATTAGAGGTTTTTTTGTTTTGTTTTTTTTGTTGTTGTTGTTGTTGTTTTTGGTTTTGTGAGACAGGGTTTCTCTGTGTAGCCTTGGCTGTCCTGGACTCTCTGTAGACCAGGCTGGCCTCGAACTCCCAGCGATCCGCCTGCCTTTGCCTCCCGAGTGCTGGGATTAAAGGCGTGCGCAACCACACCCGGCAAATTAGAGGTTTTTTAATATGCAACCTGCAGATTAGCCAGGTACTCTGTGGATGGTCTTTAGGTCTCTCTGTGTTTGACATTGTGGTAAATTCTATGGACAATAAAAGTATGTTTATTTTTAAGGAAATCTCATTTTAATAACATTTCAAGACTCAAAATATGTAAAAACAATCCTCCAGGCATGGTAGTACACACCTTTAATCCCAGCAAGCGGGACAGAGTTTGGGGCCAGCCTGGTCTGTGAAACCAGTCCAAGACAGCCAGAAAAACCCTGTCTCAAAAAACAAAGAAACAAAAAAAGGTTACAACAACAAAAACTATTTATGTTAAATTTTAAGTGGTTTATGCTTTTAAATTTTTCTTTTAGTCTGGTGGACCACCTAAAAAAGGCAAAACAACTGCCCCAGGAGGTTCAGCAAGTGCTGGAACAAAGAATAAGAAAGGATTGGAGACCAAAGAAATAGTGGAGCCAGAACTCTCAGTGAGTATCACACGTGATAAAGTTAAGGTCCTGGAGGGGATTGGAGGTCTTCTGCTGAGCTCTGTAACTCAGTTCTCAGTACATTGATACCTTTTAGCTACTAATAGATTCTTACTTGAACAGAATTCCTTTTATGGCATAAGATTTAAATACTGTAGTGTATCTGGAGGAGTGTTTTAGTTTTGCCTGGCTTTCTTTTATATTGGTTCCTTAAGCAGTTTCTAATTATGATGTTTCTATATCTTACAGATGGAAGTATGTGAAGAAAAAGCTTCAGCTGCTCTTCCCTCAACCTGTATTCAGCTTCTAGACAGTAGCAACTGGAAGGAAAGGCTAGCCTGTATGGAAGAATTCCAAAAGGTACATGTACAAGGATGATATAGAGTGTAAAATTAGTTTACGTGAAAGCAGAGACAGTGCCAAATTATGCATTTGTCTTAATTGCTGAGTTGTTTATTTATTTATTTATTATGTATACAGTGCTCTACCTGCTTGTACCTCTATAGGGCAGAAGAGGGCATCGGATCTCATTATAGATGATTGTGAGCCACCATGTGGTTGCTGAGAATTGAACTCAGGACCTCTGGAAGAGCAGTCACTGCTCGTAACCGCTGACCTACCTCTCCAGCCCTAATTGCTGAGTTTTATAGTTAGTAAATGTTTCATAGTATAAACAAGATGAGGTTGGGGGTGCTGGAGAGATGGCTCAGAGGTTAAGAATACTGACTGCTCTTCTGGAGGTCTTGAGTTCAATTCCCAGCAACCACATGGTGGCTTACAACCATCTATAATGTGACCTAATGCCCTCTTCTGGTGTGCAGGTGTACATGCAGGCAGACCACTGTATATATAATAAATAAATCTTTTTTTTAAAAAAAGATGAGATTGGACTTCTTGTTTTTGTGGCTCTTTCATGGTTATCTTTCAGCAGTCTCATTCTGACTTCTCTTAAGCTTGAACATTAGTAACTTTTCAAAAAAAGGCTTAAATGAATTTTTAAGTTATTTGTTAATAAATATAATCTAGCAGAAGGTGCCACTTAAAATAGACAACCTTTGTCTATTTCTATACTTCATTTGTCATCATGAATTATTAATGGAAAACACATTATATATTGATATGAGAAACTGTCCAAGCTTTTGAAATTGTATTAGCCAGGGTTCTTCAGAGGAACAGAAATGATAGACACAGGGAATTTATTGACTTAGTTTACCAGTGTGGTCCAGGTAGTTCAACAACGGAAAGTCCAAGAATTTAGTAGTTAGTTGTTCAGTTCACGAAGCTGGATCTTCAATATATGCTAGAATCCCAAAGAAGTAGGCTCTATTGCAAGTGAAGGGATGAACTTGGCAATAAGAGTGAGGGAAAGCAGGCCAAGAACAAAAGCTTCTTTCTTCTATGTCTTCCATATAGACAGTCAGCAGATGTGGCTTACATTGACGGTGGATCGTCCCACCTCAAAAGATGTGGATTAAAGGAGATCCTCCTGCTTCAAATGATTTAATTAAGAAAAGCCCCTTATACTACTTAGTGAGATCCTGTCTCAAAAAAAACTATCCCTCTCCCCCAAAAATTTTAAGCCAGATACAGCCTTTTGTTTTGGAGTTGTTTATTATTGGTGTTGGATTTTTGTTTTGCTTTGTTTTTTGAGACAGGGTTTTTCTGTGTAGGATTGGCTGTCCTGGACTCACTTTGTAGACCAGGCTGGCCTGGAACTCTGCAAGATCTACCTCCCTCGGTCTCCCTAGTGCTATGATTAACAGTGTGCAACACCAATTCTTGCACTGCTGTCGGAGGTCGGGAGCGGAGATGGAACTTGAGTCCAGCCTGGTCTACATTGTATGTTCAAGGACAACCAGGGGCATGTAGAGAAACTCTATATCCCCCCCCAAAAAAAAGGAAGAAGAAGAAAGTGAAATTTCAGCATTCAGGGAGGCAGAGGCAGGCCAGTCTGTTCCAGGACAGCCAAGACTATACAGAGAAACCCTGTCTCAAATAAACTGAAAAAGAAAAAAAGAAAGAAAAGAGAAAAGACATCTTCACAGATGTACATGGTCAATTGGGTTTTAGTTAATTCCAGATGTTGGCAGTAAAGAAAAGCCATCGCAGGAATAATGCATTATAGCTCATTTTAGCATATACTGTGATTATGATTCTATGAGAGAGATGCAGAAAAGGAGATGTGAAATTTGAGACAGCAACCTTTTAGCCCTTCAGCTTCCACTCCTGTAGCTCTTCGACTCCTGTAGAACTTCCAAACCTGAATTCGTGCATCCTTGAATATTAATATTAGATGTCTGTCTTACTCTACCATTTTTATAAAAATGCTATTTTTATAAAAATCAAATAAGACAAAGTATGAATAAGGAGTTTTTAACACATTTTTATTGAAAAATAAAACAATTCATATTATATCTCATTTTCTATCCCATCCCATGCATCCTCCCATTCCTCCCTTCCTCCTTCCCACTTTCACCCCAGTCCCCCTTCCCTATGACTGTGACTGAGGGGGACCTCCTCCCCCTGAATATGGTGCTAGGGTATCAAGTCTCTTCTTGGTAGTCCGCTATCCTTCCTCCAAGTGCCATTGGGCCTCCCCATCAAGGGGACATGGCCAAATATGGGGCACCAGAGATCGTGCGAACGTCAGTCCCCAGTCTCCACTTAACTGTGTTCTGTCCTTTGGCTATATCTGGGTAGGGGTTTGATGATGACTGCACGTTTTGTCCTTGGTTGGTGCCTTCGATCAATCAGAACCCCTGGGCTCAGATCCACCCATCATAATGTTCCTCTTGTAGGTTTCTAGGACCCTCTGGATCCACCTACTTCCCTATCCCCTGTATTTTTCTCACCTAGAGTCTCAATAGGATGTCCTCACTTCTATCCCACTTTCCTGGTAGGTGAAGACTTTCATGGGACCTGCCCCTTGGGCTAGTGTCCAGATATAAGTGAGTATATACCATTTGAGTCTCTCTGCTTCTGGGTTAGCTCACTCATTATGATCATTTCTAGTTCAATCCATTTGTCCACAAATTTTGGAAATTCCTTGTTTTTAATAGCTGAGTAGTATTCCATAGTATAAATGTACCACAGTTTCTTTATCCATTCTTGTACTGAGGGACACTTAGGCTGTTTCCATGTTCTGGCTATTATGAATAAAGCTGCTATGAACATGGTTGAGCAAATTTTCTTGTTATATGCTGGAGCATCTTCTGGGTATATTCCAAGGAGTGGGATAGCTGGGTCTTGAGGAAGTCCTTGAATAAGGAGTTAATAGCACACACTGGGCAAATGGGAAAAAGTTGTGAACTCATAAAAGGTGAATTAAAAAAAAAATTAATGGTAATATAGTAGCCATATTCCAAGTGCTCGACTTAAGAACTGAATCACAATGGAGGCTAAGCTCTTGCTGTAACCTTCCCAGCTCTAGTTCCCTTCCATCTTGAAAAATAACTACAGACTTTACCTTAGGATCTACCCTTTAACTTTCTTGTCTTATTTTATTTATAGGCTGTTGAACTAATGGAGCGAACCGAAATGCCATGCCAGGCATTAGTGAGGATGCTAGCCAAAAAGCCTGGATGGAAAGAAACTAATTTTCAGGTATTTTTAAGTTGTAAATATAATGTTTTTTATTTAAATAATTTTTATGATAGCAATCTGTGAGGCAACATACATAATTAGAAGTTTAATACTATTATTACTCTAAAAAATAAGTGTAGAGAGATGCTTAGAAAAATGAAATAGGGCTGGAGAGATGGATCAGAGGTTAAGAGCACTGTTGTTCTTCCAAAGGTCCTGAGTTCAGTTCCCAGCAACCACATGGTGCCTCAAAACCATCTATAACGAGATCGAGTGTCCTCTTCTGGCATGCAGGCAGAATATTGTATAAATAATAAATCTTTAAAAAAAAAAAAAAAAAAAAAAGGAAAATAATACAAGCTAGGCATTGTGGTGCACCCCTTAATCCTAGCACTTGGAGGTAGAGGCTGGCGGATCTCTGTGAGTTGAAGCCTGATCTACATAGTGAGTTCCAGGACAGTCAGAGATACATAGTGATAACCTGTCTTTTAAAAAAAAAAAAAAAGAAAGAAAGAAAAAGGAAAATGATACAGGGACTAGTGCTATGGTTCAGTGGGTAAAAGAACTTGTGTTGCAAGCCTGAATTTGGTTCTTGGAACCTACAATAGAAAAAGAGAACTGATTTTCAAAAGTTTGTCTTCCAAGCTCCACACATGCACTATGACATGCATACACCTGCACTTACATATATCATACATAAACAGCAATAATAATAAAAGTTTTAAGTTATGCAGAATTTATCACTCGGTGTACATAAAATAAACCTTGTGCTAAATCATCTTAGAATGTATTTGTTTTATTTTTGGCAAATGTTCTGTTTTTGCTACTCTACTCCCTCCTTTCTTTCTATATCCCATAGTTCCCTCCCTTTCTTTTATCACCTTAGTAAAGCTGTACAGAAGCTGAATATTCTGAAAGATTTTGGTGCTTCATTCCTCAGCTCCTACTACTTTTGTTGCCTATCACTTTTAAAACATCTTTTCATACAGCCTCTTGATAGGTAAAAGAACACCCGATTTTAACCATTATTCTTCGATGTTAGATCCATAGCAACGAATTTTTACCTATTGTGCGCATGTGTGTACATTCATGTATGTTCACATACATATGGAGGTTAGAGCCCAATCTTAGGTGTCATTTCTTAGGAGCTACACTTCGTTTTTTAAGATCGAGTCTTACCTTGAGACCTAGGGCTCACTGCATAGGCTAGGCTATCTAGCCAGCAAACCCCAGCCATCCCATGCCTTTGCCTCCCCATTACTGACATCATAAGCATTCACTACTATGGCTATTTACCCGGATACTAGGAATTGAACTCAGGTTCTTATCTTGTGAGTTAGCACTTTACCACTAAGACATTTCTCCAACCCCTATTTATTTTTTGAGATAGGCTCTTATTCTGTGACTCAGGCTGGCTTTGAAAATAACAACTTGAGACTATAAAATTCAGTTTTAAATTAAACAATTACTATAGTTCTACAATACTAGATTTTTAGAGCAGTACTTTGCAACCTCTGGGTCAAGACCCCTTTGCAGGAGTAAAAATGATCCTTTCACAGGGTTACACATAAGATATCCTGCATATCAGACATTTACATTAGGATTCATAACAGTAGCAAAATTACAGTTATGAAGTAGCAACAAAATAATGTTATGGTTGGGGATCACCACAATGTGAAGAACTGTATTAAGGATCATAGCATTAGGAAAGTTGAAACCACTGATTTATAGTGTTTCATCATTCTGAAGAGAATTCTATTCTTTTTTTTTTTTTTTTTCTTTTTTTAATATTTTATGTCTACGTGTGCTTTATCTGCATGTACACCTGCGTGCAAGAAGAGAACATCAGATCCCAGTGTAGATGATGGTTGTGAGCCACCATGTGGTTGCTGGGAATTAAACTCTGGAATAGCAGGCAGTGCTTTTAACCGCTGAGCCATCTCTCCAGCCGAGAATTTATTCTTTAAGCACTCTCAATCCAGTTCAATTCTCTGTTGTATATTATTATATTTTCTGTCTCCATGGAGTCATCTCTTCTGGGTACTTCATATCAGTGGAATTATTCCTTTTGTGTTGAATTTAACTTTATATGAGTTTTTGAGGTTCACCTATGCATATTATTGCTATATAACATTTTATTGTATAAGTAAACTATATTTTATTTTCCTGCTCATTAGTAGACATTTAGGTTATTTGAACTTTGGTGAGTGTGGCTGTTGTGAACATTCATGTACAAATATTTATGTCTACATCCTTCCCTTCAAGACAAGGTTTCTCTTTGTGGCCTAAAACTCACTCTGTAGACCAAGCTGGCCTCAGACTCAAAGATCTGCCTGCCTCTGACTCCCAAGTGCTAGGATTAAAGACATGAGCCACCACTGCCTAGCTGTCAATACAATTTCTCCTTATTTATTTATTTATTTATTTATTTATTTATTTGCTTTACATCCTGATTGTAGCCTCCTGTCCTCCCAGTCTTCTCCTCCCACACACACACATACACCTCTCCCCATTGGGGCACCTCAGAGAAGGTGAAAGTCTCCCATGGGTACCAGCCTGCCCTGGCACATTAAGTCAGTGCAGGACTAGGTGCATCCTCTCCTACTGAGACCAGACAAAGCAGCCCAGTTAGGGGAACTGGATCCAAAAGGAGGCATCAGAGTCAGAGAGTGCCTCGCTCCAGTTGTTGGGGGATCCACATGAATATCCCTAGCTGCAACATAAGTGCAAGGGGCCTAGGACCAGTCCATATGCATGCTCTTCAGTTGGTAGCTCAGTCTCTGTGAGATAGGGTTTCTCTGTAGCCCTGGCTGTCTGGAAACATATTCTGTAGACCAGGCTGGCCTCAAACTCAGAGATCCTCCTGCCTCTGCCTCCCAAGTGCTGGGATTAAAGGTATGCACCACCACACCTAGCCTAGTCCTTGGACATCTTGTAGGCAGGACAAATTTTTGTGGATGGGTTGGTATCCTTATCCCTTAATCAGAAGGGAAAATAAAATAGGCATTGGAGATGGTTAGAGGGAGGGAACTGGGTAGGAGAGGGGATGGGAAGGAGAAGAGGCATGGGGATTAGGATTATGGAGATGAGGGTGAGAGATGAGGGACATTTCTGAGACTTGCCAGAGACCTGGATTAGGGGAGGCTTTAGGAAGTGTATGGGGTCACTGTAGCACTCATAGCAGAGGGGAATATGGAGCCTGTAACCAGGCATGACTTCAGTGGAAGAATAAGGATACCAACACCTTTTTTATTTTTTATTTTAATTATTATTATTATTATTATTATTATTATTTTTTTTTTTTTTTTTTTTTTTTGGTTTTTTTTTGGTTTTTTTTGAGACAAGAGTTTCTCTGCATATCCCTGGCTGTCTTGGACTTGCCTTGTAGACCAGGCTAGCCTCAAACTCACATCAATCTGCCTGCCTCTGCCTGTGTGCTGGGATTATAAGCTTGCGCCTCCCAGCCTGGCTCCAACACATATTTTTAAATTTGGTTGATATGTGCATAGCAATAAATTAGCTGGGGTTATAAAATACTTTTCTGTTTAACTTTTTGGGAATTCACAAGCTGTTTCCGAAGTGACTATAACACTTTATATTTACAATATATAGTAATTCCAATTTCTCTATATCCTTTCCAATATTTAAATTTTTTGTTTTGGCTCAATGGGGGCTTTCTTTTGTTCATTTTTAAAAAATATTTCTTTATTATATATACAATGTTCTGCCTGCATGTACACCTGCAGGCCAGAAGAGGGCGTCAGATCATATTACAGATGGTTATGAGCCACCATGTGGTTGCTGGGATTTGAACTTAAGACCTCTGGAAGAGCAGACAGTGCTCTTAACCTCTGAGCCATCTCTCTAGCCCCTCCTTTGTTCATTTCTTGTTTGTTTTTTAAAGGATGAATCTCCTGTGTCCCAGGCTGACATCATACTTGGAATGTGCTCAAGGATGTCCTCTCTACCTCTCAAGGGCTGGAATTATAGGCAGTAAATCACCACACTCAGTTCTTTACATGCTTAGAAAGCCCATGGCTTTTATACATGCTAACCAAGCACTCTATCAACTGAGCTCCATCCTTAGCCCCTTGCCAATAATTGTTTCGTTTTCTTATTGTAATTATCCCAAGGAGTATGAAGGATAGTTTTATTGTCATTTTTATTTCCAGCCTGTAAAAGCATCTGTTCAGTTAACTTAGTGGTCAGCTAAGACTACACAGATTTCCTTAAATGCCTATAACGTGTGTGTGTGTGTCTGTGTCTGTGTCTGTGTGTGTCTGTGTCTGTGACTGTGTGTGTGTTTTGGTTTTGTTGTTTTTGTTTTTTGAGACAGGGTTTCTCTGTGTAGCTCTGGTTGTCCTGGAACTCCCTTTATAGAACAGGCTGGTCTTGAACTCACAGAGATCCTCCTGCCTCTGCCTCCTGAGTGCTGGAATTAAAGGCATGCACTACCAGCCTAGCATTTAGTTAGGTTTTTAAAGTTCCAGAGTACTAGCTATTGTGGTTTATACTTGTAGGTCTTAATACTCAAGAAGCTGAGACAGGAAGATTACCATGTGCCTTAGTTAGAGTTGTATTTCTGTGAGAAGACACCATGACCAAAGCAATTCTTAAAAAGGAAAACATTTGCTTGGGGCTGGCTTATAGTTTGAGTGGTTTAGTTACTGTCATCATGGTAGGAAGCGTTATGGCATACAGGCAGACATGGTGCTGGAAGAGAGTTCTGCATTATGACCGGCAGGCTGCAGAAGTAGACTGTGTGCCATACTAGGCATAGCTTGAGCATATGTGACCTCAACTCCCACCTCCACAGTGACACACTCCTCCAACAAGGCCATACCTCCTAATAGTGCCACCGCCTATGGCCAAGCATTCAAAAACATGAGTCTATGGAGGTCATACCATGAACTCTAGAGGTCAGACAGATTTATAGGATGAGATTTTGTCTTAAAATATTAATTATCCTTGCAGATTCTTTTTTACTTAAGTCTGTAGATGTTGTAGGCTTTATGTAGGCAGCTGTAATATAATAGTAATGCTGACCTTTGCAGTCAGTATGCTCTAATTGTATGTATTAAGGATTATGTGAATGGAGATCAATGCCAAAAAATCATAAACATGAAAACATAAAAATCAGAGCCAGGCATGGTAGCACACACCTATAATCCCAGCACTTGGGAGGCAAAGGCAGGTGAATCTCTATGTGTTCAAAGCCAGCCTGGTCTACAATGCAAACTAAGGCTATGCAGATAAACCCTGTCTCTAAAAACAAACAAAGAAAAACAAAATACCATAAAAATCAAAGTTTTGCATGCAAACTTGATGGCTCAGCAGGTAAAGATACTTATGACCAAGTCTGACATCTGTTAAGTTTGTTCTTTGGAACTACATGGTAGGAAAGAGCTAGCTCCCTCACATTATCATCTGACCTCCACACTCGCCCTGTTTTATGAGTGCCCACATATATACAAAATGAAAAATGTTTTAAAATTTTTTAGCTTATACATTTTCTTATTTTGAAACATTTAGTGGCATGTATTCATTGTCAGTTAACTATTTTAATAGCTAAAAGGATAACAATTATTTTAGTTGTTTAAATTTTTTATTTTCATCTGGTTATCCTTACAGATATTATCTCTTCAGGTTCTGTGTAAGTAACTGTCATTGGCTCCTCATATAATGTTTTGCTATTTATCCTTGCTCAGGTAATGCAGATGAAGCTTCACATAGTTGCTTTGATTGCCCAGAAGGGAAATTTTTCTAAAACTTCTGCCCAGATTGTATTGGATGGCCTTGTAGACAAGATCGGAGATGTGAAATGTGGAAACAATGCAAAAGAAGCTATGACAGCAATAGCTGAAGCATGTATGTTGCCGTGGACAGCCGAACAGGTTCGTTCCACAGAACTCTCTTTTTCTATGTTGTCCCAGTTTTCCCCCAAATTTTAACTTAAGCCTACCAATTACAGTTAATTCTTGTGTAAAGTTTTTTATGCTGTGGAGTTTTTTTTGTGTTGTCTTTGAGACAGGTCTCATTGACACTGGCTGGCCTGCAATTTAATATAGAAGATGACGTTAATTTTCTCTTCAGACACTGTAATTTGGCCAGGCATGGTAGGGCACACCTTTAATTTTAGCACTCGGGAGGCAGAGGCAGGCAGATTTCTGTGAGTTCGAGGCCAGTCTGGTCTACAAAGAGATCAGGACATCCAGGGCTCTGTGTAACACCATGTCTTGGGGGCAGGGGGGAGGGAAGACAGTGAAATTCAAAATGATCAGTAAATAAGAAATTTCAAGCTATCACTTCAGTTTTGTTTTGTTTTGTTTTAGGGTAAATTAAATCTTTTGTTCATAGATTCTTATACTTAACACCTTTAAAATTATTTTTAATACATGTATGCCTTAAAGTTATAATTTATTCCTATAAGAAATAGGGAAAAAATGGAGATCTGGTGCTACATTTTCTGTTGTTTCAGGTGATGTCCATGGCCTTCTCCCAAAAGAATCCCAAGAATCAGTCAGAAACTCTAAATTGGCTATCAAATGCAATAAAAGAATTTGGTTTTTCTGGGTAAGTCATTAAAAACAAAAAAAACCAACCCTGGAATATAATGACATATTTTGCCAACTCTCTAGTGTTTCTTTTCACTGTCTCTGCTTGCTTCTGAAGAGCTGGGCTTGGGTTGTCTAACTAACGTAAAAGAAAAATATTTCTTCTGCAAGGTCTATATTGACTTGTATTCTGCCTTTTTATATCCAGCAAAAGAAGGGTTGGTTGTTGTTGTTTATACACACGAACATTTAAAAATTATTTAACGTCAGCACCCACGGCTATCTCTCCATTTACCCGAACATCCCAATATACACATGCATACACACTCAATTAGTGTGGTATGTGTGTCAGTCTGTCTGTCTTGTGAGTGGTTTGTGTGACATTTGCCTATACCTACTATGCCATTTTGCTGTCCCCTGTCCCCTCTCCCCTCCCTCCTATTTTTCTAGAAGTTCTAAGTATTGCACGAAGCGTTTGTATGTGCTAGGCCAGTGCTCTATCACAGAGGCGTATGTCCAGCCCCCTCAAAGACAGGGCTCTAAGTTATTTTTTTTCTCAATTGTTTATTTTTTCCTCGATTGTTAATAGCTTTCTCAAAGAAAAGCTAATTTTATAAGCGAGTCCACAACAGCCAAGGCTACACAGAGAAACCATATCTTGGAAAAAAGAAAAGGAAAACACTTTGTTTATTGGATAACTGTTATCAAGTACCATTTCGTAATATTTTAGAGGTGGGATACTCTAGAAAAGTGCCATGGCTTAAATTCAGGCATTCTGGTTTTAATATAACTACCACTTACTAGCTTACAAAGCTCTGTGATAAGGGCCAGGGATAGTGACAGGCATCTTTAATTTCAGCAACACAAGAAACAAAAGCAGAGGCAGGCTGGTCACTGAGTTCAAGCCAACCAGAGCTATATAGCGAGACCTTATCTCAAAAGTAAATAAAAGTAGTGACTAGTATGCTTTCAGAGTATAGCTAAAATGAAAGTAATAGGAAATAAGAATGGAGAAGGAATGAGAGCAAGTCATCTAAGGCTTCAACATTTTGAATAAATTGGGAAAACATAGAAGCTGAAAGGTAGTCTTGTGGTAGAACACTTAACTAGTATGTCTGAGGTTCTGAGTTCATTCTGCAAAAATTTGGACGTAGAAGCCTTTGGCACAGCAGTAAGATCAAAAGGCAGATAGTAAAACAAAGAACAATATGTTATTCAAATAATGCTGTCCGGAAGTAGCTGTTCACAAGCTGGGCAGCGGTAGCACACACCTTTAATTCCAGCACTCAGGAGTCAGGGGCAGGTGATCTCTGAGTTCTAGGAAAGCCTGGTCTACTACAAATCAAGTACAGGACCGTGAAAGATACACAAAGGAACCCTGTTTTGAAAAAAACAAACAAACAAAAAATAAATAAATAGTTATCTGTGCAAAAATTATAGATGTGAAAGTGCTATACTTAGCATATACTTAGTAAGGATGGCCTGAAGAACTGGGAGAATAAATGTGGATCTAAAATGAATTACAGAATACTGGAAGGCACAAGTTTGGGAGTTGGTGTGTATGTAGTATGTCTCCTAGACACAGAAATAGAATTGTGACGAAGGCAGATTTGTACATGGTGCCAGTATGAGATACATTAGCAGGAGAAAACCTGGTAGCCTTCAGACCGACATAAAGGTAAGGAAAAACTCAGCAAAGCTGTCCTCTGGCCTAGAGAGACAACTTAGCAGCTAAAGAACACTCAATGTTTTTCCAGAGGACTTCAGTTGAATTTAGTTCTTAGCACCCATATTGGATGGCTTTCTGTAACTCTAGTTCTAGGGGATATGACAAAGTTATCATCTGACCTCTACAAATGGCCTTGTCACCAACACATGCACATACACTAATAATAAATTTTTAAAATATTGTTTGTCTGTTGAGACAAGGTTTCTCTGTGTAGCCTTGGCTGTCCTGGACTCACTCTATAGACCAGGCTGCCCTAGAGTTCAGAGTTCTGCCTGCCCCTGCCTCCCAGAGTGCTGCCATTATAGGCATGCACTCTGTGCCCCACTTAAAGTTTTAAGGGTGGATTTTGGAGTCTTAATTAAGCATACTAGGATTAATAGTGTACAGATAGTATCTAAAGCTCACTTTAAATTTACTTGAGCCCTCTCCAATGAGAGTCAATCCTGAAGCCTGATTTTATTTTATTTATTTTTTTGTTTGTTTTTTCTTCTGGGACAGAATTTCTCTGTGTAGCCTTGGCTGTCTTTGACTCACTTTGTAGACCAGGCTGGCTTCAAACTCACGTCGATCCACCTGCCTCTGCCTCCTGAGTGCTGGGATTACAGGTGTGCACCACCACAACCAGTTTTAAGCCTAACTTTTATAAGCTCTTGAAAGTTTTGAAGATTTCATTTGTTATCAAAGAATTCAAATGCTTAGTTTTGTGTTGTTTTCAAGGTTGAATGTCAAAGCTTTCATTAGCAATGTGAAGACTGCTCTTGCTGCAACAAATCCAGTGAGTACACTCTAGTAAACATGGGAGCATTTTGCCACTTTTGTGCTTTGCTTTAGTTTGGAAAGTTCTTACTGTTTTCTCTGGCAGGCTGTGAGGACTTCTGCCATCACCCTGCTTGGTGGGATGTATCTATATGTTGGTCCTTCTTTGAGAATGTTCTTTGAAGATGAGAAGCCTGCTCTCCTATCTCAAATAGATGCAGAATTTGAAAAGGTAAAAGGTTCTAAAATTTAATCCCAGCACTCAGGAGGCAGAGGCAGGGGGATCGCTGTGAGTTCAAGGCCAGCCTGGTCTACAAAGCGACTCCAGGACAGCCAAGGCTACACAGAGAAACCCTGTCTCGAAAAAACAGAACAAAACAAAAATGTAAAAAAAAAATAGGGCAGTCCTAGTTGGTCTGGAAATTACTATATAGAATAGGGCAGGCCTCAAATTTGCAGTACCTCTTTGAATGCTAGGATTAGAGGCATATACTATCATACTTGACTGAAATGTAACTTTACTGTTTTATTATTATCATCATCATCATTATTATTATTATTATTAAAAATAAAACAAGGGCTGGAGAGATGGCACAGTGGTTAAGAGCACTGTCTGCTCTTCCAGAGGTCCTGAGTTCAACTCCGAGCAACCACATGGTGGTTTACAACCATTAATACTAGATTCTGATGCAGGTGTGCATGCAGGTGTATATGCAGATAGAGCACTCATCTGCATAAAATAAATAAATAAATAAATAAATATTTAATAAATAAATAAAAGTAAGAGATGTAGGTCTTCTTGAATAGCTTTCTGACTGAACATGCTAAGAGTTCACAGCTTACTTTTTTTGTCTTGGAGATGTAAGTAAAAAGATAACAGTGATTGAGAAGTCAAGTTGTAGTTTTCCATAAAAATAACCTGCCATTTTATCTCAAAATTAGAATCTAGCTAATGACTAAAGTACGTATTACAATATTGTATAAATATTCTGTGAGTTAGAAATAAAGTTCAATGGTTGGACAATTGGTAGAATACATAAGGTCATGGGTTCTATCCCCACCATACCCACAACAAGTGTTAGGGAAGATTGAGAACACTTTACATTGGCACCTTCTCTAGTCTGTTTGCTGTCATTCCTTAAGTTCATTAGTTTCATTCATGAATACGTAGATGCAGGGACAAAGCCCACCCGCTCCCACCAGAGGAGTTTCTAAACACAGCACAAGTGGTACGGATGAAGGAGAAGATGGAGATGAGCCAGATGATGGGGGCAATGATGTTGTTGACCTTTTGCCAAGGATTGAAATCAGGTAGGTTTTACCCTAGGAAATTGTTTATTTTATCCTTTATAATGTTTGAGTGTGCCAATTGTGGTAGTGTATGCCTTTAATCCCAGCACTTGGGAGGCAGAGGCAGGTGGATCTCTTGTGAGGCTAGCCTGGTCTACAGAGTAAGTTCGAGGACAGCCAGAGCTATTACACAGAGAAACCTTGTCTCGAAAACCTAAAATAAATAAATAATGTTTGTGTTTGGCTGTTTGTTTCTTGTTTGTTTGTTGAGACAGGCTGCCTCTGGCTCCCCGAGTGCTGATATTGAAGTCATATGCTATCATGCCCCATATCTGTTTGGTTTTTGTCTTTGATACAGGATTTCACTATTAACGTAGGCTGGCCTCGAAGCCACTATCCTTCTGCTTCAGCTTCCCGGTTGCCAAGGTTATTGTGCATAGTATATCCAGATCATTATACTTAAAATCTTAACCTTTTTTTAAAAAGGGGATTTTGGTGACATTATCTTCTAGGAATATAGAATTAAAATTATGCCTTCTGTTTTTCAGTGACAAAATTACTTCAGAGTTGGTGTCTAAGATTGGTGACAAGAATTGGAAGATCAGGAAAGAAGGCCTAGATGAAGTGGCAGGTATTATCAATGAAGCAAAATTTATCCAACCAAATATAGGTGAACTTCCAACTGCCTTGAAGGGTCGACTCAATGATTCAAATAAAATCTTGGTACGTGGACCATATGCCTTTCTTCCCTTCCCTTGCTACTATATAGAGGGTTCATTTTCACTAGCAAAAATGAGTGATCATGTTATTTGCTTTGACAACAAAAAGATTCCCTATTTCTTAAATGTGTCTCAAGATACACAGATTTAGTAAATAAATTCTCTTAAATATTAGAATTTATTTTTCATAGGAGACTAATACTATCTTTGTGCAGAACTATATTAATTTTAACATGTGTAAATATGCCTAATTTCAATTTTGCTTTATATTTTAAGCTAGAGATCCACTATGTAGTCCAGGCAGACCTTGGACTCATTATTCAAACTACACTCAAACTTCAAGCAATTCTTCTGTGTCGCCCTCCCCAGTGCTGGGGTTCTAGGCATGCATCACCATATCTGTTCAATTCTTAATTTAAAAAAAAAAAAAAAAACAAGTTTATTTATTTGTGTGTATTTAAGAGGAAGAGGGTGCACATAGAGGTCAGGGGACAGCTTGTAGGTGTCAGTTCTCCTTCTCTCATACCAAGGTTCAAGGATTGAACTCAGATTATCAATCTTGATGGCAGTCCCCTTCACCCACCATGCCATCTTGCTGGCCCTAATTTCTACATTTAAATTTTTATTTTTATGTCAATATCTTTTAAACTATAGAATAAAATTCTAGTACTAAAATCTTTGGTTTTTTTTTTTTTTTTTTTTTCCATGCATAGTAGAGATTCCCTTTAGTCACAGTACTCAGGAGACAGAGGCAGAGGCAGGTGGATCTCTGTGAGTTCCAGGCCATCCTGACCAGTCAGGGTTACATAGTAGAACCCTATCTAAAAAGAAAAGAAGAATTTTATTTATATGTATATGTGTGTTTTGTGTGTGAGTATGTGCACACAAGTGCAGTGCTTAATGAGAGGCTAATAATTATTCATAGCCCAATTAGACCTGTGTTAAAATACTGTAATACTTCTGTCTTTTAAGTAATCTAGAAATTTCTTACATTAACCAAATAATAGCAATTGTAAACCTTTGAGCAAGTTTGATTACAGTTTGAACCTATGTTGAATCTTTTTACTCAGGTGCAACAAACACTGAATATCCTTCAACAACTGGCAGTGGCCATGGGTCCAAACATCAAGCAACATGTGAAGAACTTAGGCATCCCTATTATTAATGTTCTTGGAGATAGTAAGGTAAGTCTCTTTCCAGAATAGTTCCATTCTATAATAAGCCAGCCACATTCTTGGGTTACAGATAATTCTATGTAGATATATGTAATTGCTTAAAAAAATTTTAAGGATGATAATATTAGAAGAAAAATAGCTAACATGCTTACTGTCCAAGTAGATATATCATCATTTAGGTTTGTGATCTTTAAAATAGTTATGTACTTCAGGTTTAGAATCTTTATGAACTTTCTTTCTAATAGAATTAGAATACATTTTAATAATTGAGATATTTTATTAATAATTTAAAACAAACATTTTAAAATTAAGATATATTTTAATGTGCCTATTTCATATAGTATACATTCAATAAATGATTGGTTTTTATGATTATAACATCATTAAGGTTTTTTATTTTTGTTTTTGTTTTTTGAGACAAGTTCTCTTTATGTAGCCCTGGCTATCCTAGAACTCTCTGTGTAGACCAGACTGGCCTTAGACTAAGAGATTAACCTGCTTCTGCCTCCCAAGTACTAGGAGTGGAGGTCTGCACCTCTACACCTGGCTGAAAGTTTTGATATAATGAGCAAGTGTATCAATTTGAAATCTTGAAATGATTTTCTATATCCTTCCCACCCCTGAACTACTACAGCTCTGCTTTTCTAGTACTTCAGTAAGGTAGTTATAATTTGACAGTCATTGACGTATCATTGATAATGTCTCTTTAATTTTGTGTTATTCACTTAATTTGAGAAATTAGATTTCTCAATCTTTATTTTCTGTGAATGCAAGTCAATATTAAAACATATTCAAGTTGTTACTTTTTCTCTTAGCAATTTGAGTCTCTAACATAGAATTCCATTCTTTAGCAGGTAAGGTAATAAAAGCTCCCCATAGATTCAGAAAGCAATATCTGCGGTTTTTTGGGTTTGTGGGGGTTTTTTGTTTGTTTACTTTGGTTTTGGTTTTGGGTTTTTTTTTTTGGTTTGGTTTTTTTTTTTGGGGGGGGGGGTGGGGTTTGGTTTTTTGATACAAGGATTCTCTATGTAGCCTGGGCTGTCCTGGACTCACTTTGTAGACCAGGTTGGCCTTGAACTCACAGTGATCTGCCTGCCTCTGCCTCCCGAGTGCTGGGATTAAAGGCGTGCGCCACCCACCTAGCTGCAAAATCTGTTTTATATTCTGCTGCAATATTTACCTAGATTATTGTTTTCCTAATTGAGTATAGGGTTTTTCTTCCAATTTTGTGTTTTCTATTTTCACCTTCTTTTGAAGTCTTTAGTAAAACCACAGCACTAGTATCTGTGTGAAAGAAGGTGGTTCAAGTATGCACCTTAAAGGATGAAGCCTCCATTGTTCACTCTCACCCTCCCTCCAAACAGCATTTGATATTTTTGCCAACTCTCTTCTCCATTCAGAACAATGTTCGAGCTGCTGCCCTAGCAACTGTGAATGCTTGGGCAGAACAGACTGGCATGAAGGAATGGCTGGAGGGAGAAGATCTTTCTGAAGAACTCAAAAAAGAAAATCCCTTCTTGAGGCAAGAGGTTAGTACCATAAGTAAATCATGTATTTTACTCAATACCTTTTACCTCCTTAGGTGGCCTCCATAATAACTATGTATGTATTCATGGTTAAAACAAACCATGGGGACTCCTTTTTTGTGTATTTGTATAGTACAGAGTTTTCTGTTGAGGTCTTGAATGGCAAAAATGAGATTTTAGTCAGACTATAAAAATAGAGGTCAGGAGCTAGGCATGGTGGTGCATGCCTTTAATCCCAGAGGCAGGTGGATGGCTGTGAGTTCGAGGCCAGCCTAGTCTGCAAAATGAGTTCAGGTTACACAGAGAAACCCTGTCTAAAAAAAAAAAAGAGGGCAGTGTTCAAAAATGCAATCCATCATGCCAACAGAATATAGAAGAAAGCTCATGTGGTCATATCAGTTGGTTTTTAAATACTCATTTGTTAAAATATAGTACTCATGAAAATTAAGGTGGCTATAGTGGCACTCACCTTTAATTTGCAAGCTTTGAGAGGCAGAAGAAGATCTGAGTTCCTAGTCAGCCTTCAGAGTGAGTTTCAGGACAGCTAGGGATACATAGAGAAGCTCTGTCTCAGTGAATAAAAATGCTTACCCTCAAAAGTTGACAACTGGACACACATGGTGTCCATGATGTTGAAGGAAAGAAGGGGCTCCACAGGTCATCTTCTAACCACATAGGTGTACACCCCCCTCCAATAAACAAATTTAAAAAATCTAATTCAAGGGTCAGAGTATGGCTTAATGGTAGAATGTGTGCATACTATGCACAAGCCCTGGATTTCATTCCTAATACCAAAGAAAAAGTAATTTTAATGTCTGGGACTAATAAAATCATCAAGCCTGACATCAATAGTAGTAATTATTCGCTCAAAATGTGTGACTAGTCTTTTTTCCTATTGGCAGCTTCTGGGCTGGCTGGCAGAGAAACTACCTGCCCTTCGTTCCACTCCCACAGACCTTATCCTTTGTGTTCCTCATCTGTATTCCTGCCTAGAAGATCGAAATGGAGATGTACGAAAGAAGGCCCAAGATGCTTTACCATTCTTCATGATGCATTTAGGATATGAGAAAATGGCCAAGGCTACTGGGAAACTAAAGGTACTAGTTCTTGTGACTAGCAGTGTTAAAAGCTATTAAGAAAATACTACACATTAATAATTTATATAAACAAAAAATACCACATACAGTGGAACTCAATCTAAAATTCTAATGAGAGCAATGTAGATCTAATTCTAATTTTTAGCAGTGTAGATCTTTGAAGAGTCTAGTGACATATAGAAGTGCAAATTATTACCTTCTAGAATGGTAGTTACTTGAATGTGACTTCATAATGTATGTCACTTCTTTTGTGTTTTGTGCTGCCTCCTTTACTTTATTGGTGAATCAAAAGTAGGAGGTCAAGCATTTATTTAGTAGCAGACTTCTTAATAATCTCACTATGAATGTAATGTTTATGTAAATTTTGATTTGTTTTGTCTTTCTAGCCAACTTCTAAAGATCAAGTACTGGCCATGCTAGAAAAAGCCAAAGCTAACATGCCATCCAAGCCTGCTGCACCTGCCAAGGCCATGTCCAAACCAATGGGAGGGTCAGCTCCCGCCAAATACCAGCCTACACCAGGTAATAACTCTGAAAATGACCTGAAAGAACTCAAAACTCAGCCAGCCCAACAATCTTTTCATTTCATTTCCTCATCTCTTCCTCTAAACATTTGTCAAGTGCTTATGTCAGAATCTGTACTAAAGGTGTGATATTATTTGTTTTCTATGCCATAAAGATACAGTAGTTTAGCCCAGCATGGTGGCGCATGCCTTTAATCCCAGCACTCGGGAGGCAAAGGCAGGCAGATCTCTGAGTTTGAGGACAGCCTGGTCTACAAAATGAGTTCAGGACAGCCAGAACTAAAGAGAAACCCAGTCTCAAAACAACAACAGAAACAGGGTAGTTTTAAATACTGCTTTCAAGAATTCTTCCAGATGAGCGGTGGTGGCACCTGCCTTTAGTTTCAACACTTGGGAGTTAGAGGCAGGGAGATCTCTGTGAGTTTGAGGCCAGCCTGGTCTACCAAGTAAATTCCAGGACAGCCAAGGCTATACACAGACCCTATCTCAAAGGCAAAAAAGTTAATATATGACCACTTGATTTCTAGACTTATTGCTTAAGCAAAACATTTTTTCTGCTTAGTAGGATAGAACTTGTTGATACTATTAAGCTAGAAAGCGTACGTTATGCAAAACTTTACCCATGTATATATTCAGGTTTAATATATACTGGAATATTGTTTAGACAATAATTTCAGTGATGACAGCCCCTACCTTTAAAGAAATATTAATGTGGCAAAAAAGTACTGTTTGTTATTTAGAAAATAATTTCAAAATTGTAGTTTAAATATCATTACACTAGATGCAGACTCTTTGATCTAATTTTGTAGCGTATTGCTTTAAAGGAATTTTTTTTTCCAGGACTGGAGAGATGGCTCAGAGGTTAAGAGCACTGACTGCTCTTCCAGAGGTCCTGAGTTCAATTTCCAGCAACTACATGGTGGCTCACAACCATCTGTAATGTGATCTATTGTCCTCTTCTGACATGCAGGCAGAGCACTGTCTAAATAATAAATAAATTTTTCTTTAAAAGATTTTTTTCCCAAAAATTATGTGAAAATTTCTGTTTTGTTTTTTGTTTTTGTATTTTTTTGTTTGTTTTGTTTTGTTTTGTTAACTTTTTTCAGAGACTCCCTTGCCTCTGCTTCCTGAATTCTGGGATTAAAGGCATGTGTCACCACCACCCAGCTTCCACACCACAATCCCCCACCCCCACCCCCACCCCCACCTCCGAGACAGGGTGGCTTCGAACTCACAGAGATCTACCTGCTTCCACTTCCCGAGTGCTGGGACTAAAGGCATGCACCACCACACTCAGCTTTTCACCACCCAGCTTTTAATTTGTCTTTTGTGACAGGATCTCTATATAACCCTTGACTGTTCTGAACTGACCTAATATCAGAGAACTACCTACCTCTGCCTCCTCAAGGCTGGGACTAAAGGAGTTTGCTACCACATCCAACAAAAGTTAGTTTACTGATGTGAAGAGTAAATGGCCACTACTATATAATTCTGTGTTTTATTTGTGCCAGTCTGACAAATCATGGAATATTTTATGAAAAAAGAAATCTAAATTGAAACCATGACGTGCACATTAGAATTGTGCAGAACAAACTGCTAGAACGAGGAAATCATTTAAAAGATACACATACACAATACAACATATTTATTTGGTATCTTATTGACTTCACATTTAAAGCACTGTTTGTGCTCACCTCCACCCCAGTCCCCTCACCCCCAAGACATTTCTCTGTATGGCTTTGTCTGTCCTGGCTTTCTAGACCCAGGTAGCCTTAAACTCACAGCGATCTGCCTGCCTCTGCCACCCTGAGTGTGAAGGTTATAGGCATGCATCGCTGTGCCTGGCGTCTCATGGTCTCTTTTAAATATATGATGTCTTTTTAAATTAGCATATGACTTATATTTTCACCATCCTTTATTGCTCTCTTTTGTCTTCCTCCATTTCCCAATAATCATCCTCTCTTCTCAGCTAGTCCTCCACCTACTTTCACATTTTCTTGATTTTTTTTTCCTTGCCAAATGAGTTTAATTAATGTTGCATACAGAAGCATGAATAGCTTACCCATAGCCATTCAATCAATCAACCCCTATTCCACAACCAACCATTAACTGTTAAGGAACCCTCATAAAAGGGTAAGGCCTTTGAGCCTTTCTCCCAATAGCAACTGTTAACTGTCTATAAATCCTCACTGGGGGAATGAGGCCTCATGAGCTCATTTCTCATCCATGATATAATGTTGATGGGTCTTTTTGTTGTTTTATTTTGTTTTATATATACTCTATCTGCACATAGAGCCTGCATGCCAAGGGAGGGCATCAGATCCCATTATAGATGCTTGTAAGTTGCTTTGCTAGGAATTGAACTCAGGACCTCTGGACAAGCAGGCAGTGCTCTTAACCACTGAGCCATCTCTCCAGCCCACTTTGTTTTGTTTTTTTGTTTTTTTGAGACAGGATTTCTCTGTGTAGCCTTGGCTGTCCTGGACTCCCTTTGTAGACCAGGCTGGCCTCAAACTCACAGCAATCTGCCTGCCTCTGCCTCCTGAGTGCTGGGATTAAAGGCGTGCGCCACCACACCCGGCCTTGTTTTGTTTTTTTATTTAAGATGTCTCACTATGTTTTTAATTTCATAATTAGCTTACAAAGTAGCAAGCTTCTTTGTATTTCCCATATATCCTGCGTTTGATCCCCTCACACTCTCCTCTCACTATGTAGATCATATCTTCAAACTGTAGCAAACTCCCAGGCTCTGTCTCTCAAGTGCTAAAATAATAGTTATATGCCACTGTACCTAGCCTTTAAAGAGAAATTAGGACTGGAAATCTTTAGGTGCCTATATATTGATACATCTAAGACTACAGAGTTTATAAAATTATCATTATGTGTTTAATATATCTAGGATAAATTATATTAATTTAACAAAAGTATATGCCTTTTTCCCCTTCTAAGCACCTGTTGAAGATTCTGTTTCCAGCACCATAGAAGCTAAGCCTGATCTGAAAAAGGCTAAAGCTCCAGGAGTTTCCTCCAAAGCAAAGGTGTGTTAACGCTGCGTACTTACATAGTTCTTTTGTCTTAATTTTGTACACTGAGTTAGATGTACACAGTTAGATGTATAAACTATATCACTGCTCTTGATAATGTCAAAGTAGGTATTTATGGAAGTTTCTTTTGATTGTTTGATTGGCTTTATTTTTTGCTACACTTGAGATAAAACTTAGGACTTGCATGTGCTAAAGGAGCTCTGTGTCCTTGGACCATGGCCTGTTATTAATCAAATCCTAAAACAGTCATTTTGTTTCCATAAGATGCTGTCTGAATATTGGAATAAATGAAAAGGAGTCTGACATGGTGGCATACCCATTTAATCCTAGCACTAGGGAGGCAGAGGTAAACAGATCTCTGTAAGTTTGAGGCTAGACTGGTCTACATGGTGAGATCCTGTTTCAAAATAAAGGAAAGAAAGCATATGCTCTGTCAGCTCTGGGAAAATCAACTTTTGGATGGTCTGTATTTGAAGATAATCACCTTTTTTCATGTAGCTCAATTAGTTCATCAAACTTAAAGGTACTCCAAGTAATACTTTTTTTTTTTTTTTAACATTTATTGGGGGCTAGAGAATTGGGTCAGCAGTTAACAACACTGGTTGCTCTTATAGTGGACCTGACTTCAGTTCCTAGCACTCACAAGTTGGGTCACAACCCTTCCCAGGGGATCTAGTGCCCTCTACTGACCTTCACTGGCAGCAGATGCACATGGTTTACATATACATAAATACATACAAGTAAAACACTGATACAGATAATATAAATCTTTTAAAAGTTAAAAATAATAAAATTATTTTTTAAATTGATTTATTTTTATTTTATGTATATGGGGGTTCCATGTATGACTGTGCACCACATTCATGCAATGCTGGTGGAGGCAAGAAGTCAATGTCCCTGTGAAACCGGAACCACAGATGGCTATGAGCCACCATGTGAGTGGTGGGAACCCAACCAGTATCCTCTGGAAGGTCAAGTCAGTGCTCTTAACTGCTGAGCCATTCTCCAGCCCCACTCTGATTAATCTATACAGCAATATCTTTTTGTCCCCACATTAATGGGGCTTGAACCACCAACCATTTCATCCATGTGGAGTTGCATGACTAAAGAAGTACATTCACACGTCCCATTTTAATACTCCCTGGGCAATGGTTTAATTTAATTGTGTTGGAATCAAAGCAAAAATATCATGCATTTCTGTATCAATGCACAGAGCTGGTCTCTGTATTTAGACTGCTTATTGTTTAGTACTTGTAAAGGGAAAATTAAAGAACTGTGATAAATCTAACAATAAACAAGCAGTCTTGTTTATCTTGAGGTCTGTCAGTTGTTCAAAGCCCTTTTGTGCTACCCAGTGAGTTTCCAGCCAACTTGAGCTATAGAATTTAGAGAATGAGATTGTGTGTGTGTGTATGTGTGTGTGATCTGTGTATGAAGGGAAAAAATGAAGGAAATTGTAATTACCCACTTTTCTTCCTTATGGTAGGTCCTTTAAGTCTATGAGTTACTTAATGGGGTAATTATCTTCTAAACTATCTAGTGAGGTGTTTTTTTTCCTTATCCAATTTTTGTCCTGATCCCAAATTGAGCAAATGTTTGCTTTAGTATTTTGATTAAAAGTGCTTTGAAGGGGCTGGAGAAATGGCTCAGGGGTTAAGAGCAGTGGCTACTCTTCCAAAGGACCCAGGTTCAATTCCCAGCACCCACATGGCTACTCACAACTGTCTGTAACTCCTGTTCCAGGTAATCTGACACTCTCACACCAATGCACATAAAATTAAATAAATTATTTTTTTTAAAGTGCTTTGAAGTATTTTTTTTTATTTTATTATTAATTCCATAGTTGTTCTCTAAAGCTTTCAAAACACTTTTACATAAATAATCTCATATTTATTTATTTTGACTAAATGATGTCAGTATTTAGAAAGAAATTCTGGGCAACTAGAAAAATTAACTTTTGCTACAATTATAATTATTTCAATAATAAAATTCAAAGTTTACCTTAAGCATATGTACTATTAATCTTATTTTCATCTGATAAAAATATTTAGTCATTTATTTATTTTTGGGTTTTTTGAGGTGCCACTGCTTCCTTGAAAATCTCAAGGAAGAAAACTACCCAGTAAAAACTGTATGTGACCTAGACTAATTGAAGTTAATAGCAATTTTTCTAAACATATATACCTTTCTCGCTCAATAACTAATGGAGAGTCACATAATATAATTTAAATAATTTATAGTACACATAGGTAATCAAGGTCTAAACAGGCTGAGGCAGGAGAATTGCAAGTTGAATCTGGTCTACATAGCAGGACTTTGTCTCCTTCAAAAACATTACATGTAAGATTCTGTACTCATCATTTTCTTTTATATTGGATATAATGTACAATGATTTCTCTGATTAATCCTCTTTCGCTAGGCAGCAGCACATAGTCATCAGAAATGCCCTACCAGGGCTGGGCATGGTGGTGCACGCCTTTAATTCGAGCATTTGGGAGGCAGAGGCAGGTGGATCACTGAGTTTGAGGCCAGCCTGGTTACAAAGCGAGTCCAGGACAGCCAAGGCTACACAGAGAGACCCTGTCTCGGGGGCGGGGGGGGGGGGGAAAGTGCCCCACCTAATCAAATTCTCTTAACTCTGATTGTAGAGTGCACAAGGGAAGAAAATGCCAATCAAAACTGCCTTAAAGGAAGATGATGACAAATCTGGGCCTATTTTTATTCTTGTTCCAAATGGAAAGGAGCAAAGGATGAAAGATGAGAAAGGACTAAAGGTAAGGAAGCGATAAGAATCTTTGGGAGTTTTTGCCTGTTTATTTTTATTTTGTTAATCACAAAAGTTTTTTAGGCTGGGAGGGTGGCATACACCTTTAATCTCTACAGAGGCAGGCAGATCTCTGAATCTGAATGCAGGCCTCTGAGTTTGAGGCCAGCTAGGGATATATTGTTGTTTTAAAGAATAAAAATCCCAATCGTAGCCAGGCATGGTGGTGCACGCCTTTAATCCCAGCGCTCAGGAGGCAGAGGCAGGCAACTTGGTGTGAGTTTGAAGCTAGCCTGGTCTACAAAGTGAGTGCAGGACAGCCAAGGCTATACAGAGAAACTCTGTCTCAGAGGAGAAAAAAAAATCCAAATCAGTTCAATTTTACCAGTAAAGACTCTGGTCAGATATCAGAGTGAAAACCTACTAGCTCAGAGAGGCAGAGAAAGCATCTAGCTGGTCTTCCTAGCTCTTTCTTCTGCACTGTCTTAAATAACCTTCTCTCCATGTCCTTCTTTTCTATTTAATCCCTTCAGCTGGTTTCTTGATTTATCTCCTTAGCTAGGGTTAACTTTATTTAATCCTGTGTACAGAAAGCTCTTGGATTAAAGGTATGTACTAGGGCTGAGCCACGCCATAACCACCTGTTTATAATTAACAGGAAGCTCTTAGATAAAAGTTGTGTACTAGGGCTGAGCCCCTCCACAACTACAAAACAGGTTTTTACAGTTCACAATCTTGGGCTCACAGTGGGATTAAATATCCTGCAACAATGTATACTGAGATGCTGTCTTGAAAAAGAAAAAAAAAATAAGGTAGTCTTTTTTTTTCCATAGGCACTTGGTAGCACATGCCTATAATCCTAACACTGAAGACTCTGAAGTAACAAAATTCTAAGTTTTTTTGTTTTTTTGTTTTTTGTTTTGTTTTGGTTTGGTTTTTGGTTTTTTGAGATAGGGTTTCTCTGTGTAACCTTGGCTGTCCTTGACTTGCTTTGTACACCAGGCTGGCCTCGAACTCACAGTGATCTGCCTGCCTCTGCCTCCCGAGTGCTGGGATTAAAGGCGTGCACCACCACGACCGGCACAAAATTCTAAGTTTAAGATCAAGTTGTACTAATAATTAATTGAATCTTTTTCTTATAAATTATCTTATTCTTTCTCTAAGACTGCTTTAAAAGAAAAATAATTCAGCTAGGTGGTGGTGCACACCTTTAATCCCAGCACTTGGAAGGCAGAGGCAGGTGGATCTCTGAGTTCAAGGCCAGCCTGGTCTACAGAGTGAGTTCTAGGACAGCCAGAGATAAAACAGAAATTGTGTCTCAAAAAACAACAACAAAAAATCCTTTTTGGGCTAGACGTGGTGGTTGCACACCTGTAATCCCAGCAGAGGCAGGTGGATCTCTGTGAGTTTGAGGCCAGCCTGGTCTATAAAGTGAATCTAGGATAGCCAGGGCTATACAGAGAAATCTTGGTTTTTTTGTTGTTGTGATATTTTTGGTTGTTGGTGGTGGTTTGTTTCTTCCTCCCTCCCTCCCTTCTTTCTTTCCTTCCTTTCTTCCTTTTTTTTTTTTTTTTTTCTTCCCAAGGTCTCTGTACCCCTGGCTCTCTGGAACTCACTATGTAGACTAGGCTGGCCTCAAACTCAGAGATTCTCCTGTCTCTGCCTCATGAGCGCTGGTATTAAATGGGTTTCTACTATTGGGTATGGTATGTATGCCTTTAATCCCAGCACCTGGGAGGAAGAGGCAGGCTGATCTCTGAGTTTGAGGCTAGCCTGTCTACAAAGTGAGTCCAAGACAACCAGGGCTACACAGAGAAAACCCCTTCTCAAAAAAAGGGAGGCGGTGGCTACTGTGTAGGTCAAAGAAAAGTAATTCTAGCTGGGTGTGGAAAAGTAATTCTAGCTGGGTGTGGTGGGGCACACCTTTAATCCCAGCACTCAGGAGGCAGAGGCGGGCAGATCAATGTGAGTTCAAGGCCAGCCTGGTCTACAAATCGAGACCAGAACAGCCAAGGCTACACAAAGAGACTGTGTCTCAAAAAAAAAAGAAAGAAAAAGAAAAGTAATTCTTAGAAAGAGAAAGAAGAGAACTAATTGCCTATTTCTTCTCTAAATAGATTTAATAGTCCTTTAATATTTTTATACATAAAAAAAATAGTACTCGTTGGTTATCATCAACTGGACATAGTAATGGGCTGCTGTTTTAATTCTTGTAATATACAAAACGCAAGTTTGGTAACAACCATATGTGTAGCTGATTCAGTTGCTTTGAGGAGCTAAAAATACAGTTCAGTTGTAAATTACTTGTCCCTGGTAGACATGCCCTGAACATGGTAGACATTTTATTTTATATGTATATATATGTGTATATATATATATATATATATATTTTTTTTTTTTTTTTTTTTTTTAAGATTTATGTATACAGTGTTTTGCCTGCATGTACCCCTGCAGGCCAGAAGAGGGCACCAGATCTCATTATAGACGGTTGTGAGCCTGACTTTGCATTTTTTTGAGACAGATTCTCAAAATAGCCCTAGAACTAGCTATATACATCAGGCTAGATCTACATGCCTTCTACCACCACACTGGCAGAACTTTTAAAAATTACCTGTTGCTGGGCATGGTGGTTCATGCCTTTAATCCCAGCACTCAGGAGGCAGAGACAGGTGGATTGCTATGAGTTTGAGGCCAGCCTGGCCTACAAAGTGAGTCCAGGACAGCCAAGGCTACACAAAGAAACCCTGTCTCGAAAAACAAACAAAATTACTTTCTTATGTCTCTTTGTTTTTTCTTTTGTTTGAGACAAGGCCTCTCCACATAGCTCTGGCTGTCCTGGAGCTTATTGTGTAGGCCAGACTAGCCTGCCTCCTGAGACCAAAGGCATGCACTTGTAGGAGTCAGTCCTTTCCTTTCACTAGATGGGTCCCAGGGATTGAACTGAAGTCAAGCTTGAAGTGAAGGTTGTTCACCCAGAGGACTGTGATTTGATTTGCAGTACCTACAGGATAGTTGACAACTGTGCCTGTAACTCTAGCTCCAAGGAATCCAGTGCCCACTTCTGACCTGCAAAAGGCAGCAGGCATGAATGTGGTACACAGATACATACATCACTCAAAACACCCATACCCAAAAATAAAGAGTTAAAGAAAAGAAAGCTTAAAAAAACAAAAAAATTGGACTAGACTGGAAGTTTACTATCTATTCAAGGCCAGCCTGCTTTCCATATTCAGTACCCGGACAGTTAGTACTAAATGGCAGGACCCTGTCTCAAAAGAAAAAAAAAAAAAAGATAAAGAGCAAAAAGGTTTCTTATTAAGTTGGGTCCTTGAACTATACCAGGTGAATCTCAACTTTGTTTTAGTTGAACTGTTTGCATTCATTGACTTTCAATTTTTCCCTCTCAGGTCCTAAAGTGGAATTTTACTACTCCACGTGATGAGTACATTGAACAGCTGAAGACTCAGATGTCTAGTTGTGTGGCTAAATGGTTACAAGATGAAATGTTTCACTCAGACTTTCAGCATCACAATAAAGCTCTGGCTGTCATGGTTGATGTAAGTCTTCAAATAAATAAATATCTGTCTGTCTCACGAATATGAAAATATGGAGTGCTGTGAAGTAGTCACAAGTTTGATTGCCTTGAGGAAGAAGTAGAATACACCATGTTCTCTGTAGAGCTATCTCACTTGATAGAATAAATAATAGTATAATAAATGGTGGTGTATTTTGGTTATCCTATTGAAGGTTTAAAAATCTTAAATGTTACTTTGGTCACCAGTACAATTTAAGAAATATGTACCTGGATCGCTGTGAGTTCAAGACCAGCCTGTACTACAAAGTGAGTCCAGAACAGCCAAGGCTACACAGAGAAACCTCTCTCAAAAAAGCCAAAAATAAAAATAAAAAAAAAGAAAAGAAAAGAAATATGGCCAGGCAGTGGTGGCACACACTTTTAATCCCAGCACTCGGGAGGCAAAGGCAGGTGGATCGCTGTGAGTTTGAGGCCAGCCTGGTCTAAGAGAGTCCAGGGCAGCCAAAGCTAACACAGAGAGACCCTGTCTCGAAAAACCAAAAAAAAAAAAAAAGAAAAAAGAAAAAAAAAGAAAAGAAATATGTACCTAGGGCTAGAGAGATAGATGTCTCAGCAGTTGGTTAAGAGCACTGGCTGTCCGGGCTCAAATTCCCAGCACACACATGGCAGCTCACAACTGTCTATAACTTTAGTTCCAGGGGATCCAACATCCTCACACCGACATACATGCAGGCAAAACACCAATCAGTGCACATAAACATAATTAATTTTTTAAAATGTACCTAGTAATTATATACAGTCTTAACTGTGGGAGTTTTATTTTTATTTGAAGCACTTGGAGAGTGAAAAAGAAGGTGTTATCGGTTGCCTGGATCTTATCTTAAAATGGCTTACCCTGCGGTTTTTTGACACCAATACAAGCGTCCTAATGAAAGCACTGGAGTATTTAAAATTGCTCTTCACCCTGCTGAGTGAGGAAGAGTACCATCTTACTGAGAATGAAGCATCTTCCTTTATCCCCTATCTCATCCTCAAGGTAATGTGCTCTCCTTCTGGGAGGCTACTTGAGTTCTGAGCTAACCTTGGTTCCCACATGTTTATTCTCTCATTTATGCTATGATGGTACTTCCTTTCACTCACCTTCAAGATCCTCCTTTCAAGATATAGTAATATTTGAGATAACCATTGCTCTCAGAAAAAGGTCTCTATAATTTCTTGTTGACCAGGTTGGAGAACCAAAGGATGTCATTCGTAAAGATGTCCGTGCCATCCTGAATCGGATGTGCCTTGTCTACCCAGCTAGCAAGATGTTCCCCTTCATCATGGAAGGGACCAAGTCCAAAAACTCTAAGCAGAGAGCAGGTAAAGCAAAGTATAGTTAAGTGTGAGTCTTTGCCCAAATGATTTTCAACAAGTCATTTATAAATGAGAAATGAAATTTCTTCAGTCTCTGTGTAGTTGATTCCAACTTTCTTATTCAAACTGTGAGAATGATGAGTTGCACATTGGTGGAGCCATCGTGTCAGGTGATACAGGCACCACTCAGTACCACCCTGGTGACAAAATCAAGTGCACAGGGGCCATCTGACTCACAGTCATACTCTGTCACGAACACTTATAACACCATTGTTTTGTTGGTATATAACAGTATAAAAAGAAAAAAAAATCTAGAAAGAGCCAGAATAAGATTTTAGTATTTCATGTGTGCCATAGAAAAATTGTGGAAGCGTCTATACTAAATGATTTTAGCTTTCATTAATTTAGTCTTTCTTCCCCAATAGAGTGTCTGGAAGAGCTAGGTTGCCTAGTTGAGTCCTATGGTATGAATGTTTGTCAGCCAACGCCAGGAAAAGCCTTAAAGGAGATAGCTATTCACATAGGAGACCGAGACAATGCTGTACGGAATGCTGCCCTCAACACCATCGTAACAGTATACAACGTGCATGGAGACCAGGTGTTCAAACTGATTGGAAATGTGAGTGACAGATTTCTCTATGTCTTGTCAGCATGTTGTGAAAAGAATTCCTAGATTTCTTGGTTTCCTGACATCTCAACTTGACCCTAGTTTAATCATTTATTAAACTTATACCTGTTCACTTAAGATATTAGAGCTAAGATGGATGGTGGTGGTGCACACCTTTGATCCCAGCACTTAGGAGGCAGGGCAGGCAGATCTTTGTGAGTTAGAGGCCAGACACCAACCTGGTCTACAAAGTGAGTTCCAGAGAAACCCTTGGGGGGGGGGGGGAGGGACCTATTTTTGAATCAAATCCTTTTTATTTATTTACTTATTTATTTATAGCAGCCTCCTCTGGTTCTTAAGGCATTTGGTTTTTAGTTAACCCTCTTAGGAACAATGTTGGATACAGGGATTAAGCTTCACCTATGTGCTGCTTTTCCACTGGTTCTGCCTCTTGACTCCTTGTTTTCTTTGAGCCAGTCATTACTGTGGCTCAGTTCTTTACTTTGGTAATGTTATAGCAGCATGATTTTAATGCACTGTGCTTAAATCATTGTATTTCTATTACCTAATGAAATCCTATCAACAGTGAAGGACATAAAACAAGTAGAAGTTTTACAAATGACCAAAAGTGAAAAATTATACCCATAGACAGGATTCGTTAGTAGCAACAGAACAAAGAAACGTCATTAATTTTTTTCATTTTCTTCCCCCCCCCCCCCCCCCCCGGTTTGATGTGTCTCAGGCCAGGTTCAAACTCAGTATGTAGCCAATTAATACTGTAAACTTCTTTATACTCATTTGTTTTGAGGCATGGTCTTTCTGTGTAATATTTCTTGATCTGGCTTCCTAACCTGGCTGGCCTAGAACTCAGAGATCTTCCTCTTCCCCCCACCACCCATTCCTCAGTGCTGGATTTAAAGGCATGAGGCACCATGCCTAGCCTGAGACCTTAAACTGCTGATTCTACCCCTATGTCCTGAGTCTTAGAATTACTAGTATGGGGGCTAGAGAGATGGCTCAGAAGTTAAGACCACTGTCTACTCTTCCAGAGGTCCTGAGTTCAATTCCCAGCAACCACATGGCTCATGACCATCTATAATGAGATCTGGTGCCTTCATCTGGTCTGCAGGCATACATGCAGGCAGAACACTGTATATGTAATAAATAAATCTTTTTTGTGTGTGTGTGGTTTTTTGTTTGTTTGGTTGCTTGGTTTGGTTTGGTTTTTCGAGACAGGGTTTCTCTGTGTAGCCTTGGCCATCTTGAACTCACTTTGTAGACCAGGCTGGCCTCGAACTCACAGCGATCGCCTGCCTCTGCCTCCCGAGTGCTGGGATTAAAGGCGTGCGCGACCACAACCGGCTTGTTTTTGTTTTTTGAGACAGGGTTTCTCTGTGTAGCCTTGGCTGCCCTAGACTCACTTTGTAGACCAGGCTGGCCTTAAACTCGCTATATTAGTTTAAGGCCAGCCTGGTATACAGAGTGACTTCCAGGACAGATGAGGCTACACAGAGAGAAACCTTGTCTAGAAATTTTTTTAAAAAACAAGTAAAATATTGGAGTTATAATTTTGGGCCACCATTTGGGTACAGGGAACAGAACCCAAGTCCTTTACAAGAGTAACAGCCTTCCTAATGTAGAGCTTTGAAAGTAAATTTGTTCTAACTTAATAGCTTCTATTTTTTTCCTGTGTGAAAATAGGTATGTGGGTGGGGGTGGTATTTTACTGAGGCATAAACTCAAGGTCTTGCATATTTAGGTAAGTACTCCGTCAGTTTTATTCTTGGTCCTCTTTAAAAATTGTATATAAGTCTAACTGAGTTGCTGAGACTGTCCTTGAAGTTGCCATCCTCCTGCATTAAAATAACAAATGTAATATCTAGCAGTGAGTAATTTTTTTTTTTAAAGACAGAGTTTTGGGGCTGGAGAAATGACTCAATGGTTATGAGCATTGGCTGTTCATCCAGAGGACCTGGGTTCAATTCCCAGCACCCACATGGCAGTTCACAACTGTTGTAATTCTAGTTCCAATGGCTCTTACACCCACATACCAATGCACATAAAATAAAATTAAAAATTTTATGTTTTGTTTTGTTTTGTTTTTTTGAGACAGGGTTTCTCTCTGTGCAGCCTTGGCTGTCTTGGACTCCCTTTGTAGACCAGGCTAACCTCAAATTCACGGCAGTCCACCTGCCTCTGCCTCCCAAGTGCTGGGATTAAAAGCGTGTGCTACTACGCCTGGCTTAGAATGTTAGTTCTTGAGTGTAAAATGATTACACACACACAGGCTTACAGTGGATAATTCTGGAGTTGTCCAATTAGGATTTCTATTTTAGTAAATGAGTGAGTGTGCTAATAGTTTGAATATTTACAGCTTTCTGAAAAGGACATGAGCATGCTTGAGGAGAGGATAAAGCGGTCAGCAAAGAGACCCTCTGCTGCACCAGTGAAACAAGCTGAAGAGAAACCTCAGCGCACACAGAATATAAACTCCAATGCTAACATGCTACGCAAGGGACCAGCTGAGGACATGTCCTCTAAACTTAAGTATGTAAATATAGATAGTTGTCTCCTAGCATATCTGTGGACTTAGCTTTGTGTGCTCAGAGCTTGTCCTGTAACATAATCTTGAGTTGTGTCTTTTATCATGCATGACAATGTCTGGGTTAATGTCTTATAACCAAATGTTTAATCCTTTCATTCTTCATTGTCTTTGTCTCAAAACCACTTCTAAATGGTCTTGTGCCTTCTTTCACTGCTTTTCCGTGGACAGAATTATGTATCGCACTTATAGGATGTAAGTACTGCCTGCTAATTTTTCATTAGCAGGGCTCTTATATCTTTCTAACTTCTGACGTGGATTCATCCCCTCTGGAGAGTGACTAGCTTTTATAACAGGGTAGCACAGGGTGGCCATAAATATCAGGCTTCCCATGAAAGTCTTCTTTATATTTGGTTGTGTTCCTGGTTTTTGGTTTTATTGTTTTGTTTTATTTATTGTTGTTGTTGTTATCATTATTGAAACAGGGTCTCTTTATGTAGTCCTGGCTGTCTTGGCACTCACCATGTAGACCAGGTTGGCCTTGAATCAGAGATCCAACAGCCTCTGCTTCCCAGAGTGCTAGGATTAAAGATGTGCACCACCACACACACCAGATCCAGTTTCCTAATCTTTTTTTTTTTTTAAGGATTTATTTAGTTTTTATTATGTATACAATAGTCTGTCTGCATGTACACCTGCAGGCCAGAAGAGGGCATCAGATCGTATTATAAATAGTTGTGAGCCACCATGTGGTTACTGGGAATTGAACTCAGGGCCTTTGGAAGAGCAGTCAGTGCTCTTAACCTCTGAGCCATCTCTCCAGCCCCCAGTTTCCTATTCTTGAGATAAGGCTAAATAAGATGCATGCATTCCAGAATTGGCTTAAGGAACTCAAAATAATACCTTCTAATCTAGACAGCACTCTTTTGTGGCTGTGTGTACCACAAGTATAATTTTAACCAATTTGAGTTTGGAAAATTTGCGTAACTGTATAACACTGGCCCTGTCCTATCAAGACTGACTTCTTTTAAAAGTAATGACTATTTTTCAAAGTATAAAAAGTACTGAAAACTTTATAAGATGCCTATGATTAGAACATAAATATTGATTAATTTTACAGAGAGGATAGGAAGCACCCAGTCTACATTATTATTAACACTTTGGCTCATGGTAGTATGTTTTGAATCTGTAAGTATTTTCTCCTCCAAGTGGACTAGGAGTACAAAATTGTCAGCTTTTTAAAGCTAGATATAGTACATTTAGCCATTTATCTAAGCTCAAATTAAAGTTACCTGCTCTCTTGTCTAATCCTCAACCAGTGTGGTTACTTTAGGCACCTTCTTACACTTAAGAGCTAACATTCTTCAGAGGGGCTGAAACCAGAAGTTAAACATCTGTCTTGAAGCTTTGAGGCAGCTAGCAATGTGATAGTATCTTTGTGTCAAGAAGTCTCTCTTAGTTCAGGAGCCTCTTTTTGCTTCCTTTAGTCAAGCTCGAAGCATGAGTGGGCATCCTGAAGCAGCCCAGATGGTTCGCCGAGAATTCCAGCTGGATTTAGATGAGATTGAGAATGACAATGGGACAGTTCGTTGTGAAATGCCAGAACTTGTTCAGCACAAACTTGATGACATTTTTGAACCCGTCCTTATTCCTGAACCTAAGTAAGTTCAGCCTTTTCATTTAAATACAAACAGTTCATGATCATTAGAGTATGTACCTCAAAAGAGCCCACTGTGGAAGTATAGTTAAAACTTCCTAGAATTGAGCCGGGTGTAATGGCGCACGCCTGTAATCCCAGCACTCGGGAGGCAGAAGCAGGTGAATCTCTGTGAGTTCTAGAAACTGAGTACAGAACAGCCAAGGTTACACAGAGAAACCCTGTCTCAGAAAAAGACAAAAACAAAAAACAAAACAACCTTCCTAGAATTGATTACTACCTGACTGACAGTGACATCTTTACTGAAACCTAGTTCTAGTAGAGAATTATGTTATTCTCACTCATTAAAATGTCTTGTAATCCATACTGAATTTTTCCTTCTGATCTGCTGTCTAGGATCCGGGCTGTCTCTCCACATTTTGATGACATGCATAGTAATACAGCATCCACAATCAATTTCATTATCTCCCAAGTAGCCAGTGGTGACATCAACACAAGTATCCAAGCTCTGACACAGGTAATGGGAACACTTCCCATAGTAGTGATTCAGTTGATCTATGTAGAGACTTGTAAGGATAATGTATTGCACGCTAGTATAGTAATAATAGTTCATTCATTCAGATAAAAAAAATGCCTTTCAAAAACTGAAAATTAAACTATCAACAATGATGTTAATAAAACAAATATAGGAGTATATATCAGACCTTTCCATAAAGAATTAAAAAGTATGACATTTAAAAATACACTGTTGAAGCAGGCAATGGTGGCACACACCTTTAATCCCAGCACTCTCGAAGTAGAGACAGGTGGATCTCTGAGTTTGAGGCAAGACTTATCTACATACAGTATGAGTTCCAGACAGCCAGGGTGACTGAGAGAGAAACCCTGTCTTGAAAAACCAAAAGAGAGAGAGAGAGAGAGAATGTGTGTGTGTGTGTGTGTGTAAAAATACATACATATACATACATACATATATATGTATGTATGTATTTTATATACTTAAAATGTTTGTATGATTCAGAATTAAAGATGCCAGTTATCTAGTACATAAATTAAGTGTATTTCTTTTAGCCTCCCAAGCACTGGGATTAAAGGCATGCACCACCACTGTCTGGAAGATTATATTGCTAATCAAAATCACAACAGTCTAAAATTTGAGAAGAATCAGAGAGTTACAGCACATGTGCAGAAGTTGAGAGGACAACTTTGAGAGTTAGTTCTCCTGCCAAGTGGTTCCTATGATGATCCTCACTTTGTAGTTAGAATGCTATAGACTCAGAGTAACAGAAAGGAGACATTTATTTTCTGTTCTGTGTAAACTGATGGTGGTCATGTATACCTGTAATCCTGGCACTCAGTAGGTGGAGGCAAAAGGATCAGATGTCCAGGGTTATTCTTGATTACATGTTTGCCGCCAGCCCAGCAATCTGTCTAATCAAAAGAAGGAAAAGAGGAAAAAAGGAAGGAAGGAAAAACAAGCACGCAGAGGCAGGTGGATTTCTCTGAATACCTCTGTGTCCTGAGTACTGGGATTTTTGAAAGTTTTGTTGTTGTTTGCTTTTTTATACGATGCTCTGCCTGCATGTACACCTATATGCCAGAAGAGAGCATCAGATCACAGTATAGATGGTTGTGAGCCACCATGTGGTTGCTGGGAATTGAACTCAGGGCCTCTGGAAGAGCAGTCAGTGCTCTTAACCTCTGAGCCATCTCTCCAGCCCACATTAGTGCATTTTTAAAGTGCTATAAGGACTGAAGTATGGCTCATTGGAAGAATGCATGCTTAGCATATAGAAGCCCCTAAATTCAGTCTCTACTAAAAGAAAACAAGCCAGGCGTTATAGGTCACGCCTTTAATCCCAGCACTCAGGGAGGTAGAGGCAGGTGGATCACTGAGTTCAAAGGACAGCCAGGGCTAGTACACAGAGAAACCCTGTCTCTAAAAAACTTAAAAAAAAACAAAAACAAAAAGAAAGAAATGAGAATCTTCTCTCTCTTAGAAATGAAAGCACGGGGCTGGAGAGATGGCTCAGAGGTTAAGAATACTATTTGTTTTTCCAGAGGTCCTGAGTTCAATTCCCGGCTACCACATGGTGGCTCGCAACCATCTATAATGAGATCTGGTGCCCTCATCTGGCTTGTAGGCATACAAGCGGGCAGAACACTGTATACTTAATAAATAAATAAATCTTAAAATGAAATGAAAACACATAAGGATATAATAGTCAAAGGTTTTAATTTGTTTATTGTAACATATAGTAGATAAATGGCTAAACTATAAGCACCAGAAAGTCATCAGTAAAGGAATGATTGAAATTTTTGGTAAATGCATAAGCTGTTATGCTGTTTGTTTGTGTGTTTGTTTTTCTTACGGCTCTACCTGTGGGACTTGACCCCCACAGGGATCACATATCAGATATTTTTATTATAATAATGTAAAAAAAACTGGCAAAATTATATTTATGAAGTAGCAACACAATAATTTTGTGGTTTAGATCACCACATGATAATACAAGCCTGTAATAAAGGGTCATCGCATCAGGAAGGCTGAGAATTACTACTTTAAGGTTTTTGGCTTTGGTTATTATTTTTTCTTTTATGAGTGTTTTGCCTGCATGTATGTTTGGTACCTACAGAATCCAGAAGAGGGCATTAGATTCCTTGGAACTGGAGTTAGAGACAGTTGTGAAGTTCCATGAGAATGCTGGGAACCAAATTCCAGTCCTCTGCAAGAACAGCAAGTGTTCTCTTGGTTTGTTGAGACCGGGTTTCTCTGTGTAGTGTTGGCTGACCTGGACTCACATTGTAGACCAGGCTGGCTTTGAATTCTCAGAGATCCTCCTGCCTCTGCCTTCGCTGACACTGGGAGTACAGCGTGCACCACTGTGTCTGGTGGCAAATGCTCTCTTAATTACTAAGCCAGATATCTCTCCAGATCCTTATGATGCTTCCAAAAATAGAGTTGTTCTTTGACTTTAGAGGTTTTCATAATTTTCCACTGAATTAGAAAGTTAGATGGCAGGCCTGGAGAGGTGGCTCAGCAGTTAAGAGCACTGGCAGCTCTTCCAGAAGATCTGGTTCAATTTCTAGCAACCACATAGCAGTCATAACTGTCTGTAATTCCAGTTCTAAGGGATCCAACACCCTCACACAGATACACATGCTAGCAAAACACCAATGTACATCAATAAAAATAAGTTTTTTGTTTTTTGTTTTTTTTTAAACAGGCAAAGCATAGTGACGGATGCCCTCAATCCTAACACTTGGACGTATAGATAGGTAGATCTGTGTGAGTTCAAGGCCAGTCTGGTCTACATAGGGAGTTCAAGAACAGCCAGAACTACATAGTGAGGCTCTAACTCAAAAAAAAAAAAAAAAAAAAAAAAAAAAAAGAGGGGGGGAGAAAACTAGGTACAGAAAAATACATATAGTCTTTATGTAGTAAATGCGCCCTCCAAAGCCTTGAGAGTAGATATACTATAGTTATTCATGTAATATTTATATAAAAATACGATTATGATGCTATAAATATAAAAGAACATATGTCTACATTTGGGGGCGATTTTTGTTTTGTTTTGCTTTTTGGTTTTTTGAAACAGGGTTTCTCATGTAGCCTTGGCTGTCCTAGTCTTCCTGTGACCATGCTGGCCTCGAACTCAGAGAGATCCACCTGCCTCTGCCTCCCAAGTGCTGGGATTACAGCTGTGTACCATCACACTTGGCTTATGTCTACGTATTAATGTTAAGTTGAGTAATTTAGAGAAAATGGGAAAATGATCCTCCATGAAAATGCAGTGTTTTTTATGGTATGTATATGAAAACATCAAGCTGCCCCACTAAAGACTGTGTTGATGAAGTAAGCATACATGAAGAGGTAAGTGAGAGTGAGGCCAACAGCAGGAAGCACTGTGCATATAAGTGAGAAGTGTATATAAATGGTGTCCCAATGGAGTTGTCAGCATTATTTATACAAGTGTAAAAATCTGCTTGATATGCCTAGTATACACAAGGCCCTCGGAAGATGCTTTTATATTAGTGTATAAGAGATTTTTTTTTCCTACAGAGCATTTTACCATCACAGCAACCAATGTACTAAAGTAGGGAAAACATTGGACATGAGAAAACTGAGTTTTTGGGTTAGACTGAATAAATAATCTGAGCTTTCTGAGCTTCATCTGGAAAATGGGGATCTTTTGCTTGTTACTTTTTTCTTTTTGTTGTTGAAATTGTATTATCTTTAAATTTTTTGTTTGACAATACTGTGGATCAAACCCCAAGGCCTTAAACTCAGTACAAAATGCTGTACCACTGAATTCTATGTGTGTATGTGTTGGTTTGTTTGTTTGTTTTGGGTTTTGTTGTTTTTGCTGTTTTTATTTGTTTGAAGGCAATTTCTTGCTCTGTAGTCCAGAATGTCCTGGAACTTGGCTGTGTAGCCTTGGCTGAACTCAAATATAGTTTTTCTGTTTTCTCAGCCTTCAAAGTGTTAATATGATAGGTCTGTGCCACTCCTTTTTTTCTTTTTTTTAGACAGGGTTTTTTCTGTGTATCCTTGGCTGGCCTCAAATTTGCAGATATCCACCTGCCTCTGCCTCGTGGAGTGCTAGGATTACAGGCCTGAATCAACATGTCCCCTCCTTTTTTTTTTAATGGAAGGTTTAATAGTAATGCTGTCTTAAAAAAAAAAAGTATTCTTTTTAATAAATTGAACATTTAAGCATAGAGATTATTCCCTTAACTAAACAGTCCAGCCTTTTAGAATAGAGTCTCCAACTAATTCACTTAATACTGTCTTATTCGGTAAATATATATGGAAAAATTGAATTCCTAAGGATAGTTATTTTTTAAAGTTATTAAAAATTTTTTAGTTAAAATAAGTGCATTGCTAATGAATTTTTCTATAGAAAATATCTTAATGTCTTTCTACCACTCATAAAGCTTGGAAACTACAGCTTGGAATTTTTGTTATCAGATTGATGAGGTCCTGAGGCAGGAAGACAAAGCTGAAGCTATGTCTGGCCACATTGATCAGTTTCTGATAGCAACATTCATGCAGCTAAGACTCATCTACAGTACACACATGGCAGATGAGAAGTTGGACAAGGATGAAATCATCAAGTTGTATAGCTGTATCATTGGCAACATGATTTCGGTAAGACATTTCTACAGACGTGGAGTTTCTCTTAGATCTATCAACCACCCAGGTTCTGAAGCCAAAGTCGATGCTGATGTTCAAGTGAGATCTATGTCATTTGGTAGAATTATCCATGAATCACATGACCAGTTATTGACTTTTGCATTGAAATCTACCTAATTGTCAGGTGTGTCATCCAGCACAGCTGGAGTGGAAAAGGGAATGAAGAAAAGACAGAAATAGAACCACAGAAAAGCTGGGATTGGGTGGTCTGGACTTTTTGATGGGAAACCTCAGCATCCCAGAAGCTCATCATATTTATTATATAAATTGGACAGGGAGAAGCAGGATTATTACATACTGATAAACAAGAAGACAGGGTTATGTTATATGGCTGGGTAAAGGAAATGGGTGTGGCTAATCTCTGTAGAGCAGTCTCTATAGGGAAATAGTCTTTAGGCCATGCACATGGTTGAGGGGGGCTATCAAAGGCATTTTCTGCACACACTATCATCACATACTCTTGAACTCCTGAAGAAGGCGTTACCATTTCTCTTTCTCTATCTTACACAGAGATGGCTTTGCCACTCTCATGGCGCTGAGGCTAGGGTCCTTGATATGGACCATATCAGCAGCACACATTTACTCAAGATTTCCTTCGTTCAGAACTTTCAACAGCCCACAGTTAAGATAGAAAATAGAATGCTTAGTTCTTCCAGGGTTCTGCTTCCTGCCAGTTTCTTCTAGAGGCAAAGCAGGTCCTATTTGGCTTTTTACTGATACATGTGCATCAAAAAACAGAAAAGAAGTATGCCAATTCTGGCTATTACTGAAATGTGATAGTTGTATTTCTTTTCTTTCTTTCTTTTCTTCTTTCTTCCTTTTCTAATACTCTGAGATTTTAAATGCAATATAATTGTGCCAGGTTTCTTGGTTCAAGCACTTTGAAGTCTAAAGTATTGGCCACCTAGGCCAAACAGTAAGGCCTATGTCAATATATGTAGCTGAGTATTGACTAGAATACACCAACTGTGTTTTTTTTCTTTGTCCCGCATATTGAGTTTTAACCTCCCTAACACAGTTAGAACTGGATAGCTATTTCAGATAGAAAGCCTGGCCCGGGAAGCTTCCACTGGAGTGCTGAAAGACCTGATGCATGGCCTGATCACTTTAATGCTGGATTCTCGGATTGAAGATCTAGAGGAAGGCCAACAGGTGATTCGTTCTGTGAACCTCTTGGTGGTGAAGGTTTTGGAGAAATCAGACCAAACCAATATCCTCAGGTACGCTCATCAATAAAGTTTGGGATGGCCTCTCATTTGTCTACACATGGAAGGCAGATAGTTGCCGAGTGGTGGTGGCACATGTCTTTAATCCCAACACTCAGGAGGCAGAGACAGACAGATCTCTATAAGTTCAAGGTCAACCTGGTCTACAAAGTGAGTCCAGGACACAGGGCTACACAGAGAAACCCTGTCTCAAAAAAATCAACAACAAAATCAAGTAGTCAGGGTTGAAGGTGTAGCTTGGTTAGTAGAGAGCTTGCCTAGCATACACAGAGTCCTGGGTTTGCTCCCAGCACTTATAACCACCAGCATAGTTTCACTGTCCTGCGATACTAGTACTTAGAAGCAGTCCTCTCGGGTGGAGGCAGGAGGATCAGAATCACTAGATCATCTGTAAATTTCAAATTCACCCAGTAAGATGATTTATTACTCTCTTCTAAATGAATCAAATGTATTTCAGGCTAAAACTAGTAATAATGTCATGAATTTTCTGGAATAGGACAGTAAAATATACTGGTTTATATCTCTAGCATTACATTTGTCTCTTAGCTACTAATGGCAGTAAGAAAAAAAGAGTGACAAGCTTAAACAATTTTTAAGTAATAAAACTTTAATGATTGATCTTTATTTTTAATAATTATCATGATTATAAATTGCTTACTAGATGGATAGAGAACAATCACACTTCAGTTAGTGATTTTAAGAATGAAGATTTACCTTTAATCTCAGCACTTGGGAGGCAGAGGCTGGTGAATCGCTGTGAGCTCTAGGCCAGCCTGGTCTACAAAGTGCGTCTAGGACAGCCAAGGCTACACAGAGAAACCCTGTCGCGAAAAGACCAGGAAAGAAAGTAGAATGAAGATTTAAAATGTATTAATGTCATTTGTTTTTCCAGTGCCCTGCTTGTATTACTTCAGGACAGCCTGCTAGCAACAGCTAGTTCTCCCAAATTCTCAGAGCTTGTTATGAAGGTAAAGTTGAAATAATTTCTTTTTTTTTTTTTTTTTTTTTTTTTCTTTCAAAGATATAATCACTTTTTAGGAGGATGGGTTGTTTTCAAGACAGTTTCTCTGTGTAGCCCTGACTGTCCTGGAACTTGCTCTGTAGACCATGCTAGCCTCGAACTCAGAGATCCACTTCCTTCTGCCTCCAGAGTGCTGGAATTAAAGGCGTGCTCTGCTGCTGCTGCTGCCACCCTCCCCCTCACCTGCCTGACTCACTCCAGCTATAATGACTTTTTTTAAATGTAGAGGAAAAGAAATTTGAATTACAACATTGATTCAAATCAGCCAAAGTACATCTAGAAAATACAATTGGTAAGCCAGGCATGGTAACAATTGTAATTTCAGAATACAGGAAGCTTAGGCAGGAAGATAGGAGTCAAGACCAGTCCGAGATACACAGTTCATTGTGATTGGCACAGTGAGGCTGCCTCAAAAATACGTGTGTGTGTGTGTGTGTGTGTGTGTGTGTGTGTGTGTAAATAAAATTGGGCTTTAATTTTTTTCTTACTCTAACCTACCACTAAATTCAAGCCTAACATTTCTTGGTGTTAGTCTACATGCCACGTTTTATACCTTTCATTCTAATATCTTGGGATATTGTTTCTTTGAAGCAAGTAACAGTTATATGAGACCTCATCTCAAAACATAAAAAACAACAGTAGATTGAGAGAGCTCTTAAGGTGAAATGCTTGTTGCCAAGCTTGATTCCTGGAACCTACATGGTAGAAGAAAAGAAGTAAAAGCCACAGGTTGTTGTTCTCTGACCTCCACATGATTGCTCACACACACACCAAATAAATAGTAAACACTATTTTAAGAAAGTTTGAGTCAGGTGTGCTGGTCCTCCCCTTTAATCTCAGCACTTGAGAGAGTTTGAGGCCAGCCTGATCTACAAAGCAAGTTGTAGATCAACCAGGACTACGTGGTGAAACCCTTTCTTAGAGTTATACTGCTGTGATGAAACAATATGACTGGCCACGTGGTGGAGGTGCATGCCATTAATCCCAGCTACCTAAAAAATCTTAACAAACAACAAGAAGAGCAATCTGTCACAATGACTTAGACCTGTAATCCCAGCACTTGGAAAGTGAAACAGAAGCACCAGCCTCAGATATATAGTAAGTTCATGCCCCAGAAGGCAAGAAGTTTGATTAGGCATATTTCATTTTGAGGGAGAAGTATATATAGCCTTATAATGTTTAGTCTTCTGTGGAACTCTTCAAATGGACATCAGTATAACATAGTACTATAGTGATATATTTTGCTCCCTTAGATTAGATTTGGTTAAGCAGTCTGAACTAGTTACTCTGTTCTCAGGTACTAAGGAAACCAAGACAGAATTTAAGTGGGTGGGTGGTTGGTTGTTTTCAATATTTAAAATGTCCTTCTTGTCTCACCTGGCAGTGGTGGCACACACCTTTAATCCCAGCACTCAAGGGGCTGGAGAGATGGCTCAGTGGTTAAGAGCACTGACTGCTCTTCTAGAGGTTATGAGTTCAATTCCCAGCAACCACATGGTGGCTCACAACCATCTATAATGTGATCTGATATCCTCCTCTGGCCTACAGGTGTCCATTCAGGCAGTGCTCTGTATACATAATAATAAATAAATAAATCTTTTTTTTTTTTTTTTTTTTTTTTTTTTTTTTTTAATAATCCCAGCACTCAGGAGGCAGAGGCAGGTGGATCTCCAGTGAGTTTGACAACAGCCTGGTCTACAGAGCAAGTTCCAGGAAAGCCAAGACTACACATAGAAAGACTAGCTCGGGGGGGTGGAGGGGAAGTAAAAATAAAAATGTCCTTGCCTTGGGGGAGTGGGAGTGAAAAGTAACGACTCAAGCCAGATGGTTACTGGCATGATGTTGCACACTTCAGTGAGGAGCATGGTTGAAGAGACATAGTTGAAATGGTAAAACATTGTTAAGTTTTAGCAGCCAAACTTGAAGATGTCATCCATATTTATATCTCTTACATGCCTGTAACCCCAATATGTAGGAGGCTGAGGCAGGAGAATTGAGTTTGAGGTCAATCAGGCTATATAATGAAACCTTATCTCAGAGTACTGAGAGCCCAGTCTGCAAGTGCTTGCTGTATAAGAGTGAAGACATGAGGTACATGCTTGTGATCCCAGGGCTGGGGAGGCAGCGGCAGGAGAGAAGGATCCCTGGGACTTGCTAGCCAGCCAGCCCAGCTGAATCAGCAAGGTCTATGTTAACCAAGAAACTGTCTGATAATAGAAAGTAATAGAGGAATATACCCTGTGTCCGTCTCTGGTCTCAACATACATAATAAATCAGTATGCACATAGAAAACACACACACATAAAAAAGAGCCTTGAATTTGGAAAAACGGTGATAAATAATCCTTATTTTCAGTCACTCCTTTTGTTCCTTTTTTTTTTTCTTTTTTTAATTCTTTACTTTTATGTGCTTTGGTGTTTTGCCTTTGTGTATGTCTGTGTAAAGTGTTGGCTCTCCTGGAACTGGAGTTACAGACAGTTGTAAGCTGCTATGTGGGTGCTGGGAATTGAACCTGAGTGTTGTAGAAGAGCAGGCAGTGCTTTTTTTCTGTTTTGTTTGTTTTTCAAGATAGGATTTCTCTGTGTAACAGCCCTGGCTGTCTTGGAATTTGCTTTATAGACCAGGCTGGCTTAGAATTCACCTCTGAATTCACCTCTGCCTCCTGAGTGCTGGATTAAAGACTGCAACACCACCGCTACCACCCAGCTGCAGCCACTTGTGCTCTTGACTGCTGAGCCATCTCTCTGCCCCCTTGTTTCTTATTTTAATAGTGTCTATGGAGAATGGTTCGACTATTGCCTGATACCATCAACAGCATTAACCTAGACAGAATCCTTCTGGACATCCATATTTTCATGAAAGTCTTTCCCAAAGAAAAACTGAAGCAATGTAAAAGTGAATTTCCTATAAGGACTTTAAAGACCCTTCTACATACCTTATGTAAATTAAAAGGACCTAAGGTGAGTGAGAACAGCAATTGGTGTCTGAGTGAATTTCATGGAAGGATCATTGCTGGCATTTGAGTGTGCTTGTCTCCTTTAGATCCTAGACCACCTTACAATGATCGACAATAAGAATGAGTCTGAACTGGAGGCCCACCTCTGTCGGATGATGAAGCATAGTATGGACCAGACTGGGAGCAAGTCTGATAAGGAAACAGAAAAGGGAGCTTCTCGAATAGTGAGTGGCCTGAATTGACCAATCTCTTGGTTTACTGCTATAGCCATTTCTGCCTATTTTTAAACACTGGAATAGTGAACACTTATTTTTTTTTTTAATACCCAATAGTTCTGTGTTTGTGCCCAAAGCATTGATTGATCACTAGGTAAGGCCACTGTGAGCTCTGCTTAACTGAAGAGAAATGAGCCAGCTTGTCCTCAAAGTTGAGGTGAAATTCCTCAGGCTGGAGGCACTCATAATCAGAACGCTAGTATTGCTGCAGTGAGCTTTTCAGCTGTGGGCTTCCTGTACCAGCAGAACATACCAGTAAGGCCCATATTGCAAAATATCTTCTGTTAATATTCATTTTCTCATTTGTTTCTAATTAATAATTCAATTGTACGGATCTCTTCGAGTCCAGGACAGCCAGGGCTGTACAAAGAGAAACCCTATCTCAAAATAGCAACAACAACAACAAATAATAATAATAATAACAATAATAATAATAATAATAATAATAATAATAATAATAATAATAATAATTCACCTGTAACCAGTCCTTTTTGTTTTTCAATTTATTAGGATGAAAAATCATCAAAAGCCAAAGTAAATGATTTCTTAGCTGAGATTTTTAAGAAGATTGGCTCTAAAGAGAACACTAAGGAGGTGAGAATGAAAGCCTAAGGTTGGGCCAGTGGCACATAGCAGTTATGTACGACACTTGGAAGGCTGAAATAGAAGGTTGCAAGTTTGAGACTAGACTGAACTACACGCATAGTGAGACAGTCTCAAAAAAGCACAAATAAACAAAAAGGCAAGTGTTGTGGTACACAGTTGTACTCTCAGCACTCAGGACACTGAGACAGAAGGATTGCTGTAAGCTTGAGGCCATTCTGATCTGTATGGGTAGTTCTGGGCCAGTCAGACTTACATAACAAGACCTTGCTACAGAAATCTTGAAGGAGGAGTGGAGGGAGGAGAGGAGGAAAGAAGGGGGAATGGAGGGGCTCAAATCAAATAGGTGCTGGTCTGCTTTGTGGAGAAGGAACACTAACTTATACCCATCCCTACCATTTCCCATTTTCTTTTTTACCAGGGCCTAGCAGAGTTATATGAATATAAGAAGAAGTATTCAGATGCTGACATTGAACCATTTCTGAAAAATTCCTCACAATTCTTTCAGAGTTATGTTGAGAGAGGCCTTCGGGTGATTGAGATGGAGAGGGAAGGCAAAGGCCGCATTCCCACTTCAACAGGTGCGGTTTCCTGTTACAGTTCCAGAAATAGACTAAAGTAGTTGCAAGCCACCTACTCCATTGGCATTCTTGTAGATACCAGCTTTATCTTAATTTGGTGAGAACTAAAGCTGTTGATCTTGCATCAGAGGTGTGGTGGCACACATCTTTAATCCCAGCACTTGGGAGGCTGAGGCAGGAGGATCTCTTGAGTTTAAAGCCTGTCTAGTCTACAAAGCAAGTCCAAACACATAGAAACCCTGTCTCAAAAAAGAAAAAAAAGCTGTTGGTCTTATCTTCCTGTCAGGAAACCCTTTGGCTCTACCTGCAAACATGTGTAGGATTTGCTTACATCTCTCCTTACCAACACTCTGCCACCTTGGTGGGAAACAAGTGTTTTTTCTTACTGAACTGCACAGAATGCCTTCCTGTTTGCTCTCCCTACTTCCACCTTCACTTTCTGTGCACATTTTCACAAAGAGCATCAGAAGGAGTTGCCAGCTATTTTCCAGAAGGCAAAAACCTCTTGTGTTGTCTGATCCCCTGCTACTTCTAGGACCTCATCTACTGCTCTCCAGTCCTGCCCTATCCCCCACCACTGCTGTTTCTGAAACACAGATGCTTGCCTTAGGGCTTGTTCACTTGCTTTGTCATTATGTTGTTTTTTATGTGGGAATTGAAGCCAGGGCTTTTTGTGTGCTGGATATTCACTCAACTACTGTTATATTTCTAGCCCTTGCATTAGTGCTGTTGGTTCTAAGAGGGCCTATTGGCTAATTCTTTGGCCCTGTTGAGATCTTGCTCACCTACTATGATGTCAGTGAGATATTAAAACTTACAAGGCTGGGCTGGAGAGATGGCTCAGAGGTTAAGAGCACTGACCGCTCTTCCAAAGGTCCTGAGTTCAATTCCCAGCACCCACATGGTGGGCTCCTGGCTGTGAGCCTATTCTTCACCCTGCCAAATAGCCTCCCCCCCCCCCCACCCCCGGAACTTACTATATATATAGCTCAAGCTAGCCTCTAAACAAAGATCTGCCTGAGACAGGCGTGGTGGTGCATGCCTTTAATCCCAGCACTTGGGAGACAGAGGCAGGCGGATCGCTGTGAGTTTGAGGCCAACCTGGTCTCCAAAGCAACTCCAGGACAGCCAAGATAACATAGAGAAACCCTGTCTCAAAAAACAAAAAACAAAGATCTGCCTGCCTGTTTCTGGGTGCTGAGATTAAAGGGGTATGTCTCTACACCCAGTACATTTCCCATATCTAACATATATGATACAGTATCTGTTAATTTGTTTTGTGTCTGTCCCTCTCAGCTAAAATTCAAAATCCACATGGGAGGTATTAACAATGTACTTCAGTTTGTAGAGTGTTTGCCTAATATGCGCAAAGAATTGGATTCGATCCCAAGCACCCATTAACTGGGCATGGTAATGCATGCCTATAATCCCAAGAAGACCAGAAGTTCATGGTCATCCTTGCCTGCTCAGAGACCATCTTGAGTTACATGAGACCCTGTCAGAAGGAAAGAAAAGATCTGCCTGAGGTGGCTTTTTATCTGTTTTGTTGGCCTAGAAAAAAGTTGGCACTCTTCAGTTGTTTCAGGGATGATTAGAATAAATACTATCCTAAATTCAGATGGAAATATTACTGTCCCCAGGACAGCTGGGGCTGCTACACAGACAATCTCTGTCTCAAAACAACGAAAACAACAACAAAAACCAAAATTTTTTTGTTATTGCTAGGGACTTAGTTATAATAAACATATAAAACTATGCTGTGCCACTGAGTTCTAGAAATGATGGATTGTTTTGGTAGCAGATTGACCATTGCAGTCTAGAAGTTGAGGTACCATGGATATCTGCATGTGCTGCTTTCATTTTTCTCTGTAGGCATCTCCCCTCAGATGGAGGTCACTTGTGTGCCCACCCCGACAAGCACAGTGTCCTCTATAGGTGGGAACACAAATGGAGAAGAAGTGGGACCATCTGTCTATCTGGAAAGGCTAAAAATTCTCCGGCAGCGGTGTGGTCTTGACAACACAAAGGTATTGTTCCTTTCTTTTTTGTGGGGATGGAGAGCAGTGACAAGCAGGTTGAGGACAGGCTGGCCCCTGGCAAAGTGGCCTGACTTTTGTTATACCTTGCTGCAGAGTTTCATCTTGGCTGCTTCCCCTGAACTTAGGCAGTGTCTCTCTGCTTCTCTCAATAGCAAGAAGACCGACCTCCACTGACCTCTTTGCTCTGCAAACCAGCAATTCCTCCAGTTGCCTCTTCCACAGACATGCTCCATAGCAAACTCTCACAGCTACGGGAGTCCCGAGAGCAGCACCAGCACTCAGACCTGGATTCCAACCAGACCCACTCTGCAGGAACCATGACCTCCTCCTCCTCCACAACTAACATAGATGACTTGAAAAAGAGACTGGAGAGAATAAAGAGCAGTCGCAAATGAAGCCGCCCGTCCTCAGCACTCTTACAGCTTTAGTTTACTAATCTAGGAGTCCTATAGTGTGAAGTGCCCACTGTAGGCCTCATGTACACAAACTGGTTGTATCTATCAGACTGCAGGTGGGGAAGGAAGAGCAGGGCTGACAAGTCTGCCCATGCTCTGCTTCTCTCATCAGTACTGCCTCTAGAAGACTGACTGGGTAGGTTAGTGTACAGACTTCTAAACAGCTGCTCCCTCAGCTCAGAGCAGATTCCATATCTTTTTGTTTTGTTTTGTTTTAATGGCTCATTTGTAAAATTGTCCTAATTTTTCCTAGCTTTCAGCCATTAGAAACTCTTTTAATAGTTCCTTTTGAGTTGTGAGCTCTTCTCCTGTAGCCTTGAAGGGACACTGTATTCTGTATGAATGCATGGCATGAGACAACTAATTTAAGAGTCTTTTATAAATAAAGTTTGCATTAACTATACCCATTTCCCAAGATGCTCCATGTCTGGGAGTGCTAGGCAACTGTAGTCTGTCACCTGTTTAAGGAAATCTGAGTATTGAGCCCAGGTAGAGGAGGGTTTGTTACAGCCTGCTGAGGTCTACCTTTTCTTAATTCACAACCTGGGTCTTAGCTCCATTGGCACAGGAGAGACTTGCTGGCCTGCCATCCACATGCAGACCAGGAGCAGAGAAAGCTCCACCCTCCTTGTTTTGGGGTCTTGGTTCCTGACCTCCCCCCGGTCCTCTCCAGTTGTTTGGAGGGGCATTTATGTGTCCTACTGCTTTGCTGCACAGAAGACATGAGAATGTTTTCAAACCTTGGCTTGTGTTTACTTTTGGATTTGGGAGAGCTTGCTGTTTTCCCGCTTGAATGTCTGAGTATCTTGGTCCAGATGAATTGCTTCATACTTGGGTTGAGTGAGGACAAAAATGTGAAAATGTCATTGGATCTTCTTCCATAGTTAGTAAACTGGTTCAGGACTAAAAGGTTCTGGGTTCTAGGAGAGACTCTAGGACATCTCAAAAGAGCTTCCTCTTCAAGTTCACCTTCTCCTCAGCTGGCATTCCAAGCAATGAAAAATTGAAAGAAATTGAATCTTGATTCCCCCCCCCCCCCCATCAAGTGAACACTCTATTGGTTCCAGTCACCATTTTCCAGTGAGCCCAAGGCTGCCTGAACGTAATCTTGCTTATATGGGCATCATGAAGTGGTAAGTGTTCACAGCAGGAAAAGGCGTGTTCACTGCTATAGGAGGACAGATGTGGAAAGTGGGGCATCATTCATCTGAAAACCGTAAGTGCTCAAATTTTATAACCCCCAACAGTGATGTTGATAGTATCCTGAGTATTACAATGCATTCTTGATTTGGTTTTATTTTTAAGATTTATGTATATGAGTACACTGTCTTAATGGACACCAGACGAGGATTCAGATCATATTACAGATGGTTGTGAGCCACCATGTGGTTGCTGGGAATTGAACTCAGGACCTCTGGAATAGCAGACAGTGCTCTTAACCACTGAGCCATCTCTCTAGCCCCTTTTTTTGTTCTTTGAGACAGTTTCTCTGTGTTTGCCCTGCCTGTCCTAAACCATGCTGTTCTTGAACTCACACAGGCCTCGGCCTCCTGTGCTGGGATTAAAGAGCTTCCTCTTCAAGTCCACCTTCTCCTCAGCTGGCATTCCAAGCAATGAAAAATGGAAAGAAAATGAATCTTAATCCCCCCGCCCCCATCAAGTGAACACTCTATTGGTTCCAGTCACCATTTTCCACTGGCCAGTTCTTTCTTTTTTCCCCAATACAGTCATGACAAATGCCTATAAATCCTAATCCTAGCACTTGACAGACTGACACAGGAGGATCTCAAATTGGAGGCTAAGCTAAGCTGTATGAGGAGACTCAGCAGAGAGAGAAGGGAGAAGAGCTTGGGTCGAGGTAAAGAAAGCTCCAAAGCTGAATATGGTAAGGGCACGACCCCATGCCCCACTCATAGACCTTCAGTCTTCACTGAACACATTTCATATCCTCTGAAATTGACCGCCACATGTTAGAGGCAGTGGTGCCCGCTTACCTGTAAATGTTTCACATAGGAATAGATAGGAACTTATTCTATCTCATACCAGTGACCAGTTAACAGTAACCTTGAAGAGTCGTGGTTTTTAAATTTGTCCAAAGTTTACAAATTTATTTACACTATCCTCTACCTCTTTTTCCTACAAATTGCACTGATCTGTTAAGTGCTGTGTGAGGAGACAGCTGGGGAAAAATCCCTCTCCCCAACACAATGTGCAGTTTGTGGGGGTCAAAAGAGGGAGGAGGTGACCAGAAAAGGAATTTTAAACATGCCAAACTGGATGCCAGTCCAGTTGTCAGCAAGAAGTGTGCTCAGTACACAAAAAACATTTAGTCCTTATAAACTTGCATGATCTGCTTGGACAGATGTAAAAGAAAAGAGAGACAAATAGCGATGGGTTGCAGAGAGAGAACACAGGTGAAGACTGAACAATCCAGAAAATGAGAAGAAGCCAAAGGATTACAGCAGATTGTTGAGTTAGTTTGAGGCCAAGCAGAACAATTCTGGGCAGAGAGAGAGAAGCCAGATTAAATAAATCAGCTGGGAGAAGAGTTTGAGCCAGAACAGCTGAGTTGAGTTGAACCAGCCAGCCCAGAGCTCAGAACAAATAAAGATAAGCTTTTTGGGGCGGGCAGAGGGGGAAGGGTTTTCTTTGTTTTGTTTTTGTTTTTGAGACAGGGTCTCTCTGTGTAGCCTTGACTGTCCTGGACTCACTTTGTAGACCAGGCTGGCTACACTCACAGAGATCCACCTGCCTCTGCCTCCCAAGTGCTGGGATTAAAGGCGTGGGCCACCACCACCCAGCTCGGGGAAAGGGTTTTCAAGACAGGGTCTCTCTGTGTAGCCGTCGCTGTCCTAGACTCACTTTGTAGACCAGGCTGGCCTCAAACTCACAGCAATCTGCCTGTCTCTGCCTCCAGAGTCCTGAGATTAAAGGCATGCGCCACCATGCCCAGTTTAGGATAAGCTTATTTCTAAGCAGTAAATCTCAGAGGCTCAAAACATTCTAATTCTAGGCCTAGATTAGATTGTACAGGGCCTAGAAGCTTCTGGGATTACTTTTAGGTTAGCAGGAGGAGGCAGTAAGCCTCCCAGACAACAATAGAGCCAGAGGAATAAAAATTAACTTTTATAGGGCCTGGCATGGAGGAATCTCAGGAGGCACAGACCGGCGGATCTCTATGAGTTTCAGGCCAGCCTGGTCTGCAATGTGAATCCAGGACAGCCAAGCCTACACAGAGAAACCCTGTCTCAGAAAACAAAGATTGGAAACAAAGCTGGGCATAATGGCATAGCACATGCCTTTAATACTAGCCTGGGGAAGTAAAAGTAGGCAAATCTCTGTGAATTCAAGACTGGCCTGGTCTCTATAGTGAGTTCCAGGACATCCAGAGCTACATAATAAGACTCTGTCTCAAACACACACAAGTTGAGAGACAGAACAGCAACTCAAGAGATCATGTGACATTCCTACGCCCATCCACCATCATTGTAATCTCAAAGGTGCATCAGACATTGAGCCTCTTGACAGAAGTTAAGAGCACTGACAGCTCTTCCAGAGGTCCTGAGTTCAATTCCCAGCAACCACATGGTGGCTCACAACCATCTATAATGAGATCTGATGCCTTCTTCTGGCCTGTAGGTGTACATGCAGATAGAGCTCTGTATACATAACAATAAATACTTCTTTTTAAAAACCACATTGAGCCTCTTGGGAGCGTGAGTGTACCATTTTGATGACATGATGAAGGATGGTGGATGTGAGTAATACCTAAAATCTTGATTATCATCTGGAATCAACTAAAACTCAAGCAGATGGGCATACCTGTGAGAACTTTTTTGTTTTTTGTTTTTTTGTTTTTCAAGACAGGGTTTCTCTGTTTAGCCTTGGCTGTCCTGGCCCAGGCTGGCCTTGAATTCAGACATCCACCTGCCTCTGTCTCCTGAGTGCTGGGATTGCTGTTGCTGCTGCCGCCGCCGCCACCTGGTTTCACACCCAGCTTTCAGTTTTTGTTTTTCGAGCCAGACAGGGTTTCTCTGTGTAGCCTTGGCCGTACTGGACTCAATTTATAAACCAGGCTGACCTCGAACTCACAAAGATCCCCTGCCTCTGCCTCCCGAGTGCTGGGCTTATAGGCGTGCGCCACCACACCCAGCTCCATGTCCAGCATTTGCATGGTAGGTTCTAGATATCCAGACTCAAAAGCCATCTGGACTGCACTGCAAGTGCTTTACCTCCTCAGCCATCTCAGCCCCACTGCTGCGAATCCGAGATGTGTAACTTGGGACAAGTTACTTCTCCAAATCTATTTTTTCACCTCCCTCCCTCCTATGAGAAGCCACAGCTATCTTTTGTGAGAATTAAATGAAATAATGCATCAAGGTTAGACTATGAAACATTTTAAATGCTCACAAAGGCAACTGCTGCCTCCCGTCTCAGCTGGCCTGTGCTGGAGACTGGAGTGTTGGCAGTCCTGTCTTCCAGCAGCATTACTGCCTCTTCTGGAGCCCAGTCCAGAGAGGTGTCCATCAACAGCACTGGGCACACTGAGGCTTACCGCAGTCACTTTTATTGAGCACAGAAACAACCACAAAAATATTTTGACTGGTTTCTGTGATTTTACAATGATCCCATATTGTGGTTACCCGCCCCACACACACACACACACAAAATCCATCTAGCCAAATCGATCAATGACTTTCTGTATCCATTTTTTCAGGCGGAACACGTGTGTGTAGAAGCCATACTTTCCGTCCCGATCACAGCCTTCACCCCATGAGACAATGCCCATTTGATACCAGCGGTTATTATTAAAGTTCTGAGGAAGAAAAGTGGGGTTTCCAATAGTGAGGTCCAAGCAGCTGTTTGTGGCCCCCAACCTTCCCTTGCCCCTGGCCTTTAGAGAAGCTTACTTTCATGACAAAAGGTCCCCCACTGTCACCTTCACAAGCATCTCCTCTATTGGTGTCATTCACCTTGAAACCTTGAGGAAAAAACAGCAGAGTTCAGGAGTCACATCCTTAGGGCACACCCACGGGGACCCCATCTGGTCATCTTGACCTCATTGCCTCACCTCATGTACCTGATCCCTTAGCAGACTTGTTGACTTTACCTGACAAGGTGCTTCCGCTCCAGCCACTTCTCACCATTCCACTCTGGCCAAGTCACAGCCCTAGCCTGTACCCTAAACCACACCTTCAAACAAGACTACAGGAACACCCAAACCTCAATTTAGTCTACTAAATTTCATATGTAATCTACAATACACACAGGGTGGGGTGGACACATCCTTCAATAGATGCAAGAAGGCTCAGTAGACTCAGACACATGAAACTAACCAGACGCATAAAAGGAAACCCATAAAAAAATAGAAGACCTTAGTAAGACACCTACCTCAGTCAAGGACAAAACTATCTGAAATACCTTCAAATAAGCCTATGCATATGGAAAAAAGCTTGACTCACAAACCTAAAAGTTAAAAGCAAATTTTTAAAAGTCAGATGGCTTATAAAAATCAACAGTTAAAAAGTTGGAGAGAGGCCGGGTGTGGTGGCGCATGACTTTAATCCCAGTACTCAGAAGGCAGAGGCAGGTAAGTCGCTGTTAGTTCCAGGCCAGCCTGGTCCATAAGTAAGTCCAGGACAGCAAAGGCTACACAGAGAAACCCTATCTGGAAAAACCAATAAATAAATAAATTACTAATAATATAAATAAAAAGTTGGAGACAGGAGGATTCTTTTAAAATTATCCTCAGTTGCATGCTGAGTTTGAGGCTTGCCTGGGATACATGAAACTTCCCCAAAAGACCAAATATAAATTAACAAACCAGGCGGGTGGTGGTGGCACACACCTGTAGTCCCAACGCTTGGGAGGCAGAGGCAAGAGGATGTCTGTGAGTTAGAGGCTAGCCTGGTCTCTAGAAGAGTCCAAGACAATCAAGGTTACACAGAGAAATCCTATCTCGATAAAACAAAAAACAAAACAAAAACAAAAAAACAAAAATAAATTAACAGAACAATGGGGGAGGTGTTACAAGGAGGTTAAAATGGTTGAGTGTGGTTATGCCCACCTATAACCAGGAGGCTGAGGTGGAAGTATTACAAATTCAAGGCCAGCCTGTCCTAAACAGTGTGGCAGAGTGCTTGGCTAGCATGTATGAAGCCATTTGGATCTCCAGTACCCCATAAACTGAATAAACTGTGCATGATGGTACACTGTGATCCCAGCACTGGGTGGGTAGGGTTGGGAGACCCAGAAGCATCAGCAGTTGAAGGTTATCCACCACATAGTGAACTCCAGGCTAGCCTGGGTTACATGCGACCCTGTCTCAAGGAGGGAAAAAAGCTACTTAGTGGAGGAAAGGGAAGGAAGGAAGGAAGGAATTGGCATCTTGAAAAAGTATAGTCTCATTAGGGAGTCGGGACTGGCATGTGCCTGTAATCTCAAAATTTAGGAGGCAGAGGCAGGCAGATCACTGTGAGTTTGAAGCCAGCCTGGTCTGCAAAGTGAGTCCAGGACAGCCATGGCTACTCAGAGAAACCCTATCTCTAGAAAAACCAAAATAAGAAAAAGAAAAACTTTAAGCCCAAAGGTAATGCAAACTCTCCTAAATACATAAAATTTCTTAAAGCAATGATAACACAGGGAAAATGATAGCCTGGCAAATAAAACACAATAATTATAAAATAATGAGTTAATGAAAACAAACTCCAGCCAGGTGACCCACATGTTTAATCCCAACACTCAGGAGGCAGAGGCAGGTGGATCACTGAGTTCAAGGCCAGTCTGGTCTACAAAGGGAGTCCAGGACAGCCAAGGCTACACAGACAAACCCTGTCTCAAAAAACAAACAAAAAAGGAAAAAAGAAAGAAAGAGGATAGAAAAAAAGAAGACACTAAATCCAAAATCTTAAATAGTGGGTCAGCCTAAGCTACACTAAAACATACATATCCCCTCCCTTTCTCTCTTTTTTTTCCCCTCTTTCTCCTTTGCACACACACACAAATATAAAAGATAAAGGTAAAAATTAATGTTACAGGACAGAAAAATAATATTTAACAAGTCAAATTCTTGGCCTTTGTGTGTGTGTGTGTGTGTGTGTGTGTGTGTGTGTGTTGTGTGTTGTGTGCAAACCGGAAAACTACTTCTTAACTCAAAAAGAGTATGAGATGAAACACAAATAATATAAAGTGTCACAGAACACGCAGATCACAGACTATATCCCAGCATTCTAGGAAAACACCAAAGTAGACCTGAGGAGATGGGAAAACTTCTCACAACACTAAAGTGAATATTTTGGTTCTTGTTTTGAATGGGATTATAGTCAACATCAATGTTTTATGGACAAAATACAATCCCAACACACATACCAATACGTTCTTATTTGTTTGCTTGAATTTTCTTTGAGACAGGGTCTCTATGTAGCTCTGGCTGTCTCTGTGTAGCTTGTCCACAGTGCTAGGACTGAAAATGTGAACCACTGCCCAACTGTTTGCTTGGGTTTTTCGTTGCTTGCTTGCTTGGTTTTTGGTTTTTCAAGACAGGGTTTCTCTGTGTAGCCCTGGCTGTCCTAGACTAGTGTTGTAGACCAGGCTGGCCTCGAACTCACACAGATTAAAGGCGTGCACAACCACTGCCCGGCTGTTTGCTTGTTTTTTTTGAAACAAGGTCTAACTGGAGCCCAAATGAGCTTTGAGCATGTTAGGATCCTCTTGGCTGAGGTTACAGCTGTACTCCACTCTACCTGGCGCTCTTCTCTTACCTCATCCCCTGTGGGATGGCTGGGTTTACTGCACTCCAGCCACACAGGCCTCACACCTACCAAGCACTCAGCCACCTCAGGACCCTTGCACCTGCATCTGTCCCCAAAACCAGGCTCACAGCCTCCCTTTCTCCCTCTATCTCTGACTCTCTCATTCCCTCCTTCCAGACTCTGTTTAAAAACCGTCGCCTGCTTGAGAAAGCCCTTCCCCAGCCCCTCTGGCCACTGTATTTCGTTGACCTATCCCTTCCAGTCTCCCTTACTCTGCAATCAAGAACTGGTGCTCGCCGGGCTTGGTGGCACACACACTTTAATCTCAGCACTTGGGAGGCAGAGGCAGTCAGATCTCTGTGTGTTCAAGGCCAGCCTGGTCTCCAAAGTGAGTTCAAGACCATCAGAGCTCTGTGTAATAGCGAAACCCTGTCTCAAAAAACCAAAAAGAAAAAAGAATGAATGAATGAATTGGTCTCTACATGTCTGTTGGCATGCCCTTTCTAGAAAGGCAGCTTCCTCAGGACAACCTGTTTGGGTCCCTGTGGTGTACCCTCAAAACCTGTCTTGACAAGACAGAGTAGGCACTCAAGAAATATGTGCTGAGTGACTAAATGAATGCCTTTCCCTACCCAGGACCAGAAATTAATGGCCACATGCCACCACGTGTACACACACACACACACAGCCACGTCTCTCTCTCTCTTCTGTCTCTCTCTCCTCTTGTCTCTGTCCTCTCTCTCTCGTCTCTCTCTCTCTCTCTCTCTCTCTTGCTACTCTCTCTCTCTCTCTCTCTCTTCTCCTCTTCTCCTCTCTCTCTCTCTGCCTCTCTCTCTCTCCCTCTCTCACGCTCTCACTCTCTCTCTCTCTCTCTCCTCTCTCTCTCTCTCTCTTTCTCTCTCTCTCTCTGTCTCACCTCAGACCTCTTTCTAGACAGGGCTTCTCTGTGTAGTCTTGGCTGTCCTGGACTTGCTTTGTAGACAAAGCTGGTCTCGAACTTGCAGAGATCCTTCTGCCTCTGCTCGCAAGTGCTGCTTATTAAAGGCATGCGCCACCACTCCCAGCTTGCAGAAACTTTTCCTTTCACCCCCAAAAGCTTCAGCCATTTGCCTGGAGTCACCTGCCTTGTAAGTGCCCAGGTGTGTGCCTTGCTCAGACCACATCCCAGGCCTGCCAAGTGCCCCTCCCCCCACCCCCAGCTGTTCCCATGGCCCAAGACACAAAGCCTTACCAGCACAGAACATGTTGTCAGAAATGCGTATCCGGGTAGAGGCTTTGCACACAGGCCGCTCTACAATGGGTAGATTCACCGCCTGCAGGACGCTGGGCTGTATCTCGCTGATGCTGGTTGTCCATGTCTCCCGGAGGTTGCCCCAGCCTGTCACCCGCCCTTTATGCCCAGCCTGGAGCAAGCTTTAGGGAAAGAGAGGGACCTGGTGAGAATTGTCCCCGACAGCACCTAGGAGCCCAAGATTTAACAAAGTGTCACAGAAAAGGATTCTTGCATTCACACCGTGGAAGCAGTTACGTGCCAGGCCCCAGGGTCCAGAGCCAAATCACAGCTGTGGCCCTGGTGCTGACCTGGATGCTGTCTGCTTATCCGGCAGGCACACAGGGTGAATGTAGTCACTGAAGGTCACGGGCTTCTTGAGCTTTAGCAGAGCGATGTCTCGGTCCAGGTTCTCCCGCCAGTTGTATCTGGGGTGGATAAAGATCTTTTCCAGCATGGAGATCTTTTCGATGTTGCGCTCATACCTGTGCGGACCCCAAAAGAGAAAGCAAGAGCTTAACATCCACCCAGGAGAACACTCAGCTCACAGAGCAAGGTCACAGTCTGCCCCCACAGTCTGGGAGGCAGGATGACCTCTGAACCGCCACACTCTGGCAGCTTGCTCCCAGTCCCACAGCCACCTAGGGCTTCTGAGTCACATCGGCTAGCGACACAGTTGGGCACAGAGCCACTCGTTCTGTTCAAATCATCACAATTTAAAGAGACTCTCATCTGGACCTTGTTCTGGTGTCTGGAGTGGGACAGGACATGGCCAAATGGGCTTTTCCAGTGGGGATGTCAAGAGGTCATGCCCTGTGAGAAGTACAGCCACATGCCATGTGCCCCAGAGCCACCAGAGCCCCTAATGGGTACTCAGAACCCAGCCAGTGACCATGAGCCACTAGCTCATACCTGGTTCGGGAATGCTTGCCAATGCGCACCAGGAGGTCATTCTCAGTAAAGTTCTTGTCCCAGGGTGGGTACAGAATGCAGTGGGCAGCAGTGAGAACCCATCGGTCACTGATAAGGCTGGCCCCACACAACAGCTCTTGGGGAGTCTTCCGGAAAAGCATCACCTGCCTAATAGAGGAAATAGAGTGCGTTAATAACTGGGCCCTGAGCTGGGCCTGGTGGCGCATGCCTTTAATCCCAGCACTCGGGAGGCAGAGGCAGACGGATCTCTGTGAGTTCGAGGCCAGCTGGTCTACAAAATGAGTCCAGGACAGCCAAGGTTACACAGAGAGACGTTGCCTTGGAAAAACAAAACAAAACAAAACAAAACAACAACAAAGGACTGGGCCCTGGTATGACTGTGGTGGTGCACACCTTTAATCCCAGCTTGGGAGGCAGAGGCAGGCAGATCGCTGTGAGTTCGAGGTCAGCATAGTCTACATAGCAAGCCCAGGACAGACAAGGCTACACAGAGAAACTCTGTCTCAAAAAACTGAAAAAACTAAAAAAAAAAAAAAAAAAAAAAAAGAAAGAAAGAAAGAAAAAAAAAAAGAAACAGAGCAGGAGGAGGGGGGTCCTGGTTGATCAGGAGCCCTGGAAGTTGGAGGTGAAAGCCTAGGTTAACAGAGTAGTGGGCTAGAGCTGGTTGCAGTAGCACACCGGGAGGCAGAGGCCAGAGGCAGGCCGATCGCTGTGAGTTCAAGGCCAGCCTGGTCTACTACCAGTCCAGGGCAGCCAAGGCTACACAGAGAAACCCTGTCTCAAAAAACAAAGAAAACAACAACAAAACAAAGAGTACTGGGATAGGATGGAGGCAATAGACAGACGGACAGACAGACAGACAGACAGACAGACAAAAGACAGACAGATAGATGAGGGACAGGGCTGCCCTGGGGGATCAGAGCTCTTCCAATGTACCCTTTACATAGTTTAGCACAGCTGTGGCGTAGGAAGAATTAGATACAAGTCTTGACTGTGCAATGTGCCTGGGCCTCAGCTCCACCACCAACTGGGGGACGTGGTAAAGCCAATGGGCTGAGGGTGCTCCAGAAATAATTAGAGGACGCTAGTGTCATCTGTGGCTTGTGAGTGCCAGGTCCTGCAGCGCCTGTGGGTGGGACAGGCCTTCCATGGGCCTGCAGATCAGTCCCGGACGCACCAGGGGGCGCTACCCTTCTCAGCGTCCCAACCATCCACGATGCGCTCCTCTATGTAAGACTCAAGAAGCTTCTTTTCCGTTTTGTCTTCCAGCGACTTCTTCTCGAACAAAGGCCGCAGGCCACAGTCTGCAAAGCAAGGCCGACGGTGAGGGGCCCATCCTGGCTTTCAGCCCTGTGCCCCATGGACACGCGGGTGCCTCACCTGCTTCCCCCAAACCGAAGGTCTTCTCATCGAAGAAGGTGTGGTACTCTGCGTCGGTGGTGCGCCCTCTGATGGATTCCCCAGCCTGGCTCTCCGGGCTCTCCGGGCTCTCCGGGCTCTCCTCTCCCAGCGCCTCGTCTGTAGAGAGCCGGCAGTGGCTGGGACCAGAGACCTTCTCAAGACCCCGCGGGCCTCGGAGGGCGTTTGACTCGGAGGTTGAGAGCCTAGGCACACCTCAGTGACCAGCCAACACCTCTCAGGGCCTCCGTTACTCAGCTATGAAACGAGAATAGGACCTACCCCTAGCTAGGTTTCTGTAAGGCTGTAAGGAACCCACTTGTCCTTGGCCCCTGGCCCTCCCAGCCTCTCCTGCTCACCACAGTAGCTGAGGCTGCAGTACTCAAAGTCGCCAGGTTGTCCCGCCACGTAGCACCACACGCCCTCCTCATCCCCATCTGGGTTGCGGCAGAAGTTTTCCACGAGTTTCACCCCTGGATCGAAGTCCTGGTACTTGCTCAGGGCCCTGGCTGACGTGCTGTCCCAGGCCAGGCAAGGGGACCCAAGTGTTGTCACAGCCAAGTTCCCCTGGTACAGCCGGCCACGCTCAGAGATGCACTGCTCCGGTGGAGGTGCCTGGGTGCCCCTGGTACCTCCAGAGCGAGGAATCATCTCCACAGTGGTACGGCCATCTTGGCCTGGTGGGGAGGGATACAGAAAGCGAAGCTGGGATAGCACGCCGACCCAAGGACGACTTGAATCCCAAGTCCTGGTGGATTTCACCTGTGTGACTTCAGGCAGCTTAAACAGCCCCAGCCTCAGCAAGCTCCCTTCAAACTGTCCGCACCTGCCTGTCTTCCCCGATAGTTGAGAAGAGAAAGTAAAAGCACACACAAAGCACAGGTGTTTGGTGCATAAGTCACATAGGGAAAGCAGGCAGAGCCTCCAGGGGTCCTAGGCTATCTGCAATCTATTGGTAGTGACTGCCTGGAGTCAATTTGTATAAAACTTTGTGTTTGTGTGTGTGTGTGTGTGTTGTTTTTTCGAGACAGGGTTTCCCTGTGTGGCCTTGGCTATCCTGGAACTATGTCTGTAGACCAGGCTAGCCTCGAACTCAGAGATCTGCCTGCCTCTGCCTCCTGAGTGCTGTACTCACAGGTGTGCACCACACCTGGCTTGGGTTTCACGTTTTAATTGGACAGAACAGAAGGCCTGGTGGATCTACTAGGGATGTGTGTGGACAGGTCAATTTCAGCAAGTCTGCAATGTATTTGCCACAAATGCGGATAGACGGTACAGTCTAGGTAGCTGCTTTTCTAAGATGATGGATTGGTGATTTGCTTTAAGCCTGTCTGGGGTGGAGCATAGCTGCAAAGAACAGGGCACTAACCCAGCAGCTAGGGAAGGGGCATTCGCTATCATTTAGTTACAGCCCTCAGCCCTCGTTTTTCTTTTTATTTTGAGACAGGGTCTCACTAAGTTGTCTAGGCTGGCCTCGAACTTTAAAACAAGGATTTATTTTGTTTTTTGTTTTTTTATTCCTCTGTCTCGGCCGTGTGTGTGTGTGTGTGTGTGTGTGTGTGTGTGTGTGTGTGTTTGCCAAAGAGAGTGTTGGATCCCCTGGATCCATGGGAGCCACATGGGTGCTGGGAACTGAGCTCTGGTCCCCTGCAGGAGAAGCAAACACTCTTAACTGTTGATGTCTCCGAGCTAGGCCTTGAAGGGCTTGAACTTTTTCTCCGTCTGTCCTCCTACCATCTCCAGCAGCTATAGTTATGCTCATAGGTCTGCTCTGCCAAACTTTTTTTTTTTCCTGGGGAGGGTGTTGAACCTAGGGCCTTGTGCATCCTAGCCCAACTCTCTGCCACTAACCCACACCCCTAGCCCGTGATATGAAGTCATCGCTCTGACTTCATCCTTTTACTCTGGTTTTATAGCAGACTGTATCTCACTTCTTGACTGACTTTGGCCTTGGTCATGTGGCTTGTTCTGCCAATGGAGCCCAGGCAGGACTGCCCAGCACTCTGCATGTAGGCCTTCAAGCATTGCTTCTGCTCATTGCTCTGCAGCTCTCCTGTCCGCATGGATGGAAGAACTTCCTTAAGGAATCAGGTTCCACCAGACCCATCATTCATAATATACCTATCCAGGCAGGCCCAGCATTTAGGGGTGGAACACTGTCTCCCCACCCCAGACTCCGACAATGGTGAGTAGGGCTGAGAGCATCCTAGCCCTGCCCCAGTGGGGTAAGAAAGAAATGCTTGCTGTGGCATGCCCCTCAGATATGGGTGTTTGCTCTGCAGCATTATTGTGACTAGAGCCCTGGCAATTAAATACAACAATCACCCAGGGCAGAGCCTTATATGCTTACTCTGTGGTGTTTGGAAAAGGCATGTGACTAAAGTGATCTGGAAGGACTTCCTGGAGGAAAGCACCTTAACAGGACACAAAAAGTTGCTTGAAAGGAGCCACAGCCAAAGCATGAGGAGCCAAGGCTGGGAGGAAGCAAAGAAGGAGACAGGCAGCCTGCCCCGGTCTCCCAAGTGGCCTGGCCAAAGGGCCCATTCTGTTTGTAACTTCTCCCCCTTGCTCTGAAGGTGGCCACCATTGTGATGGCCATTTAGGGTCGCCAGGCCTTATGAAGAGCCCTGGGCCTTGGCCTTCTTAGCCCCAGCTCACCACAGACAGGGACACTGCATTCTTGTCTGCGCACAGTGGGGTCTGTGGTGTAGCACCAGGGTCCCTTGGTGCTGTCATCTGGATTCCGGCAGAAGTTCTCCTGCAGGTTAGCCCCGGGATCAGTGGTGATGTTGATCCTGGAACAGAAGGGTGCTCAGGGGACCTGTGACTCCCAGAGTGTGCCTTTGCTTCCCCTCCTGCACGCTGGGAGACAGGCCTGCTTGCCACTCACTCAGGCTTGTGTGGGTAGGGGCTCCGCCACAGCTGGCACTCGATACCGGTATAAGTGACATTCACAGTCCCATGGTAGTTCTTACCCCGATCCATAGCACAGCGACCTACAGAGACACACACCCAAGTCTGCATCAGACCCTGAGGACTTTCTCCAATTTCCTATTAACATTTTGTCTGCCCACCCACCCCAGGCTCTCTATGGTCCACCATCCATAACCGGGAACGCCTTTCACTCCTTTGCAGAAGTTTTGTGCACTCCACAACAGCCATGTGACAACCAGATGGCAGGCACAGTTCTAATCCAGCCCTGGCCGTTGTTATTTTAGGGCCTTTGCACGGTTTCCATGCTTGGCTTCTCTCAGATTTGTTCACCTGCTCGTCCCACGAGGCCAGGTAAACAGCACTTCTGGGAAGCCATCTCTGATTCTGCCCACAGCCAACTGCCCTTTCTGCTCTCTTCTGGCATTTCCAGGAATGCCTTTAATATGTGGTATTTCTGTTATCCTGAGATTGTGAGTTCCTTAAAACCCACACCTTTGTTTGTTTGTTTGTTTGTTTTTCAAGACAGGGTTTTTCTGTGTCGCCTTGACTGTCCTAGACTTGTTTTGTAGACCAGGCTGGCCTCAAACTCACAGTGATCCTCCTGCCTCTGCCTCCGGAGTGCTGGGATTAAAGGCGTGTCCTACCACACCCAGCTCCCACAACTATTTTGTGCCTTTAAAATTCCCAGCACCTGTTTGGTGGCACTTCTCTATAACCCTCTGTCCCTCAGGGAACAGAAGTGACAGATGGAGGGTTCAAGGCCACTCTATCTGCATTTAGACCCTGACTACAAAGAGAGATTCCCCCGCACCTGGCACCAACACAATGCCTGGCATACACCAAAGGCTTAGTACAATATTATTAGAGTAAGTAATGAAATCCTAGCACTCGGGAGGCAGAGGCAGGTGGATCTCTGAGAGTTTGAGGCCAGCCTGGTCTACAAAATGAGTCCAAGACAGCCAAGGCTGCACATAGAAACCCTATTTCAAAAACCAAAAGAAAAAGAAAGAAAGAAAAAGAAGAAAGGGGGCTGGAGAGATGGCTCAGCAGTTAAGAGCACTGTCTGCTCTTCCAGAGGTCACAACTATCTGTAATGAGATCTTATTCTTTCTTCTGGCAGGCATGAAAACAGAGCACTCCTATACATAAAAACAAATAAATAAATCTTAAAAAATAAAATAAAAAGAGCCAGCGTGGTAGCACACACGTTTAATCCCAGCACTTGAGAGGCAGAGGCAGGTGGATCCCTGTGAGTTCAAGGCCAGCCTGGTCTAAAAAGCGAGTCCAGGACAGCCAAGACTAACACAGAGAGACCCTGTCTCAAAAACACCCACACATATTAAAATAAAAAGACAAGTACAGACATGGTGACACACACCTTTAATCTCGTGTTCAGGAGGCAGAGGGAGGTAGAGCTCTGTGAGTTCCAGGCCAGCTTGGTCTACAAAGAGAGTTCCAGAATAGCCAGGGTTACTACACAGAGAAACCCTGTCTCAAAAAACCAAGAAGAAAAATGAAAAAGATAAAAACTAGTCTTTATTTCAAATTCACTATCTTTTTTTTCATTCAAATTTTAAATTTATGTGCATTGGTATGAGGGTTTCATATCTTGGAGTTACAGACAGTTGTGAGCTACCAGGTGGGTGCTGGCAATTGAACCCGGGACTTTTGGTAGAGCAGGCAGTGCTCTTAACCACTGAGCCAACTCTCCAGCCCCAAATTTACTATCTTAAAAAAATAAACAAATATTGATAGAAGTGAAACTACGAGCTGAGCATGGTCGTGCAAGCACACGGTTCCAGCACTCAGTTTTGGGTGGGAGCGTGGAGGATCAGGAGTTCAAAGCCAGCCTAGGCTACATGAGACCCCGGCTCAGGGAAGGAAGGAAAGAAACTCTGACATTTGAGTTCCCTGTAATAATGGAACCTATGTAAGACTAAAGATACAGAGTCCTGTGGAGGAAGCCGCTCCCTGAAGGCTCAGAAAAGTCCCTGGAGGACAGCGTTTTCACTGGAGAATCCTCCATGTGAAAATAACAAAGTAGGCAAGGACTGAGACATCGTGACATGCTTACTGACTCTGACCAGCTTGTCGGGGTTTAGAGGAGGAAGTCAAGGCCAGATGTGCAAAGTTTTCCCATCCAAGAGCCTGAGTGGGGAATCATTGGAAGTTGTGGAGAATGTAAGCAGCCATGGTGCACATGCCTGGAATCCCAGCCCCAGGGAGGCAGAAGTAGGCGGATCAGGAGCTCAGGGTCATCCCCAGCACCTAGCAAGTTCAAAACTACCCTGAGCTACAGGAGTCCCTGTCTCAAAAACAAAACAGAAAGGTTTGGAGAATGACTTGACAAGACAGAGCTCTGGCAGGGACTGGACAAAGGTCCACTCATTCCTCCATACCACCGACAGTCTGGCCAGACACAAAGCCACATGCAAAGACATCCTTGACCATGGACAAAGAGGCAACGCCAGGCACCGGACATGCCCACTTGAGCCATGGCTCCTGACCAGGTAGTAATGCTCCTTTTCTCCCAGGCTTCCCCCCCCCACCCCCACCCATGACAAAGAGCCCACTCCCCACCTTCCAGACAGTCCATGAATGTCTCTCGGGGTGTCCTCACTGAATTACAAACTGAAAAGGAAAAAAAAAAAAAAAGCAGAAATACCTTTGTTGTTGCTGTGGAGACAGGATGGGAACAGGTGATGAGGCCATGGAAGCAGGGGCAACAGACAGATGGGATGGAGGGAGGGGAGAGAGTGGGTGTGTTCTACAGGAGAGGAAATTCCTTAGCTGGAGTCCCCCAGCCTCCCTTCTGGGGGGCATGCCTTATTGGCCACTCACCTGTATACTTGGCCCAAAACACATCCTGCAAAGCAAGAGCAGGAAGTGAGGCTCTGGCAGGGTGCAGTTCTACTGTTAGTAGGCACACCCTGACCGCTTCAGTGCAGCTTTAGTCACCCAGTTTATCTTCCACAAGGAGAGCTTATGTAAAGAGAGAGTCCTTTGGCACACATGACTACATGGGGTTCCCTCCAGAAGGGAGTGGACAGGAGAAGGGGAGCTCCGCAAGCGAGGAAAGGGACCGCAAACAGCACCCCAGGGCCAGTGGGCACACCACAAGGGAACAAAGAAATGACAGAAATGCTTAAGCAATCACCAGGCAACCCAGTCAGCCCCAGTCTAGCTGTCATGAGCCTCACTGTGACAGGCCAGGCCCACAGTCCCCCAAGGTAGATTTTGGGTCCCTTCTTGCAGCACAAGGAGACAGGAGTCTGATTGGGAGTGAAAGTCTGAACGGGGGTTGGGGGTTGGGGGACTGAAAGCAAGCATGTTGGCTGCTTGTGTCATCTGTGGATCCAGGCTTCCTCCGCTGAGCCAGCCCAGACCAATTCCTTGCCTACCTGCCCCTCCTCCAAGCTTCCAGTGTTGCGGGCTCACCGTGGTCACTTTTAGACTCCAGGGCTTCGAAGGCCTCCTCATAATAACCACGGCTCTTCCATGCACTCACGCTCCAGGTTGCCCTTTTGCATCTCCTCAAACAAGCCACTGTTGGCTCTCCGGACTCGTTGGAGCAGTGACAGTGCTTGCTGAGGGGCCCGGAACACTGCAGTTTGGGGGAAGGGTATGGGAAAAAAGAAGCCTGGCCACCTCAGCCTTTTAGGGGTAGGATGATGGCTTGCCCTACAGGCTTACAAGAAGGCACGTAGAGGGTGAGGAAGTACCTAGAACGCCACTGGACACAGTTTCTGAGTTGCCCACCTTTCGTTGGTTGCCCCAGCCCACCCCCCATTTCTGGAAGAGAAAAGAGGTACCCTCTTTCTGCCCCACATACCTGACCCTTCTAAGCTGGACTCTCTGGTTTGAGGTCCCCCTGGGGACTATCCTGTGTTCTCCCCATCCCTCAGGCCTTTCCCACATCCTCTATCCTGCCCAGGCAGGTCTCCAAGTGCCCCTTACCATGCTGGCTGTGTCCCAGGCTAACCAGGGCAGTTAAAGCCAGAAAGCCAGGTAGGCCCAGGCCTCGGACGTGCAACATAGTGTGTCAGCTCCTGGGATCTGAGGGATTGTCCTGACTCTCACTTGGTTAATGTTGAACAACGTGAAGAAATCAGTGGCAAGGGAGAGAGAGGTCAGCGGGTCAGGGCCTTGGGGACAAATGGGTGGATAGTCCTACGGTCCACCCCACCACCACCACCCAAGAGGACGACAGGGTCTCCTGGAAACCAAGGATGGATGTTCTCAGGGAGAAAATCATTTAGAAAAGACCCTCATCCAACCCCTCTCACCGTTTCTTCTTGGCTGAATGCGGATCAATGAGCCCTTCTGGAGGCTCCTTGTAATCCCCACCAACACGGATGGAGCCAAAACTCTCCGTGTCCATGCACCGCGCTTTTCTCATCTGTGCAGTGGGCAGAACCCTTTGTGTTGAGGACTCAGGGACATTATCAATGGAGAGAGCAAGGAGCACAGTGTTCTACTGATCACACTAGACACAGGCTAGGGGAGGGTGTGGCCAAGCAAAAGCTCCCTCACTAGCTCTTAGCCAGGGTGGCTCTGCTTTCTTCTCTGAGGGTGCTGTGGGGTTCTGTGAACAGAGGCTGCCTGGAAGGAGCAAGATGGGGGTGGGGTGGGGGGGTGCGAGGGGTTGGAGGAGTGGGGAGTGGGGCCTTGTGGCCTCTAGCTGTCTTCTTCCATCTCCTGGGCCCAGAACAGGCTCTGGCTGACACAGCCCCTTCCGTCCCATCCTGCCTGCATCAGGCCAGCCTCCTGAAGCTCCCAGTTCTACCCAGCAGCTCTGGGCTTGCTCCTTCCCCTCCCCCAATTTACTGTGTACAAGGTAAATATTAGTCCTGGGTTCTAAATAGAACAGAGGGACAAAGAGCAGGCACACCGGGGAGCAGGGGACTCTTGCTCGGCCTGGGCTGCGTCAGGGCTGGCTGTTTGGGGTCATGTGCAGCCTGGGGAGAGAAAGGGTTAGTAGAGAACTGGGGTCTGCGACCCCCACAGTCATCTTAATTCCTGAGTGGCCCACTTCCTATGTGTTACATATATGTGTATAATTATATATTGTAATATACAGTACATAGATCACACATAGTATAGCTTTCCTTTTTAAAATGTATTGTTTTTGGCCAGGCGTGTTAGCACACGCCTCAAATCCCATCACTCGGTAGGCAATGGCAGGCGGATCGCTGTGAGTTCAAGGATAACCTGGTCTACAAAGCGAGTTTAGGACAGCCAAGGCTACACAGAGAAACCCTGTCTCAAAAAAAAAAAAAAAAAATTTGTTTTTACCTATGTGCATGTGTATATGTCGGTGTGTGGGTATCTGTCTGAAGTGCTGGAACCTGAGCAGCCAGAGGCCAGATCTCCTGGAGCTGGAGCTATAGGCAGTTAGGAGCCACCCAGGGTGGGTGCTGAGACTCAAACTCAGGTCCTCCGTAAGAGCACTAAGTGCTCTTAACCACTGAACCATCATCTCTCCAGCCACATTTTAAAAATTAACTTTTTTTTCTTTTGTTTTTTTTCGAGACAGGGTTTCTCTGTGTAGCCCTGACTGTCCTGGACTCACTTTGTAGACCAGGCTGGCCTCAAACTCACAGCAATCCACCTGCCTCTGCCTCCAAAGTGCTGGGATTAAAGGAGTGCGCCACCACGCCCAGCTCTTTTTTTTTTTCCCCCTTTGGAGACAGTGTTTGAGGCCAACCTGCTCTATACAGCCAGCTCCAGGACAGTCAGGGTTACATGGAGATACCCTGTGTCAAACAAACAAACAAAAACAAAACAAACATATGCCTCCTTAAAAATAAATTAAGCGTGTGTGTGTGTGCGTGTGTGTGTGTGTGTGTGTGTGTGTGTGCGCGTGTGCGTGCACGGGCGCGTGCACGTGTGTGTGTGTGTGTGTGTGTGTGTGTGTGTGTGTGTGTGCGCGCGCGAATTCTCCACTGCCCACATGTCGGGGTCAGGTCTCTCCTTCCACCCTGTGAGTCTCAGGGACTGAACTCAGGAGGTCAGGGTTCACAACAGCTCCCTGCACATCATGCCCATGCCGCTTTCTCCACCAGCAGAGAACACACATAATGAGTTCATATCATATGTGCCTCTTTTGATTCTCAAGATAGAGTTTCTCTGTATAGCCTTGGCTGTGCTGGATTCACTTTGTAGACTAGGCTGGCCTCGAACTCATAGAGATCTGCAAGTCCGGGGATTATAGGCAAGTGCCACTACACCCAGCGTCACTCCAACCCCCTTTTAAAAATATGGTTTTATTTACGAGTGTTTTGCCTGCATGTGTGCCTGGCACTCAGAAGAGGGCACTGATCTCCTGGAAGTGGAGTCACACGTGGTTCTGAGCCACCATGTGGATGCTGGGAGTCTGACCCGGTCCTCTGCAAAAGCAGCAAGTGCTCTTACCACTGGGCCAGCTCTCCAGCCCTCTGCCCTGTTCTGAAGCAGGGTCTCTTAGTGCTCGCTGTTTAGTTTAGACTGGTTGGCCAGCAAGCGCCCAGGATCTACCTGTTATTTTGTAGTTTTCCTGATTTAATTATGTATGTATGTATGTGCATATGAAGTGTGTGGAAACAGATGGCACAGGCCATAGTGTGTGTGTGTGAAAGTCAGAGCTTAGCTACTGAGACGAAACTCTCTCCTTCTACTGTGGTTCTGGGGACCAAATTCAGGTCTCCAAGCTTGTATGGCAAGTGCTTCCACCCTCTGTGCTACCTCACTTGCTTCCATGAATTTTTTTTTATTTTAAAAGATTTATATATTAATATATATTTAATATACATTATATATATATATATTACACAGATAATATATATTATATATTACATATGTTATATTATATATAGATAGATTTAATATATTATATATACATGTATATATATACATACAGTGTTGTGTCTGCATGTACACCTGCAGGCCAGAAGAGGGCACCAGATCTCATTATAGGTGGTTGGAGCCACCATGCGGTTGCTGGGAATTGAACTGAGGACCTCTGGAAGAATAGTCAGTGCCCTATAGGAAGTATTTTAATGGATGGTGTGTTTCGTTGTGGTGTTTTTTTTCTTTTATCTTTTTTGGTTTTTTTTTTTTTGAGACAGGTTTTCTCTGTGTAGCCTTGGCTGTCCTAGACTCCCTTTGTAGATCAGGCTGGCCTCGAATTCACAGAGATTGGCCTGCCTCTGCCTCCAGAGCGCTAGTGCTGGGATTACAGGCATGCTGTTGGAAGGACCCGGCTGTTTGAGGTTGCAGTCCTCCCAGTCAAGATAGTCATTCTGAGCTCACCAGTTCTCACCCGCCAGACACTCCCCTTTTCACCCAGATGTCCACCCTACCCCTCTAACTCTCTTCTGGGTCTAAACCAACGGACCCCTGATGTGCTGCCAATCCAACTGTCACCAGATTAACTTGTGAATTACCTCCTTTCTTAGACACACTGCCTGCCAGGGATCTCTGCTCCCTTGTGATTACGTCACAGGTCTAGCTCTATGAGGAAGAGGAGACTGCACAAACCAGACAGAGACAAGAGAGAAGATACCCTCCCTGGACCTGCCATCCCCGTGGGTCTGCCTGGACCACGACAGCTGCCATCCCCTTGGGTCTGCCTGGACCACGACAGCTGCCATCCCCTTGGGTCTGCCTGGACCACGACAGCTGCCATCCCCTTGGGTCTCCCTGGACCACGACAGCTGCCATCCCCTTGGGTCTGCCTGGACCACGACAGCTGCCATCCCCTTGGGTCTGCCTGGACCACGACAGCTGCCATCCCCTTGGGTCTGCCTGGACCACGACAGCTGCCATCCCCTTGGGTCTGCCTGGACCACGACAGCTGCCATCCCCTTGGGTCTGCCTGGACCACAACAGCTGCCATCCCTTGGGTCTGCCTGGACCACGACAGCTGCCATTGTCCAGACACACCTGACTGGAGACTTCTGAAACAAGTTCGGCCAGGCAATGACATCCACATATGACAGCCCTAGAATTTCTCCAGTGACAGATGAACTCTCCTGCTGGGTTATGCTCCAAAACAAAAGAACACTAAACTTAATAACTGCTGATTGCGGGGACTTACATGATATTGGGGAAGGCATGTTACTTTTATGTAAATGTATCATGTTTTTGAAACCAATATTAATGCCCTCAAAAAAGTCTGTACATACTTACTCCTGAGATTTCAACCCACTGAGCAATGATGTTGGTTCAAAACCCCCTGTTTTCCTTCATTCTACCCCTAACTAGGCTCTAATTGTCTTGTTTTGATACTTATTATTTCTTGTCTCATACAGTTCCTCTGGAGACAGATTGCCACCACTGCTAGAATCACTATCCATCAGGCCATGGTACTTTATCAGACCCTAGATCCCTTTGAAATAGATGATAGATTTCTTTTCTTTCTTTCTTTCTTTCTTTTTTCTTTTTTCTTCCTTCCTCCTCCTTCCTTCTTCTTTTTTTTCTTTTTTTTTGAGACAGGGTCTCTCTGCTCTGGACTCGATTTGTAGACCAGGTTGGCCTTGAACCCAGCCACCAAGCCCAGCAATGGTAGAATTCTTAAAATTCATGATGACACTTCCACATTAAAAAATAAAATAGGGCTGGGCATGGTGGTGCATGCCTTTAATCCCAGCACTCAGGAGGCAGAAACAGGTGGATCTCTGTGAGTTCAAGGCCAACCTGGTCTACAAAGTGAGTCCAGGACAGCCAAGGCTACACAGAGAAACCCTGTCTTGAGGAACCAAAAACAAAACAAACAAAAACCCTCCCCCCCAAAAAAAGCAGGGTGATGAAGAGATGGCTCAGATGTTGAGAGCACTAGCGGCTCTTCCAAAAGTTCTGAGTTCAATTCTCAGCAACCACGTGGTGGCTCACAACTATCTATAATGAGATCTGGTGCCCTCCTCTGACTTACAGGTGTACATGCAGGCAAAACACGATATAAATAAGTAAATAAATAAATCTTTAACGAAATAAAATAAATAAAACAGGCGAGGTGTGCTGGCACACGCCTTTAATCCCAGTACTCAGGAGGCAGAGGCACTCGGATCTTTGTAAGTTCAAGGCTAGCCTGGTCTACAAAGCGAGTCCAGGACAGCCAGGGCAACACAGAGAAATAAAAATAAAATAAATACAAAATAAAACAGAAGGAGATATTGGAAGGGCCCTGCTGTTCCAGGTTGCAGTCGTCCTGGTCTGGATAGCCATTGTGAGTTTGGCATTAGTTGCAGGACTCCCTCTCCCCAGCAGGGCCTCAGCTCTCTCCCTGCCTCCATCTGGAGAGTATCTTTTGTTTGTTTGTATTTTGTCTTTTGAGACAGGGTCTCTCTGTGTAGCCTTGGCTGCCCTGGACTCACTTTGTAGACCAGGCTGGCCTCTAACTCACAGCGATCCACCTGCCTTTGCCTCCCGAGTGCTGGGATTAAAGGCGTGCGCCACCACTGCCCGGCTGGAGAGTGTCTTTAGACATAGATGCCCCTAACCACATTTGATATATGGCTCTTGACACAGCTCCCTGCTAGCTCTCCCCTCCCCGTGTCTGTAGGATAATTAGGTGCTGTGTTCCCACTCATATGATAGGAGCGTGCTGCCAAATGCAGAGCAAGCATTTGCCTGGTTCTAAAAAATTATGAATGCCTATCCTGGAATTCCCTGCACACACACACACCTGCACCCCTCCCGACACTCCCCAAGGGCTACATAGCCTTTGTTCTCCCTGAGTAAAGTTGAACTAGCTCCTGAAGTGGTTCCCAGAATGTTTGATCTCCTTCGTGATTATGGCCGTCCAGGTCCTCCATCTCGTCTTCTGCTCCTCCTGCCTTGGTGGGCTGGTGGCCATCAGGCCCCAGGGAAGAGGAGAACCACAGCGCATGCTACACGCCTGGCTCAGTTCACTTTATCCACTGGCACACAGTTCAGGACTATATCTAGGGAATGGTGCCACCCATAGTGGGCAGGTCTTTCAACCTCAACACAATCAAGATAACCTCACCCACAGACATGCCCACATGCCCACCTTCTCTAGACAATGCCCCATTGAGATTCTCTATCCAGGTGACTATGGATTTTGTCACCTTGACAACTAAAACTAACCATCAAACAGCACAAGCCTGGCAACCTAACTCTGACTCCCCAGAACCCATGTAAAGATGTAATGAGAGAACTGATTTCACAAAGTTGACCTCTTGATTCTACACCTGTGTCCTGACACACACACACACACACACACACACACACACACACACGTTGACAGACATCTCTCTCTCTCAATCACACAAATAATTAGTTTGCTTTAATTCATACATATTATTAATTAAAAGGCTAGGCTCTCAGTTAAGAGCTGTCCTTGCAGAAGACCTTAGTTCAGCTCCCAGCATCTATCTCACAACCATCCATAGCTCCTGTTCTCGGGGCTCTGACACTCGTCTGACCTCCGTGGGCACCACATACACAAAGTACACATACATATGTGCATGTAAAAGATTCATAAAAAAAATCTAAACAAAAATATTTTAAAGGGCTAGTGAGATGGTTCAGCAGGTAAAAACACTTATGACACAGGCCTGGGGACCTGCGTGCTCAGAACCACAGGGGCCTGGGGACCTGCGTGCTGTGCCCTCACTGCCTTATGTGACCCCACTGGCCTACAACTCAATACGTAGACCAGGCTGCCCTGTAACTGTTAGAGATCCCCTTTTCTGCCTCTTCAGTGCTAGTATGAATGGAATGCACCACCTCCAACCCTAGCTATCATTCACTCTTTTCTTTTTGGTTTTTCGAGACAGGGTTTCTCTGTATAGCCTTGGCTGTCCTGGACTCACTTTATTTTGTTTTGTTTTTAGTTTTTTGAGACAGGGTCTCTCTGTGTAGCCTTGGCTGTCCTGGACTCACTTTGTAGACCAGGCTGGTCTTGAACCCACGTGCCTCTGCCTCCCAAGTGCTGGGATTAAAGGCATGTGCCACCATGCCCGGCTTTTTTTTTTTTTTTTTAAGATATTTATTATTATGTATACAGTGCTCTGTCTGCATCTACACCTGCAGGCCAGAAGGCATAGATTGTTGTGAGCCATCATGTGGTTGCTGGGAATTTAACTCAGAACCTCGGGAGGAGCAGTCAGTGCCCTTAACCTCTGAGCCATCTCTCCAGCCCCTATAATTCATTCTTTGTCCCTTCCCCCTAAAGCCCTTAAATAAAGCTCACTTTAACTATACCCATTTCCCAAGATGCTCCATGTCTGGGAGTGCAGGGCAACTGTTTTCTGTCATCTAATATTTAAGGGAAGCTGGGTATTGAGCCCAGATAAAGGAAGGTTTGTTACAGACTGCTGAGGTCTACCTTCCCCCTGAAGTGTAATGTCACAGAAAGCATGCCTCATTTTTGTCCTGTGTTTTCAGTCAACCAGAGACACAGAATAAGAAAACCCTGTTCTAATTCTCTGTTCCCTTATGTACCAAATATAAAAACCCAATACAGTCATGACAAATGCCTATAAATCCTAATCCTAGCACTTGACAGACTGACACAGGAGGATCTCAAATTGGAGGCTAAGCTAAGCTGTATGAGGAGACTCAGCAGAGAGAGAAGGGAGAAGAGCTTGGGTCGAGGTAAAGAAAGCTCCAAAGCTGAAAATGGTAAGGGCACAACCCCATGCCCCACTCATAGACCTTCAGTCTTCACTGAACACATTTCATATCCTCTGAAATTCACCGCCACATGTTAGAGGCAGTGGTGCCCGCTTACCTGTAAATGTTTCACATAGGAATAGATAGGAACTTGTTCCATCTCATACCAGTGACCAGTTAACAGTAACCTTGAAGAGTCGTGGTTTTTAAATTTGTCCAAAGTTTACAAATTTATTTACACTATCTCTACCTCTTTTTCCTACAAATTGCACTGATCTGTTAAGTGCTGTGTGAGGAGACAGCTGGGGAAAAATCCCTCTCCCCAACACAATGTGCAGTTTGTGGGGGTCAAAAGAGGGAGGAGGTGACCAGAAAAGGAATTTTAAACATGCCAAACTGGATGCCAGTCCAGTTGTCAGCAAGAAGTGTGCTCAGTACACAAAAAACATTTAGTCCTTATAAACTTGCATGATCTGCTTGGACAGATGTAAAAGAAAAGAGAGACAAATAGCGATGGGTTGCAGAGAGAGAACACAGGTGAAGACTGAACAATCCAGAAAATGAGAAGAAGCCAAAGGATTACAGCAGATTGTTGAGTTAGTTTGAGGCCAAGCAGAACAATTCTGGGCAGAGAGAGAGAAGCCAGATTAAATAAATCAGCTGGGAGAAGAGTTTGAGCCAGAACAGCTGAGTTGAGTTGAACCAGCCAGCCCAGAGCTCAGAACAAATAAAGATAAGCTTTTTGGGGCGGGCAGAGGGGGAAGGGTTTTCTTTGTTTTGTTTTTGTTTTTGAGACAGGGTCTCTCTGTGTAGCCTTGACTGTCCTGGACTCACTTTGTAGACCAGGCTGGCTACACTCACAGAGATCCACCTGCCTCTGCCTCCCAAGTGCTGGGATTAAAGGCGTGGGCCACCACCACCCAGCTCGGGGAAAGGGTTTTCAAGACAGGGTCTCTCTGTGTAGCCTTCGCTGTCCTAGACTCACTTTGTAGACCAGGCTGGCCTCAAACTCACAGCAATCTGCCTGCCTCTGCCTCCAGAGTCCCGAGATTAAAGGCATGCGCCACCATGCCCAGTTTAGGATAAGCTTATTTCTAAGCAGTAAATCTCAGAGGCTCAAAACATTCTAATTCTAGGCCTAGATTAGATTGTACAGGGCCTAGAAGCTTCTGGGATTACTTTTAGGTTAGCAGGAGGAGGCAGTAAGCCTCCCAGACAACAATAGAGCCAGAGGAATAAAAATTAACTTTTATAGGGCCTGGCATGGAGGAATCTCAGGAGGCACAGACCGGTGGATCTCTATGAGTTTCAGGCCAGCCTGGTCTGCAAAGTGAATCCAGGACAGCCAAGCCTACACAGAGAAACCCTGTCTCAGAAAACAAAGATTGGAAACAAAAGCTGGGCATAATGGCATAGCACATGCCTTTAATACTAGCCTGGGGAAGTGAATGCAAGACTGGCCTGGTCTCTATAGTGAGTTCCAGGACATCCAGAGCTACATAATAAGACTCTGTCTCAAACACACACAAGTTGAGAGATAGAACAGCAACTCAAGAGATCATGTGACATTCCTACGCCCATCCACCATCATTGTAATCTCAAAGGTGCATCAGACATTGAGCCTCTTGACAGAAGTTAAGAGCACTGACAGCTCTTCCAGAGGTCCTGAGTTCAATTCCCAGCAACCACATGGTGGCTCACAACCATCTATAATGAGATCTGATGCCTTCTTCTGGCCTGTAGGTGTACATGCAGGCAGAGCTCTGTATACATAACAATAAACAAATATTAAAAAAAAAAAAAAACCCAAACATTGAGCCTCTTGGGAGCATGAGTGTACCATTTTGATGACATGATGAAGGATGGTGGATGTGAGTAATACCTAAAATCTTGATTATCATCTGGAATCAACTAAAACTCAAGCAGATGGGCATACCTGTGAGAACTTTTTGTTTTTTGTTTTTTGTTTTTCAAGACAGGGTTTCTCTGTTTAGCCTTGGCTGTCCTGGCCCAGGCTGGCCTTGAATTCAGACATCCACCTGCCTCTGTCTCCTGAGTGCTGGGATTGCTGTTGCTGCTGCCGCCGCCGCCACCTGGTTTCACACCCAGCTTTCAGTTTTTGTTTTTCGAGCCAGACAGGGTTTCTCTGTGTAGCCTTGGCCGTACTGGACTCAATTTA